>NC_142439.1:65696875-66005000 GCF_059453495.1 Arachis ipaensis | reverse complement strand
AAACATGAGAAGAAATGAAACAAAACAGAGAAGTATATATGTCCTTTGCTGATAGATATGAGATGTCTCTTTGAGGCTTCACTAGAGTTGCTATTATAATTCCTTGCTCTCTTGTTGATCCCTGTTAGGTTTTTCCTTCTTTCTTTTGCTCAGAAACTTATTTTTCAATGATAGCTCAGTGTCAAGTGTTGCAGTAGCCCTTTTGGCTCAATTTTTCTCAACACCTCTTCACTACAGACACTTGGCTCACAATTCTTCTTAGGAGCATTGATGCCCAGCACCTCTTTGGGTCACTAAATGCTTTGTAACTAGGTTGCTCTTAATAATGGACTTTCAGTTGGTAATCCCGAATTAGTTACTCCAAGTTACCAAGTTTTAAAAGACTCCTCAGAACCTAATTGTCCAAGCATATCCTAGTACAAGAAACACCACAGGCATATGTCCTAAGGTCCAAGCTATTGGTGTCTAGCCTTATTATTTGTTTCTTTCATTCTTGTTGCCAATCCTTGGTTTTTCTTTTCTTTTTCTTTCTTGATTTTCTTTATTTTCTAGGGATGTTCATTAATTGGAGGTTTTATGTAACAACCCTGATTTTCGAGAACATGAGATCTTTTCTGAAAGTACGGGTTTCTCCGGAAGATCAGTAAAGGGAACACCTCTGTTATATCATCAAGCATCTCAATCCTCATTATCATTATGTCATCTTTAAGCTAGAACCTCCTTTGAGGCAAGCTCGATAATGCAATCGCGAAGAACCTAGTTTTTGAACCGTATCAGTTGGCAGTTTTGATTCTGATTTTCGTAAATAGTCTCTGTTTGATGAACCGGACTCGATTCATGAGAGGAGAGAGATAATAGTATAATATTATCATTATATTAGTATTAGAAATTGCTTGAATGAAATTATAAGGTTACCTGGTCAGTTTTAGTTAAAAACAGAAAATCGGTTTAACCGGGTTTACGGTTTACTGGTGCAGCTTAGCACTAGCACTCTCTGATGAATTTAGCAATGCTAAGGCCTCATTATCCATGTTCTATTCTCATAATAAATATGTTACTAGTGTCATTTATGCTAGTAGCTCAGAAAATAATTTTTAGAGATGTTTTTACGAGTATTCCGATACACCTAGTTTTAGTAGTTGTACACCAGAGATATTTTAATATTATTTTAATCCACCTCCAAGCCAACCAATCACAACTCACCTTACACCCCCAAGACCACCAAGGCTGTCTCATTTCATCATTTTGGCCGAAAATAACAAGAGAGAAAAGAGAGAAACTTTTATGAACACTTAATCTTCAAAGCTTGATTTCTTCTGAACTAAAACTCAAATCAAAACTCCGTTTTCACCAAAATGATCCTCTCTTCTTCCTCTACATAACCATGTGATTTATCAAGGCTGGAAATAAGGTGAGATGGCTGTCTCCCTCCCATTTCAATTCGGTTTTCAAGGAAAACCATGCAAAACATATGATTTCTTGTTGTTCTTCCTTAGGAATCATGCTTAACTTGACTTGAGGGCCAAGAAACGTGAATTTCCAGCAAGTCTAAGGTGAGATATCTCTTCCTAACATACTGAGTGAGATTTGGCCAATTGAGAGTTTTTGGATTTAAAGTTGTTCTTGATGTGTTTTAGGAGGAAAAAGTGCTATAAGAACACTTCAAAGAGTAACCGGATTTGGAGCAGCAAATCAAGGTAGGGATTGACGAATTTAATCTTGATTGATTGTGTTCGAGTTGTGTGATTATGATATGGTTTGGCTGTGCTTGAAATTGATTGTTTGTATGAGTAATTCTTGTTGAAATTTTGGTGAAATTTTGATGAAATTTGATGAAATTCAAGCTTTAAAGTTCAAGTTCTTGGGCAGCTGGAAAAACGAAACCCTAAGATTAAATTGAGGTTCAATTTGTGTTAAAATCATGTAGAAAAGATGGGGTTTTAGTGGCTGCTAATTTATTATGAATTTTGGTAAAAATCGGTTGCTGAAAAGACTGAAAAATGGGTAAAAACAGAGAAAGAATCTGAAGAATTTATGAAGAACATGAAGAACACTTTGAGTGTGGTGAAGAACATTGAAGAACACCTTTTAGATCTTAGAAAGGGCAAGGAAGTAAAATTTTTGGTGTTTGAGGGGTTATATGGTAATTTCTGGAAGTTAGGGTGGTAAAAGTAGAAATATTAAAAGTTACGGATGGTAAAAAGTGAATTTTAAAGGTTAAAGGTAAAGTTAAGGTAATTTTCGAAAATATATTAATAAAATAATAAATAATAATAAAATATTAAATAATAATATTTAATTAAAAATAATATTTTAATAAAAATAATAAAATAATGCGGAAAAGGCAGTTTTCTGTAAAAGCTTTAGAAAGACAACTTTAAGCGCAGAATCTCATAATTACCTTCATAAAACACTTAGGGAGTGGTAAAAACATATTAGTGAGGCAAAGATAAAAGAAAGATAAAAAGTTGAAGAAAAGATAAAAACTAAAGAAAAGTCTGTAAGGTTTTAATAAAAAAAAAAACAGACAGAAATTAGCGAACGAACTAGGGCAACATAGTTAGTCCTTGAGTTGCGACTAGGGTTAGGTATAATATGAAAAGTTAAACTGTTTCAGTATAGACTTAATGAACCTATACTTGGGATAGGCTAACTATTCATACCAAAATTTACATAAGCTTTAAATACACATGTTAAACAGAGAAATCAGAGCAGACTAAAATAACACAGATAACAGAGTAACCAGAGTAAAGTAAAGAGATAAAGAAAAAAGAGTAATATAGATACAGATGAAAAGAGTAATCAGAGAAGAGAAAAGAGATACAGAGAACAGAGTAATTAAAATAGAGTAAAGAGATACAGAGTAAAGAGATATAAAGAGAAGAGTAATATAATAAAGAGATATTTATATAAATTAGTTGCTTGATGCAACCCAGAGCTATATTTATATATATATATTAGTTGCTTGATGCAACCCAAAGCTATATTTAATATATATTAGTTGCTTAATGCAACCCAGAGCTTCTGTAGGGAAACTAAGTTACCTACAGCTATTTTCCGCTTCCCCAGAGCAGAGCAGAGTATATATATATTTTCCTGCTGTAAGTAGAGGCTGTCTCAAATGAGCGGCTATTATTATATGCGCATTTATTTAGGAACGGAAAATCGTATTCGGGAAATCGGGATTACTCGTGACCGGATAAATGTCGGGATTGCGGGCAGCCAACCGACACATGAGCTCATGGCCTGCGCTAGGGCTAGACATGCATCATTCTTGTCTGTGAATCATTCTCTGTTGCATTCCTTTCTGTCTGTGATCTACTTCTTTATGTTTGTCTGCTCGTATGCTATTTCTGTGTTTTATTTTCTTGTATTCTTTTGTTTGTGTTTTGCTTTTTGTTGTCTCTACTTTCTCTTTCTATCTTTAACTTCTATTTACTGCTTCGCTATATTATGTTACTCGTCTACTAATCGACCCCAAATAAATGAATGTAACTAATAACCCCGACCCTACTAAGAACTCCCAAGTTCTTACCCCTTCTCTCTCCCTTTCCCCTTCAGATGGAAGTAAGAGTTCCTTTCCGTAGTTCGCTGACGATTGTACGCAAAGGGATTCTGCTCTAGGCAGTCTTCTGAGTCTAGGGTGAATATCGTTCTCTGATTATATGTATAACTGTGAGACCAGCCAACGTCTGCACCCCCGTTCGTATGCGCACTTTAACCTGAATCCCGTGTACGAGATTCCTATTGTGTGGCTACTTCATGAGGTACCAGAGAGACGTCCTGTGAAAAAGTCTGATCATGCAGAGGAGTAGCAGATGATGTTCTATCTTCTGATGACGTTCCACCTGACTTGAGTTTTGAAGACTTAGAACGTACTTTCCCTCGCTTTAGTAGTTCAGAGGGACTTGGTGAGTATAGAGTCTAGGCTAGCCTAGGTGCCAGCTTAGAGACCTTTGAACAGGTCAGGACCTGGGATGTTGTATGTATGTATATGTATAAAGTTATTATCTAGCTATATCTAGGGGTGTTCTAACTAAAGGTCTATACTCTAATAAAGGCTGGATAACTGAATGTTGCTAGCTACTTGTGATGTATTTTTGTGTGGTTGTTTATAACTGTTTTATCTGTTATTACTTGTGAATTGATTATGACTGATTCCGTCTATTAATCCAAATGTTTTCAAAAAAAAAAATACACCTCACAAATTAACTACGCGTTTAACAACGAATCAGGCTCATATGATAAATAATAGATAATAATTAGGAAGACGAATTGGTAGCGCTCAGTTTCTGGTATGATCTAGACATATTGAAAATTGGGTCGTTACAATTTGGTATCAGAGCAGTTCGTTCCCAGTAGAGCCTGGGGAGTGGACTGACTATGCTTCATTGCATACTCTGTTGTGTGTCTCATGCCTATAGGATATCCCAGTGATATATGTTGCATGATTGTCTCTGTGTTTTAATTTGGGGAATGTTCACACTTGACTTGAAGTGTTAAGACTGATCACCTTAACAATGATTGTTTGGTGTGAACAAGACTACAATGGGTTCATGGAGACGAGGCGTACGGGAAGGAATTCCTAATGTTAACTACGAGAGGGAACAGGAAACGTTTATGGCTACCATGAACAACGCGGCTGAAGTAGTGCATGAAGCTGCTGTAGCAGCGGCTAGGGCTGTTGAACGTCTCGGAGTGAGAAATGGGAACGAGAATGAATACGGAGAAGATAATGGGAATGATGAGAATAACTTAAGGCATCCTAAAAGACCTATGACCCTTGCGACATTTCTGAAGGTTAATCCGCCTAAGTTCAAGGGCACACTCGTTGCGACTGACACTGATAATTGGTTTCGAGGTATTGAACGATCACTGAGAGCGCAACATGTTTCGGAAGGACAGCACGTGGAGTTTGCTACTTATATGCTCGAGGGAGAAGCTGGGTACTGGTGGCAGGGGATACAGTGACTGCTACAACAGAATGAAAATGACATTCCTTAGGATATCTTTAGGGACGAATTTTATAAAAAGTATTTTCTGGGAGCAGCACAAGATGCTAAGGAGATGGAGCTTATGCAGTTGAAACAATGGGATATGACTATTGCTAAGTATGCCCGTAAGTCCGATGACTTGTGCCGTTTCTCCAAGATTTGTCAAGGGAACCCAGAAGACTTTGAGGAATGAAAGTGTTTTAAGATTGAAGGAGGACTCCGAGAAGAACTGATGAATTCTGTTGTTTCGCTAGAGATACGAAATTTTGCTGAACTAGTGAATAAAAGTAAACTAGTGGAAGAATGTTCAAAGAAGGTGGCGATAGCTTGAGCAGGTCGTAGGAAGGGTTCACAAAGAGACATTGTTCAAAATTTAGCCCCTCAAGGTCGCAACTTTAAAGCCATTGGTCAATTCCAGTGTTGGAATGGAAACCACCGAGATGTCAGCCTTCTAACTCGCAATAATCGTAGTGACAATAACCGTGACATTGAACAAGGACATGAGAGTCAACCTCACCAAGCTCAAAGTGGTGTAGTATGCCCAACTTGTGGAAAGCATCATGGTAGTAGGCTTTGTCGGTTCAGAATAGGTTTATGTTACTACTGTAATAAGGAAGGACATCGGGCAAGAGACTGTCGAAAAAGAATGGTAGATAAGTCCGTTGGCAATACTATAAAGTTTGGATTTATCGCTCGAGGTAAAGTAAGGCAAGGCAATGGTAAACGAGCCCGTTAGGCTTACATAAACCCTGCATGTAAGCAATGCGGAAAAGAGCATAGTAACAGGTCTTGCTAGTTTGGATTACCTAACTGCTATGCTTGTGGAAAACTTGGACACGTTGCCAAGGATTGTCCGAAGGGATTTACTCAAAATTCAGTTAGAACCCAGCAACAAGGACGAGTGTTTGCTATCACTATTGACGATGTTGTGCAATCGGACGCCCTCATTCAAGGTCAGTGTTATGTCAAGAATCGATTTCTAACTGTACTGTATGATTCGGGTGCATCGTATTCTTTATTTCTCTAACTATTGCTCACGAGTTAGGATTATATTTCTTTAAATTGAATTTTTACTTGATTGTCCATACACCTGCATCCCAAAATGCTTTGACCAGTTTAGTGTTTCTGCAAGTACCATTCGCTATTAGGAACAGGACTTTTATACACTATCTAATCTGTTTGCCTCCATATGGTTTAGAAGTTATTTTAGGATTAGATTGGTTATCTAAGTATCATGTTTTCCTTGATTATTTTAAAAGAACTGTTGTTATTCCATCTGATAGTCTATGTACTAAACCATTTCTGTCCCACACCTTATATCTGAATTCTGTAAGAGTTACCTTAGGCGGGAGTGATTGTGAGGGGTACGTTCTGTTAGCGGCTAGCTCGAATGATAGTGAATTAAGCTTAGAACGAATCTGAGTGATGAAGGAATTTCCTGATGTTTTCTTGGACGACATACCTGAGTTTCCTCCTCAGCGAGAGATAGAATCCAGCATTGATCTAGTACCTGGAGCCGGACCGATTTCCATAGCACTGTACTGGATGTCACCATTGCTTGCAGAGTTGAAGAAGCTGTGAGATAGGATCGTAGTGGCCTATGGAGGTACAAGAAAAGAATTTGTGTGCCTAACTCTGGAGAATTGCGACAAAAGATTCTTGCTGAAGCTCACCAAAGTAGATTTTCTATGCATCCTGGAGTGACAAAGATGTATCGAGATTTGAAACAAATGTTCTGGTGGCCGGGCTTAAAGAAAGAAGTAGCTGATTATGTCTCAAAGTGTTTAACCTGCCAGAAGATGAAGGTGGAACATCAGAAGCTGTCAGGAACCCTGCAACCCTTAGAAATACCACAATGGAAATGGGAGCAGATTTCTATGGATTTTGTCACGGGATTGCCAAGGACCTCAACTGGACACGATGCCATCTAGGTAATTGTGAACAGGTTGACAAAGTCAGCGCACTTCCTTCCGATTCGAGTTGACTATACTTTAGAAAGGCTGGAACGAATATATATTCAAGGAATCGTACGACTACATGGGATACCTTCATAAATTGTCTCAGATCGAGTTTCGAGGTTTACTACTAGATTTTGGGGAGCTTTTCAGAAAGTGTTGGGAACAGAATTGCACATGAGTACAGCATACCATCCTCAGATAGACGGACAATCAGAGCAGACAATCCAGACATTAGAAGACATGTTACGATCATGTATGATAGATAACCAAAGCAGCTGGGATAAGTATTTGCTGTTGGTCGAATTTGTCTACAACAACAGTTACCAACAAAGTACCGGGATGGCACCATATGAAGCTCTCTACAAACGAAGATGTCGGACACCATTGTGTTGGAATGACGATGAAGAAGCTAGTATCTTAGGTCCAAACTTAGTGTACGAAACTACTGAAAAGATAAAGGGGATTCGCTAGAAGATCCAGACAGGACAGAGCCGTCAAAAGAGCTATGCCGATAATAGACATAGACCCTTAGAGTTTAGTGACGGAAACCGTGTCTTTCTAGAAGTAACCTCGATTACTGGAATAGGTAAAGTCCTTAAGACTAAAAAGCTTAACCCACGATACATAGAACCTTTCCAAATACTTAAAGAGTCGGTCTAGTAGCTTATCAAATAGTCCTTCCTCCTTATTTATCAAACCTTCATGATGTTTTTTATGTCTCGCAACTTAAAAAATATGTTCCCGATGAGAGTCACATTTTACAACCAGATATAGTACAGTTACGAAATGATTTGACATATCAAGCATCACCAGTTCAGATAGTAGAAAGAAGTGATAAGCAGCTAAGAGGCAAAGTTGTTCGCTTAGTCAAAGTAGCTTGGGAACCAAGAGGAGAAGAAGAGCACACTTGGGAACTGGAAGATAAGATGAAAGCTGATTACCCGCATTTATTCCTAGGTAACTGAAATTTTGAGGGCAAAATTTTCTTTTAGGAGGGTAGAATGTAACAACCCTGATTTTCGAGAACATGAGATCTTTTCTGAAAGTACGGGTTTCTCCGGAAGATCAGTAAAGGGAACACCTCTGTTATATCATCAAGCATCTCAATCCTCATTATCATTATGTCATCTTTAAGCTAGAACCTCCTTTGAGGCAAGCTCGATAATGCAATCGCGAAGAACCTAGTTTTTGAACCGTATCGGTTGGCAGTTTTGATTCTGATTTTTGTAAATAGTCTCTGTTTGATGAACCGGACTCGATTCATGAGAGGAGAGAGATAATAGTATAATATTATCATTATATTAGTATTAGAAATTGCTTGAATGAAATTATAAGGTTACCTGGTCAGTTTTAGTTAAAAACAGAAAATCGGTTTAACCGGGTTTACAGTTTACTGGTGCAGCTTAGCACTAGCACTCTCTGATGAATTTAGCAATGCTAAGGCCTCATTATACATGTTCTATTCTCATAATAAATATGTTACTAGTGTCATTTATGCTAGTAGCTCAGAAAATAATTTTTAGAGATGTTTTTACGAGTATTCCGATACACCTAGTTTTAGTAGTTGTACACCAGAGATATTTTAATATTATTTTAATCCACCTCCAAGCCAACCAATCACAACTCACCTTACACCCCCAAGACCACCAAGGCTGTCTCATTTCATCATTTTGGCCGAAAATAACAAGAGAGAAAAGAGAGAAACTTTTATGAACACTTAATCTTCAAAGCTTGATTTCTTCTGAACTAAAACTCAAATCAAAACTCCGTTTTCACCAAAATGATCCTCTCTTCTTCCTCTACATAACCATGTGATTTATCAAGGCTGGAAATAAGGTGAGATGGCTGTCTCCCTCCCATTTCAATTCGGTTTTCAAGGAAAACCATGCAAAACATATGTTTTCTTGTTGTTCTTCCTTAGGAATCATGCTTAACTTGACTTGAGGGCCAAGAAACGTGAATTTCCAGCAAGTCTAAGGTGAGATATCTCTTCCTAACATACTTAGTGAGATTTGGTCAGTTGAGAGTTTTTGGAGGAAAAAGTGCTATAAGAACACTTCAAAGAGTAACCGGATTTGGAGCAGCAAATCAAGGTAGGGATTGACGAATTTAATCTTGATTGATTGTGTTCGAGTTGTGTGATTATGATATGGTTTGGCTGTGCTTGAAATTGATTGTTTGTATGAGTAATTCTTGTTGAAATTTTGGTGAAATTTTGATGAAATTTGATGAAATTCAAGCTTTAAAGTTCAAGTTCTTGGGCAGCTGGAAAAACGAAACCCTAAGATTAAATTGAGGTTCAATTTGTGTTAAAATCATGTAGAAAAGATGGGGTTTTAGTGGCTGCTAATTTATTATGAATTTTGGTAAAAATCGGTTGCTGAAAAGACTGAACAATGGGTAAAAACAGAGAAAGAATCTGAAGAATTTATGAAGAACATGAAGAACACTTTGAGTGTGGTGAAGAACATTGAAGAACACCTTTTAGATCTTAGAAAGGGCAAGGAAGTAAAATTTTTGGTGTTTGAGGGGTTATATGGTAATTTCTGGAAGTTAGGGTGGTAAAAGTAGAAATATTAAAAGTTACGGATGGTAAAAAGTGAATTTTAAAGGTTAAAGGTAAAGTTAAGGTAATTTTCGAAAATATATTAATAAAATAATAAATAATAATAAAATATTAAATAATAATATTTAATTAAAAATAATATTTTAATAAAAATAATAAAATAATGCGGAAAAGGCAGTTTTCTGTAAAAGCTTTAGAAAGACAACTTTAAGCGCAAAATCTCATAATTACCTTCATAAAACACTTAGGGAGTGGTAAAAACATATTAGTGAGGCAAAGATAAAAGAAAGATAAAAAGTTGAAGAAAAGATAAAAACTAAAGAAAAGTCTGTAAGGTTTTAATAAAAAAAAAAACAGACAGAAATTAGCGAACGAACTAGGGCAACATAGTTAGTCCTTGAGTTGCGACTAGGGTTAGGTATAATATGAAAAGTTAAACTGTTTCAGTATAGACTTAATGAACCTATACTTGGGATAGGCTAACTATTCATACCAAAATTTACATAAGCTTTAAATACACATGTTAAACAGAGAAATCAGAGCAGACTAAAATAACACAGATAAAAGAGTAACCAGAGTAAAGTAAAGAGATAAAGAGAAAAAGAGTAACTAATAAGCTATATTATGTTACTCGTCTACTAATCGACCCCAAATAAATGAACGTAACTAATAACCCCGACCCTACTAAGAACTCCCAAGTTCTTACCCCTTCTCTCTCCCTTTCCCCTTCAGATGGAGGTAAGAGTTCCTTTCCGTAGTTCGCTGACGATTGTACGCAAAGGGATTCTGCTCTAGGCAGTCTTCTGAGTCTAGGGTGAATATCGTTCTCTGATTATATGTATAACTGTGAGACCAGCCAACGTCTGCACCCCCGTTCGTATGCGCACTTTAACCTGAATCCCGTGTACGAGATTCCTATTGTGTGGCTACTTCATGAGGTACCAGAGAGACGTCCTGTGAAAAAGTCTGATCATGCAGAGGAGTAGCAGATGATGTTCTATCTTCTGATGACGTTCCACCTGACTTGAGTTTTGAAGACTTAGAACGTACTTTCCCTCGCTTTAGTAGTTCAGAGGGACTAGGTGAGTATAGAGTCTAGGCTAGCCTAGGTGCCAGCTTAGAGACCTTTGAACAAGTTAGGACCTGTGATGTTGTATGTATGTATATGTATAAAGTTATTATCTAGCTATATCTAGGGGTGTTCTAACTAAAGGTCTATACTCTAATAAAGGCTGGATAACTGAATGTTGCTAGCTACTTGTGATGTATTTTTGTGTGGTTGTTTATAACTGTTTTATCTGTTATTACTTGTGAATTGATTATGACTGATTCCGTCTATTAATCCAAATGTTTTCAAAAAAAAAATACACCTCACAAATTAACTACGCGTTTAACAACGAATCAGGCTCATATGATAAATAATAGATAATAATTAGGAAGACGAATTGGTAGCGCTTAGTTTCCGGTATGATCTAGACATATTGAAAATTGGGTCGTTACATTTTATAACAGCAACTAAGTTCACACTACAAAAGACATTCTATTCTGCAGCTTTTATTATTGAGCTTATCATCTAATTAAGCAATTACCACCACTGAACTTTATTCCAATTCCTACTACATTGGACAATCACTTTCTATTTCAAACATTTTCTCTTATTGATGCAAAAGGGAAACAAGATAGCATTTAATGCAGATGAGTGATAACAAGCATTTCAACTAGTGCATTTAATAGACATCAAAATTTGCACTATTTGTACTAAGTATCAAGGTAAACAGCAGCTTCTCATTTAGAATATTTCAAAGAAGAGTGAATTTTGTGACAATACAACCTCTCAGGAGTGTCTTGCAGCTTTCCTTTTGTCATCATGATCTTTTACTTTTGCATTTCCCTTGGTGATAATTCTTTTAAGAGGCTGAGTGTCTCTTCTGCACAATTATTGAAAGTTGCCTGTTTTTCCAAGCACTTAGGCAGATGGTTAGCATGCATGAATTATTGTAGGTTCTTGAACTTACTTTGGTGAGGGAACACCAAACTTAGTCCATTGCTACTGTCTATGATGCATCAGTTACATGAAACCTTGTGCTTTTGATAAAAGTAATAAAACTAAAAACTAGAAAACAGAAAATGGTTTAGTGATTTCCCTGATTGCTTGGAGCTAGTAACCATTTATGCAGAGGGTTGAAATGTGTTTTTAAATGAGATTTTTGGTGGGCCACTAAACTTAGCATCCTTCATTCACCCTTAAATTATTTTGGTGTGCAACACCAAACTTAGCTCCTTGCAATGCATAGAAATCTACTAAACTTTCTTATTGAAACAGTAAAGGAAAAGAAAACTACCTTTGGTTGGGTTGCCTCCCAACAAGCATTCGTTTAGTGTCATTAGCTTGACATCTTGTCCTTTGGTCATGGAGGCTGAAAATCATAGTGCCTTAGCTTTTTTCCTCTTACTGTGAACTTCCTTCCAGTCTCCTCTTTGATGATCTCTAGGTGTTCAAGTGAAAGGATCCGGTTCACAATATAGTACTCAGACAATTGTGGAGACACCTTCATTGGTTGGGCGTTTAACATCACTTTATTCCCTGGTGAGAAGCCTTCAGTGGCTATTTTCTTATTTCTCCACCCTTTTGGCCCCTTCTACTTTTCTTTCTCAGGAGATAATTCATGCTTTGGTGATTCTTTATTCGGGGGTTTTGAATCTAGTTCCTCCTTGACTTTTTTGGTCTGTTGCACCATTTCTATTTCTTTTAAGCATGGGTTTAGAAACCTTGGAGTTAACTCCTTAATTGTCTCCTTTGAGGTATGATCTCTGGCCTTATCCTTCTTGCATACTTCTTCATGAGTGGGCTCATGTAAAGTCTTGAAGACATGAAATGCTAGGTGCTCATCATGCACTCTTAGCAACAATTCCCCTTTTTCAACATCTATCAATGATCTTTTCTTAGCCAGGAAAGGCCTCCCCAGGATGATGGGAGTGTTAGGGTTCTCTTCCATATCTAAGATAACAAAGTCAGCAGGGAAAAAGAATTTTTCCACTTTGACCAGCACATTCTCCACAACTCCCAGTGCTTACTTAATGGATTTGTCAGCCATTTGGAGAGCTATTCGAGTGGATTTCAACTCAAGAATGTGAAGTTTCCTCATAAGAGATAGAGGCATCAAGTTTATGCTTGCACCAAGGTCACAGAATGATTTCTCAATAGTTATGTTTCCTATGGTACCAGTGATGAGCGGATAATTTATACGCTTTTTGGCATTGTTTTTAGTATGTTTTTAGTAGGATCTAGTTACTTTTAGGGATGTTTTCATTAGTTTTTATGTTAAATTCACATTTCTGGACTTTACTATGAGTTTCTGTGTTTTTCTGTGATTTCAGGTATTTTCTGGCTGAATCTGAGGGACCTGAGCAAAAATCAGATTCAGAGGTTGAAGAAGGACTGCTGATGCTGTTGGATTCTGACCTCCCTGCACTCAAAGTGAATTTTCTGGAGCTACAGAACTCCAAATGGCGCGCTCTCAATAGCGTTGGAAAGTAGACATCCAGGGATTTCCAGCAATATATAATAGTCCATACTTTGCCCGAGTTTAGACGACGCAAAAGGGCGTTGAACACCAGTTCTACGCTGCAGTCTGGAGTTAAACGCCAGAAACACGTCATGAACCAGAGTTGAACGCCAAAAATACGTTACAACTTGGAGTTCAACTCCAAAAGAAGCCTCTGCACGTGTAAACTTCATGCTCAGCCCAAGCACACACCAAGTGGGCCCCGGAAGTGGATTTCTGCATCATTTACTTATTTCTGTAAACCCTAGTAACTAGTTTAGTATAAATAGAACTTTTTACTATTGTATTTAGATCTTTAGTTTCATCTTTAGATCACGTTTGGGGGCTGGCCATTCGGCCATGCCTGAACCTTTGACTTATGTATTTTTCAACGGTAGAGTTTCTACACACCATAGATTAAGGTGTGGAGCTCTGTTGTTCCTCATGATTTAATGCAAAGTACTACTGTTTTATATTCAATTCAACTTATTCCGCTTCTAAGATATCCATTCGCACCCAAGAACATGATGAATGTGATGATTATGTGACGCTCATCATCATTCTCACTTATGAACGCGTGCCTGACAAACACTTCCGTTCTACATGCAAACAAGCTAGAATGAGTATCTCTTAGATATCTAATACAGAGGACCGAGTCCGAGATATTAGAATCTTCGTGGTATAAGTTAGAACCCATGGATGGCCATTCCTGAGATCCGGAAAGTATAAACCTTGTCTATGGTATTCCGAGTAGGATCTGGGAAGGGATGGCTGTGACGAACTTCAAACTCGCGAGTGCTGGGCGTAGTGACAGACGCAAAAGGAGGGTGAATCCTATTCCAGTATGATCGAGAACCTCCAAATGATTAGCCATGCCGTGACAGAGCATTTGGACCTTTTTCACAGAGAGGATGGGATGTAGCCATTGACAACGGTGATGCCTTATAGAAAGCTTGCCATGGAAAGGAGTAGGATTGGTTGGATGAAGACAGCAGGAAAGCAGAGGTTCAGAGGAACGAAAGCATCTCTATACGCTTATCTGAAATTCTCACCAATAATTTACATAAGTATTTCTATCTTTATTTTCTGTTTATTTATTATTATTATTTGAAAACTCCATAACCATTTGATATCCGCCTGACTGAGATTTACAAGGTGACCATAGCTTGCTTCAAGCCGACAATCTCCGTGGGATCGACCCTTACTCACGTAAGGTTTTATTACTTGGACGACCCAGTGCACTTGATGGTTAGTTGTATCGAAGTTATGACAAATTATGAATTAAGATTAGAGCACCAAGTTTTTGGAGCCATTACCAGGGATCACAATTTCGTGCACCAAGTTTTTGGCACCGTTGCTGGGGATTGTTCGAGTTTGGACAACTGACGGTTCATCTTGTTGCTCAGATTAGGTAATTTTCTTTTTGTTTTATTTTCAAAGATTTTTCAAAAATCTTTCAAAAAAATTTCTCATCTGTTTTCGAAAATTATTCTAAATTTTTAAGAATGAATTCTAGTGTTTCATGAAGCATGTTGAAGCCTGGCTGGCTGTAAAGCCATATCTAATTCTTTTGGACTGTGGCTTTCAACCATCAGCATAGAGGCAAATTAATTGGAATATTAGCTGTTGCATGCCTGATTTATATCCTAAAGCTGGCTGGCTATTAAGCCATGCCCAACCCTTGGATTGGAGCTTTAGGCCAACATTGAAAGATTCCTGGGATTCTTATTAAAAATTTTGAATTTCTTATTTTCTTTTTTCTATATGTTTTTCAAAAAAAATTTAAAAGAAAATACCAAAAAAATCATAAAATCATAAAATCAAAAATATTTTGTGTTTCTTATTTGAGTCTTGAGTCAATTTCAAGTTTGGTGTCAATTGCATTTTTTCTAAAAATTTATGCATTTTTCAAAAATTCATGCATTCATAATGTTCTTCATGATTTTCAAGTTGTTCTTGGTAAGTCTTTTTGTTTGATCTTCATATTTTCTTGTCTTGTGTCTTTTCTTGTTTTTCATATGCATTCTTGCATTCATAGTGTCTATACATGAAAAATTTCTAAGTTTGGTGTCTTGCATGTTTTCTTTTCTTGAAATTTTTTTAAAAAAATAAGTCTTGATGTTCATCTTGATCTTCAAAGTGTTCTTGGTGTTCATCTTGACATTCATAGTGTTCTTGCATGCATTGTGTGTTTTGATTCATAATTTTTATGTTATGAGTCTTTTTCATGTTTTTCTCTTTCATCATTAAAAATTCAAAAATAAAAAAAAAAAATCTTTCCCTTTTTCACTCATAAATTTCGAAAATTTGGATTGACTTTTTCAAAACTTTTTAAAATTTAGTTGTTTCTTATGAGTCAAATCAAAATTTCAATTTAAAAATCTTATCTTTTCAAAATCTTTTTCAAAAATCAAATGTTTTTCATTTTTCTTATTTATTTTCGAAAATTTTAAAAATATTTTTCAAAAATCTTTTTTTTAATTTTATATCATATTTTCGAAAATATCATCAACAATTAATGTTTTGACTCAAAAATTTCAAGTTTGTTACTTACTTGTTAAGAAAGATTCAAACTTTAAGTTCTAGAATCATATCTTGTGATTTCTTGTGAATCAAGTCATTAATTGTGATTTTAAAAATCAAATCTTTTTCAAAACTAATTTCAATCATATCTTTTCAAAAATATCTTTTTATCTTATCTTTTTCAAAATCATATCTTTTTAATCATACCTTTTCATATCATATCTTTTTCAAATATCTTTTCTAACTTCTTATCTTCTTATCTTTTAAACATTGATTTTCAAAATTTGTTTCAACTAACTAATTAACTTTTTGTTTGTTTCTTATCTTTTTTCAAAACTGCCCAACTAACTTTCTACCTTTAATTTTCGAAAATCCCTCCCTCTTTTTCAAAATTTCATTTTAATTAACTAATTGTTTTAAATTTTAATTTCAATTTTATTTTCCCTTTGATTTTCGAAAATCATCAACTCCTTTTCAAAAATTTTTTTCGAAAACTTCTCTCTCTTCTTCTTCTATTTATTTAATTACATACTAACACTTCTCTTCATCTCATATCTCTGCTCCTATCCTCACCCTTGTCTTTGGATTATCCATTCTTCTTTACATTACATTCTTTTCTTCTTCTACTCACACAAAGGAATCTCTATACTGTGACATAGAGGATTCCATATTTTCTTTGTTATTCCCTTCTTTGTCATATGAGCAGGAGCAAGGACAAGAACATTCTTGTTGAAGCAGATCCTGAACCTGAAAGGACTCTGAAAAGGAAACTAAGAGAAGCTAAAATACAACAATCCAGAGACAACCTTACAGGAATTTTCGAACAAGAAGAGGATATGGCAGCCGAAAATAATAGTAATGCAAGGAGGATGCTTGGTGACTTTATTGCACCAAATTCCAATTCACATGGAAGAAGCATCTCCATCCCTGCCATTGGAGCAAACAATTTTGAGCTGAAACCTCAATTAGTTTCTCTGATGCAACAGAACTGCAAGTTTCATGGACTTCCATCCGAAGATCCTTTTCAGTTCTTAACTGAGTTCTTGCAGATCTGTGATACTGTTAAGACCAATGGGGTTGACCCCGAGGTCTACAGGCTTATGCTTTTCCCGTTTGCTGTAAGAGACAGAGCTAGAGTATGGTTGGACTCTCAACCTAAAGATAGCCTGAACTCTTGGGATAAGCTGGTCACGGCTTTCTTAGCCAAGTTCTTTCTTCCTCAAAAGCTTAGTAAGCTTAGAGTGGATGTTCAAACCTTCAGATAGAAAGAAGGTGAATCCCTCTATGAAGCTTGGGAGAGATACAAGCAACTGACCAAAAAGTGTCCCTCTGACATGCTTTCAGAATGGACCATCCTGGATATATTCTATAATGGTCTGTCTGAATTAGCTAAGATGTCATTGGATACTTCTACAGGTAGATCCATTCACCTAAAGAAAATGCCTGCAGAAGCTCAAGAACTTATTGACATGGTTGCTAACAACCAGTTTATGTACACTTCTGAGAGCAATCCTGTGAGTAATGAGACACCTCAGAAGAAGGAAGTTCTTGAAATTGATACTCTGAATGCCATATTGGCTCAGAATAAAATATTGACTCAGCAAGTCAATATGATTTCTCAGAGTCTGAATGGAATGCAAGCTGCATCCAACAGTACTCAAGAGGCATCTTCTGAAGAAGAAGCTTATGATCCTGAAAACCCTGCAATAGCAGAGGTGAATTACATGGGTGAACCATATGGAAACACCTATAATCCCTCATGGAGAAATCACCCAAATCTCTCCTGGAAGGATCAACAAAAGCCTCAACAAGGCTTTAATAATGGTGGAAGAAACAGGTTTAGCAATAGCAAGCCTTTTTCATCATCCACTCAGCAACAGACAGAGAACTCTGAACAAAATACCTCTAATTTAGCAAATTTAGTCTCTGATCTGTCCAAGGCTACTCTGAGTTTCATGAATGAAACAAGGTCATCCATTCGAAATTTGGAGGCACAAGTGGGCCAGCTGAGTAAGAAGATCACTGAACCCCTCCTAGTACTCTCCCAAGCAATACAGAAGAGAATCCAAAGAGAGATTGCAAGGCCATTGATATAACCATCCTGGCCGAATCCAAGGAGGAAAGGGAAGACGTGAATCCCAAGGAGGAAGACCTCCTGTGTAACGACCCGATTTTCAATATGTCTAGATCATACCGGAAACTGAGCGCTACCAATTTGTCTTCCTAATTATTATCTATTATTTATCATATGAGCCTGATTCGTTGTTAAACGCGTAGTTAATTTGTGAGGTGTATTTTTTTTTTTGAAAACATTTGGATTAATAGACAGAATCACTCAAAATCAATTCACAAGTAATAACAGATAAAACAGTTATAAACAACCACACATAAATACATCACGAGTAGCTAACAACATTCAGTTATCTAGCTTTTATTAGAGTATAGACCTTTAGTTAGAACACTCCTAGATATAGGTAGATAATAACTTTATACATATACATACATACAACATCCTAGGTCCTGACCTGTTCAAAGGTCTCTAAGCTGGCACCTAAGCTAGCCTAGACTCTATACTCACCTAGTCCCTCTAAACTACTAAAGCGAGGGAAAGTACGTTCTAGGTCTTCAAAACTCAAGTCAGGTGGAACATCATCAGAAGATAGAACATCATCTGCTACTCCTCTGCACGATCAGACTCTTCCATAGGACGTCTCTCTGGTACCTCATAAATAAGCTACACAATAGGAATCTCATACACCGGATTTAGGTTAAAGTGCGCATACGAACGGGGGTGCAGACGTTGGCTGGTCTCACAGTATATACATATAATCTGAGAACGATATTCACCCTAGACTCAGAAGACTACCTAGAGTAGAATCCCTTTTTGCGTACAATCGTCAGCGAACTACGGAAAGGAACTCTTACTTCCATCTGAAGGGGAAAGGGAGATAGAAGGGGTAAGAACTAGGGAGTTCTTAGTAGGGTCGGGGTTATTAGTTAAGTTCATTTATTTGGGGTCGATTAGTAGACGAGTAACATAGTATAGCGAAGCAGTAAACAGAAGATAAAGATAGAAAGAGAAAGTAGAGACAACAAAAATCAGAACACAAACAAAAGAATACAAGAAAATAAAACACAGAAATAGCATACGAGCAGACAAACATAAAGAAGTAGATCACACACAGAAAGGAATGCAACAGAGAATGATGCGCAGACAAGAATGATGCATGTCTAGCCCTAGCGCAGGCCATGAGCTCATGTGTCGGTTGGCTGCCCGCAATCCCGACATTTATCCGGTCACGAGTAATCCCGATTTCCCGAATACGATTTTTCGTTCCTAAATAAATGCGCATATAATAATAGCCGCTCATTTGAGACAGCCTCTGCTTGCTGCAGGAAAATATATATATACTCTGCTCTACTCTGGGGAAGCGGAAAATAGCTGTAGGTAACTTAGTTTCCCTACAGAAGCTCTGGGTTGCATTAAGCAACTAATATATATATATATATATATATATATATAGCTCTTTATATTATATTACTCTTCTCTTTATATCTCTTTACTCTGTTCTGGTTTCTCTTTTCTCAGTATCTCTTTACTCTGTTTTAATTACTCTGTTCTCTGTATCTCTTTTCTCTTCTCCGATTACTCTTTTCATCTGTATCTATATTACTCTTTTTCTCTTTATCTATTTACTTTATTCTGGTTACTCTGTTTTCTGTGTTTCTCTACTCTGCTCTGATTTCTCTGCTTAATGTATGTATTTAAACTTTATGTAAATTTTGGTATGAATAGTTTGCCTGTCCCAAGTATAGGTTCATTAAGTCTATACTGAAACAGTTTAACTTTTCATATTATACCTAACCCTAGTCGCAACTCAAGTACTAACTAAGTTGCCCTAGTTCGTTCACTAGTCTCTGTTTGTTTTTCTGTCGTTAAACTTTTACAGACTTTTTCTTTGGTTTTTATCTTTTCTTTAACTTTTTATCTTTTATTTATCTTCACCTCACTATCTTGTTATTACCACTCCCTAAGTGTTTTATAAAGGTAATTATGAGATTCTGCACTTAAAGTTGTCTTTCTAAAGCTTTTACAGAAAACTACCTTTTTCGCATTATTTTATTATTTTTATTAAAATATTATTTTTAATTAAATATTATTATTTAATATTTTATTATTATTTATTATTTTATTATTAAATTTTCGAAAATTACCTTGCCTTTACCTTTTAACCTTTAAAATTAACTTTTTACCCCGGTAACTTTTAATATTTCTACTTTAACCACCCTAACTTTCAGAAATTACAAAATAACCCCTCAAACACCAAAATATTTACTTCCTTGCCCTTTCTAAGATCTAAAAGGTGTTCTTCAATGTTCTTCACCACACTCAAAGTGTTCTTCGTGTTGTTCGTATATTCTTCAGATTCTTTCTCTGTTTTTACCCGTTTTTCAATCTTTTCAGCAACCGATTTTTACCATAATTCAAAATAAATTTCCAGACACTAAAACCCCATATTTTCTACACGATTTTAACACAAACTGAACCTCAATTTAAGGTCTAGGGTTCGTTTTTCCAGCAGCCATGAAGAACACAAATTCAAAGTTGAATATCATCAAATTTCATCAAATTTTCACCAAAATTTCAACAAGAATTACTCATACAAACAATCAATTTCAAGCACATCCAAATCATATCATAATCACACAACTCAAACACAATCAATCAAGATTAAATTCGTCAATCCCTACCTGGTTTTGCTGCTCCTAATTCGGTTAAACTTTCAGGTGGTCCTTAAGCACTTTTTCCTCCTAAATCACATCAAGAACAACTTTAAATCCAAAAGCTCTCAACTGACCAAATCTCACTCAGTATGTTAGGAAGAGATATCTCACCTTAGACTTGCTGGAAATTCACGTTTCTTGGCCCTCAAGTCAAGTTAAGCATGATTCCTAAGGAAGAACAACAAGAAAACACATGTTTTGCATGGTTTTCCTTGAAAACCGAATTGAAATGGGAGAGAGACAGCCATCTCACCTTATTTCCATCCTTGATAAGTTACATGGTTATGTAGAGGAAGAATAGAGGATCATTTTGGTGAAATCAGAATTTTGATTTGAGTTTTAGTTCAGAAGAAATCAAGCTTTGATGATTAAGTGTTCATGAAAGTTTCTCTCTTTTCTCTCTTGTTATTTTCGGCCAAAATGATGAAATGAGACAGCCTTGGAGGTCTTGGGGGTGTAAGGTGAGTTGTGATTGGTTGGCTTGGAGGTGGATTAAAATAATATTAAAATATCTCTGGTGTACAACTACTAAAACTAGGTGTACCGGAACACTTGTAAAAATATCTCTAAAAATTATTTTCTGAGCTACTAGCATAAATGACACTAGTAACATATTTATTATGAGAATAGAACATGTATAATGAGGCCTTAGCATTGCTAAATTCATCAGAGAGTGCTGGTGCTAAGCTGCACCAGTAAACCGTAAACCCGGTTAAACCGATTTTCTGTTTTTAACAAAAACAGACCAGGTAACCTTATAATGCCATTCAAGAATTTTCTAATACTAATTTAATGATAATATTATACTATTATCTCTCTTCTCTCATAAATCAAGTCCGGTTTGTCAAACTGAGACTATTTACGAAAAACCGAATTAAAACTCCTAACCGATACGGTTCAAAAGCTAGGTTCTTCACGACTGCATCATCGAGCTTGCCTCGGGAAAGGTTCTAACTTAAGGATGACATAATGATAATTAGGATTGAGATGCTTGATGATATAGCAGAGGTGTTCCCTTTACTGATCTTCTGGAGAAATCCGTACTTTTAGAAAAGATCTCATGTACTTGAAAATCAGGGTTGTTACATTCTACCCTCCTAAAAGAAAATTTTGCCCTCAAAATTTCAGTTACCTAGGAATAAATGCGGGTAATCAACTTTCATCTTATCTTCCAGTTCCCAAGTGTGCTCTTCCTCTCCTCTTGGTTCCCATGCTACTTTGACTAAGCGAACAGTCTTGCCTTTTAGCTGCTTATCACTTCTTTCTACGATTTGAACCGGTGATGCTTGATATGTCAAATCATTTCATAACTGTACTGTCTCTGGTTGTAAAACGTGACTCTTGTCGGGAATATATTTCTTAAGTTGCGAGACATGAAAAACATCATGAAGGTTTGATAAATAAGGAGGAAGGACTATTTGATAAACTACTAGACCGACTCTTTTAAGTATTTGGAAAGGTTCTATGTATCGTGGGTTAAGCTTTTTAGTCTTAAGGGCTCTACCTATTCCAGTAATCAAGGTTACTTCTAGAAAGACACGGTTTCCGTTACTAAACTCTAAGGGTCTACGTCTATTATCGGCATAGCTCTTTTGACAGCCTTGTGCTGTCTGGATCTTCCGACGAATCTCTTTTATCTTCTCAGTAGTTCCTTACACTAAGTATGGACCTAAGACACTAGCTTCTCCGTCGTCATTCCAACACAATGGTGTCTGACATCTCCTTCCATAGAGAGCTTCATATGGTGCCATCCCGATACTTTGTTGGTAACTGTTGTTGTCGACGAACTCGACCAATGGCAAATACCTATCCCAACTGCCTTGGTTATCCATCACACAAGATCTTAGTATGTCTTCCAATGTCTGGATTGTCCGCTCTGATTGTCCGTCTGTCTGAGGATGGTATGCTGTACTCATATGCAATTCTGTTTCCAACGCTTTCTGAAAAGCTCCCCAGAATCTAGTAGTAAACCTCGAAACTCGATCTGAGACAATTTATGAAGGTATCCCATGTAGTCATACGATTCCTTGAATATATATATTCGTTCCAGCCTTTCTAAAGTATAGTCAACTCGAATCGAAAGGAAGTGCACTGACTTTGTCAACCTGTCCATAATTACCCAGATGGCATCGTGTCCAGTTGAGGTCCTTGGCAATCCCGTGACAAAATCCATAGAAATCTGCTCCCATTTCCATTGTGGTATTTCTAAGGGTTGTAGGGTTCCTGACAGCTTCTGATGTTCCACCTTCATCTTCTGGCAGGTTAAACATTTTGAGACATAATCAGCTACTTCTTTCTTTAAGCTCGGCCACCAGAACATTTGTTTTAAATCTCGATACATCTTTGTCACTCCAGGATGCATAGAAAGTCTACTTTGGTGAGCTTCAGCAAGAATCTTTTGTCGCAATTCTCCAGAGTTAGGCACACAAATTCTTTTCTTGTACCTCCATAGGCCACTACGATCCTATCTCACAGCTTCTTCAGCTCTACAAGCAATGGTGACATCCAATACAGTGCTATGGAAATTGGTCCGGCTCCAGGTACTAGATCAATGCTGAATTCTATCTCTCGCCGAGGAGGAGACTCAGGTATGTCGTCCAAGAAAACATTAGGAAATTCCTTCATCATTCAGATTCGTTCTAAGCTTAATTCACTATCATTCGAGCTAGCCGCTAACAGAACATACCCCTCACAATCACTCCCGCCTAAGGTAACTCTTACAGAATTCAGATATAAGGTGTGGGACAGAAATGGTTTAGTACATAGACTATCAGATGGAATAACAACAGTTCTTTTAAAATAATCAAGGAAAACATGATACTTAGATAACAAAATCTAATCCTAAAATAACTTCTAAACCATATGGAGGCAAACAGATTATATAATGTATAAAAGTCCTGTTCCTAATAACGAATGGTACTTGCAGAAACACTAAACTGGTCAAAGCATTTTGGGATGCAGGTGTATGGACAATCAAGTAAAAATTCAATTTAAAGAAATATAATCCTAACTCGTGAGCAATAGTTAGAGAAATAAAAGAATGCGATGCACCCGAATCATACAGTACAGTTAGAAATCGATTCTTGATATAACCTGACCTTGAATGAGGGCGTTCGATTGCACAACATCATCAATATTGATAGCAAACACTCGTCCTTGTTGCTGGGTTCTAACTGAATTTTGAGTAAATCCCTTCGGACAATCCTTGGCAACGTGTCCAAGTTCTCCACAAGCATAGCAGTTAGGTGATCCAAACTGGCAAGACCTGTTACTATGCTCTTTTCCGCATTGCTTACATACAGGGTTTATGTAAGGCTGACGGGCTCGTTTACCATTGCCTTGCCTTACTTTACGTTGAGCGATAAATCCAAACTTTATAGTATTGCCAGCAGATTCATCTACTATTCTTTTTCGACAGTCTCTTGCCCGATGTCCTTCCTTATTACAGTAGTAACATAAACCTGTTCTGAACCGGCAAAGCCTACTACCATGATGCTTTCCACAAGTTGGGCATACTACACCACTTTGATCTTGGTGAGGTTGACTCTCATGTCCTTGTTCAATGTCACGGTTATTGTCACTACTATTATTGCGAGTTAAAAGGCTGACATCTCGGTGGTTTCCATTCCAACACTGGAATTGACCAATGGCTTTAAAGTTGCGACCTTGAGGGCTAAATTTTGAACAAAGTCTCTTTGTGAATCATCCCTACGACTTGCTCGAGCTATCGCCACCTTCTTTGAACATTCTTCCACTAGTTTACTTTTATTCACCAGTTCAGCAAAATTTCGTATCTCAAGCGAAACAACAGAATTCATCAGTTCTCCTCAGAGTCCTCCTTCAAACTTTAAACACTTCCATTCCTCAAAGTCTTCTGGGTTCCCTTGACAAATCTTGGAGAAACGGCACAAGTCATCGAACTTACGGGCATACTCAGCAATAGTCATATCCCATTGTTTCAACTGCATAAGTTCCATCTCCTTAGCATCTTGTGCTGCTCCCAGAAAATACTTTTTATAAAATTCGTTCCTAAAGATATCCTAAGGAATGTAATTTTTATTCTATTGTAGCAGTCACTGTATCCCCTGCCACCAGTACTCAGCTTCTCCCTCGAGCATATAAGTAGCAAACTCCACGTGTTGTCCTTCCGGAACATGTTGCACTCTCAATGATCGTTCAATACCTCGAAACCAATTATCAGTGTCAGTCGCAACGAGTGTACCCTTGAACTTAGGCGGATTAACCTTCAGAAATGTCGCAAGGGTCATAGGTCTTTCAGGATGCCCTAAGTTGTTCTCATCATTCCCATTATCTTCTCCGTATTCATTCTCGTTTCCATTCTCACTCCGAGACGTTCAACAGCCCTAGCCGCTGCTACAGCAGCTTCACGCACTACTTCAGCCACGTTGTTCATGGTAGCCATAAACGTTTCCTGTTCCCTCTCGTAGTTAACATTAGGAATTCCTTCCCGTACGCCTCGTCTCCGTGAACCCATTGTAGTCTTGTTCACACCAAACAATCATTGTTAAGGTGATCAGTCTTAACACTTCAAGTCAAGTGTGAACATTCCCAAAATGAAAACACAGAGACAATCATGCAACATATATCACTGGGATATCCTATACGCATGAGACACACAACAGAGTATGCAATGAAGCATAGTCAGTCCACTCCCCAGGCTCTACTGGGAACGAACCGCTCTGATACCAAATTGTAACGACCCGATTTTCAATATGTCTAGATCATACCGGAAACTGAGTGCTACCAATTTGTCTTCCTAATTATTATCTATTATTTATCATATGAGCCTGATTCGTTGTTAAACGGGTAGTTAATTTGTGAGGTGTATTTTTTTTTTTGAAAACATTTGGATTAATAGACGGAATCACTCAAAATCAATTCACAAGTAATAACAGATAAAACAGTTATAAACAACCACACATAAATACATCACGAGTAGCTAACAACATTCAGTTATCTAGCTTTTATTAGAGTATAGACCTTTAGTTAGAACACCCCTAGATATAGCTAGATAATAACTTTATACATATACATACATACAACATCCCAGGTCCTGACCTGTTCAAAGGTCTCTAAGCTGGCACCTAGGCTAGCCTAGACTCTATACTCACCTAGTCCCTCTAAACTACTAAAGCGAGGGAAAGTACGTTCTAGGTCTTCAAAACTCAAGTCAGGTGGAACGTCATCAGAAGATAGAACATCATCTGCTACTCCTTTGCACGATCAGACTCTTCCACAGGACGTCTCTCTGGTACCTCATAAATTAGCTACACAATAGGAATCTCATACACCGGATTTAGGTTAAAGTGCGCATACGAACGGGGGTGCAGACGTTGGCTGGTCTCACAGTATATACATATAATCTGAGAACGATATTCACCCTAGACTCAGAAGACTACCTAGAGTAGAATCCCTTTTTGCGTACAATCGTCAGCGAACTACGGAAAGGAACTCTTACTTCCATCTGAAGGGGAAAGGGAGATAGAAGGGGTAAGAACTGGGGAGTTCTTAGTAGGGTCGGGGTTATTAGTTAAGTTCATTTATTTGGGGTCGATTAGTAGACGAGTAACATAGTATAGCGAAGCAGTAAACAGAAGATAAAGATAGAAAGAGAAAGTAGAGACAACAAAAAGCAGAACACAAACAAAAGAATACAAGAAAATAAAATACAGAAATAGCATACGAGCAGACAAACATAAAGAAGTAGATCACACACAGAAAGGAATGCAACAGAGAATGATGCGCAGACAAGAATGATGCATGTCTAGCCCTAGCGCAGGCCATGAGCTCATGTGTCGGTTGGCTGCCCGCAATCCCGACATTTATCCGGTCACGAGTAATCCCAATTTTCCGAATACGATTTTCCGTTCCTAAATAAATGCGCATATAATAATAGCCGCTCATTTGAGACAGCCTCTGCTTACTGCAGGAAAATATATATATACTCTGCTCTGCTCTGGGGAAGCGGAAAATAGCTGTAGGTAACTTAGTTTCCCTACAGAAGCTCTGGGTTGCATTAAGCAACTAATATATATTAAATATAGCTCTGGGTTACATCAAGCAACTAATATATATATAAATATAGCTCTGGGTTGCATCAAGCAACTAATATATATATAAATATAGCTATGGGTTGCATTAAGCAACTAATATATATATATATATATATATATATATATATATATATATATATATATATATATATATATATATATATATATATATATATATTATAGCTCTTTATATTATATTACTCTTCTCTTTATATCTCTTTACTCTGTTCTGGTTTCTCTTTTCTCTGTATCTCTTTACTCTGTTTTAATTACTCTGTTCTCTGTATCTCTTTTCTCTTCTCCGATTACTCTTTTCATCTGTATCTATATTACTCTTTTTCTCTTTATCTCTTTACTTTATTCTGGTTACTCTGTTTTCTGTGTTTCTCTACTCTGCTCTGATTTCTCTGCTTAATGTATGTATTTAAAGTTTATGTAAATTTCGGTATGAATAGTTCGCCTGTCCCAAGTATAGGTTCATTAAGTCTATACTGAAACAGTTTAACTTTTCATATTATACCTAACCCTAGTCGCAACTCAAGTACTAACTAAGTTGCCCTAGTTCGTTCACTAGTCTCTGTCTGTTTTTCTGTCGTTAAACTTTTACAGACTTTTTCTTTGGTTTTTATCTTTTCTTTAACTTTTTATCTTTTATTTATCTTCACCTCACTATCATGTTATTACCACTCCCTAAGTGTTTTATAAAGGTAATTATGAGATTCTGCACTTAAAGTTGTCTTTCTAAAGCTTTTACAGAAAACTACCTTTTTCACATTATTTTATTATTTTTATTAAAATATTATTTTTAATTAAATATTATTATTTAATATTTTATTATTATTTATTATTTTATTATTAAATTTTCGAAAATTACCTTGCCTTTACCTTTTAACCTTTAAAATTAACTTTTTACCCCGGTAACTTTTAATATTTCTACTTTAACCACCCTAACTTTCAGAAATTACAAAATAACCCCTCAAACACCAAAATATTTACTTCCTTGCCCTTTCTAAGATCTAAAAGGTGTTCTTCAATGTTCTTCACCACACTCAAAGTGTTCTTCGTGTTCTTCGTATATTCTTCAGATTCTTTCTCTGTTTTTACCCGTTTTTCAGTCTTTTCAGCAACCGATTTTTACCATAATTCAAAATAAATTTCCAGACACTAAAACCCCATATTTTCTACACGATTTTAACACAAATTGAACCTCAATTTAAGGTCTAGGGTTCGTTTTTCCAGCAGCCATGAAGAACACAAATTCAAAGTTGAATATCATCAAATTTCATCAAATTTTCACCAAAATTTCAACAAGAATTACTCATACAAACAATCAATTTCAAGCACATCCAAATCATATCATAATCACACAACTCAAACACAATCAATCAAGATTAAATTCGTCAATCCCTACCTGGTTTTGCTGCTCCTAATTCGGTTAAACTTTCAGGTGGTCCTTAAGCACTTTTTCCTCCTAAATCACATCAAGAACAACTTTAAATCCAAAAGCTCTCAACTGACCAAATCTCACTCAGTATGTTAGGAAGAGATATCTCACCTTAGACTTGCTGGAAATTCACGTTTCTTGGCCCTCAAGTCAAGTTAAGCATGATTCCTAAGGAAGAACAACAAGAAAACACATGTTTTGCATGGTTTTCCTTGAAAACCGAATTGAAATGGGAGAGAGACAGCCATCTCACCTTATTTCCTTGAAAACCGAATTGAAATGACACTAGTAACATATTTATTATGAGAATAGAACATATATAATGAGGCCTTAGCATTGCTAAATTCATCAGAGAGTGCTGGTGCTAAGCTGCACCAGTAAACCGTAAACCCGGTTAAACCGATTTTCTGTTTTTAACAAAAACAGACCAGGTAACCTTATAATGCCATTCAAGAATTTTCTTATACTAATATAATGATAATATTATACTATTATCTCTCTTCTCTCATAAATCATGTCCGGTTTGTCAAACTGAGACTATTTACGAAAAACCGAATTAAAACTCCTAACCGATACGGTTCAAAAGCTAGGTTCTTCACGACTGCATCATCGAGCTTGCCTCGGGAAAGGTTCTAACATAAG
Organism: Arachis ipaensis; assembly: GCF_059453495.1. Lineage (NCBI taxonomy): Eukaryota > Viridiplantae > Streptophyta > Magnoliopsida > Fabales > Fabaceae > Arachis > Arachis ipaensis. The sequence goes on along the minus strand of NC_142439.1, from coordinate 65,976,469 downwards.
GATGACATAATGATAATTAGGATTGAGATGCTTGATGATATAGCAGAGGTGTTCCCTTTACTGATCTTCTGGAGAAATCCGTACTTTTAGAAAAGATCTCATGTACTTGAAAATCAGGGTTGTTACATCCTGGGACGTCCAGTGATCAATAAGGAGTTTCCCTCTGAGGAACCAAAGGAATCTGAGACTCATCTAGAGACCATAGAGATTCCATTAAACCTCCTTATGCCATTCATGAGCTCTGATGAGTATTCCTCTTCTGAAGAGAATGAGGATGTTACTGAAGAGCAAGCTGCCAAGTTCCTTGGTGCAATCATGAAGCTGAATGCCAATTTATTTGGTAATGAGACTTGGGGAGATGAACCTCCCCTGTTCACCAATGAACTAAATGCATTGGATCAACTGAGATTGCCTCAGAAGAAACAGGATCCTAGAAAGTTCCTAATACCTTGTACCATAGGCACCATAACCTTTGAGAAGGCTCTATGTGACCTTGGGTCAGGAATAAACCTCATGCCACTCTCTGTAATGGAGAAACTGGGAATCTTTGAGGTGTAAACTGCCAGAATCTCTTTAGAGATGGCAGACAACTCAAGAAAAGAGGCTTATGGACAAGTAGAGGACGTGTTAGTAAAGGTTGAAGGCCTCTACATCCCTGCTGATTTCATAATCCTGGATACTGGGAAGGATGAGGATGAATTCATCATTCTTGGAAGACCCTTCCTAGCCACAGCAAGAGCTGTGATTGATGTAGACAGAGGTGAACTAGTCCTTTATTTGAATGAGGACTCCCTTGTGTTTAAAACTCAAGGTCATCCTTCTGTAAACATGGAAAAGAGGCACAGTAAGCTTCTCTCAAAATAAAGTCATACAGAGCCCCCACAATCAAACTCTAAATTTAGTATTGGGAGGCCACAACCAAACTCTAAGTTTGGTGTTGAACTCCCATATCCAAACTCTAAGTTTGGTGTTGGGAAGTCTCAACAATGCTCTGAACATCTGTGAGGCTCCATGAGAGCCCACTGTCAAGCTATTGACATTAAAGAAGCGCTTGTTGGGAGGCAACCCAATTTTTATTTATCTAATTTTATTTTTATTTTCTTGTTCTTTCATGTTTTATTAGGTTCATGATCATGTGGAGTCATAAAATAAATAGAAAAATAAAAAATAGAATAAAAAACAGCAGAAGAAAAATCACACCCTGGATGAAGGACTTACTGGCGTTTAAACGCCAGTAAGGAGCATCTGGCTGGCGTTCAATGCCAGAGCAGAGTATGGATCTGGCGTTGAACGCCCAAAACAAGCAGCATCCTGGTGTTCAGACGCCAAGAATGCACACTGAGGAAAGCTGGCGCTGAACGCCAGAAACAAGCATAGAACTGGTGTTCAACGCCAGAAACATGCTGCATCTGGGCGCTGAATGCACAGAACAAGCACCAATTCGGTGTTTAAAAGCCAGAATTGCATGCAAAGGCATTTTACATGCCTAATTGGTGCAGGGATGTAATTCCTTGACACCTCAGGATCTGTGGACCCCACAGGACCATCTCAGCATTTGTGGACTGACGATCGTGATTTCTGCCAGCAAAGAATGTCATAAAAACAGTCGCGTTGTAGATATAGTCTCTAAACCGACAAAAATCCCTTTCGTACAAATGTTTTGGGTGTCACAAGTAACAAACCCCTTAAAAATTGTTAACCGAGTATTCAAACCTCGGGTCATCTTCTCAAGGAACTGCGAGGAAGTATGTTCTTATTATCGGTTATAAAGGTTGTAATCGGGGTTTAGAAGGTGAGAAGCAAGTAATTTAAATGACGAGTGAATTAAATGGCAATTAAAAATAAATAATAACTGTAAAACAACTTTTGGCAAGATAAGGGAAATTAGAAGTCCAACTTAGTTATCCCTCTCAACAATAATGAAAGTTGTATCTTAATTCCACTTAGTTAACCTATGAAGCAAAAGTAAGTCAAGGGACTAATTAGTTTGACCTTCGAATCCTATTTATTTCCTAGGAAAATGTTGGGATTATTGAAGTTCAGATCAATTAGCAACATAACGATTATCAATTATGCTGAGTTCGATAATGTTGAGTCACTGATTTCTTAACCAAGACCAAAAGGGGAAAAAGTAAATTACTGGAATAATAAAAGTGTCCTTAGATGGGAAGCAATGGCAACATAAATCAAAGAGAACAATCATAAACTGAAAAATACCTTAAATATCGTTAATTCAAATAGAAATCGGTAACATGGAATAATTCATAATTTAAATTATAATAATCAATTCAAATATTGGAATCAAATAAATAAAAGTAAAATTGAAATAAAAGAACATTAAAACCTGGATCCAGAGTTACTCCCAAAACAAGAAGAAGTCCTAATTCCTAAGAGAGAGAGAGAATCTCTCTCTAAACTAAATCTAAATCATGAAAACTAGAAATTGGCGAGCTCCCTTTGAATGGATGTATTCCTTCACTTTATAACCTCTAATCTATGCTTTCTGTACTTGGATCTGGGCCAAAAAGGGCTTCAAAATTGCTGGGGGCGTATTCTGTAAATTCTTATACGTGGCCTCTGTCACGCGTCCGCGTGGGTCACGCGGTCGCGTCATCTGGAGTTTTTCCTTTCCACGCGGTCGCGTCAGTCACGCGTCCGTGTCGTGGGTGTTCTACTAAAGGCGCGCAGTCGCGTCAGTCATGCGGCCGCATCGCTGCTTCTTTGCTTCTGGCATGCGATCGCGTCGTCCATGCGATCGCGTGGATACCAGTTTCCTTAAAGCTCCGTTTTGCCTTCTCCTTCCATTTTTGTATGTTTCCTTTTTTCATCCTTTAAGTCATTCAACCTTAGGAAACCTGAAGCTACTCAACACACTAATCACAGGCATCGAATGGAAATAAAGGTAATTAAAATAATTAATTTTTTTAAAGCTTAGGAAACATGTTTTTCACAATATGACATAATAAGGAAGGGAAAGTAAAACCATGCAATTAATGTGAATAAGTAGGTGAAGAGTTGAATAAATCACTCTAATTAAGCACAAAAGAACTCATGAAATATGGGTTTATCAACCTCCCCACACTTAAACACTAGCATGTCCTCATGCTAAATCCAAGGTAAATAATTAAGGTTAAAGTGATGGAATGTTATGAAATGCAACCTATGCTAAATGCATCTACCTAATGAGTCATGCAATTCTAATTCATCCACTCATATATAAAGCCTACATGTAGTCAAATTATTTCACATTCTCAAGGAGATATATATACATATATGGCTAACCCTCAAATAATAAAGCATCTTTTTGCAAATGAGATGAGAGAAATAAACTTGCAAGACAATCAGAGATAAATGTTTAATGAGCTTTTAAACCCTCACTGGATTTTGTGTTTTTTCTCTAATCACTCACTGTTTATTAGGTTAATCACTCTATTCTTCTTTTCATTCTTCCTTTCTATAACTTTGTTTTTCGTCTAACCAATCAACAATTATAGAACATAGTCATACCAAAACTCATGAGGTCTTTAATTAAGGTTGTAATGGGGTCAAGGCAAAGGGTAAGGATATATGTATAAGGATAAGTGAGCTAATAAGTGAATCCTTAATTAGACTAAGACCTCACCTAACATACATACTTAGTAAAACAATGCTTCTTTACCTATTCTCCCTATTTTCTCGCTTTTGATGTCACATGCTCATGTTTCAATTCTTGTTTTAATCCTATGTGCATTGCTTTTTATTTTGCATTGGGGAGTTCTTTTTGTATCCCCTTATTTACATGCTTCAAAATGAACCATTTTTTTTAATACACATGGTAATTTTAATTAATTTGAATTTTCATGAGCCTGCTTCCCAAAATTTTGAGTTGCTTTATTCTTTTTAATTTTTCTACCTTTTGTCTTTATCAACTATGTTCCCAATAAGTTTCCCACATTTTACTCTATTTATAATTTTCTATCTTAAGCTAACCAAGGATTCACTTGGGATTTTCTTTTGTTTTTCTGCTTAAGGCTAGTAATTTGGCTAAAATAGAATAAGGGTTTTTTTTTTTTAAAAGCTCAAAGGGGGCTAACAAAGGTGATGTAAAAGGTAGGCTAATTTGGGATAAGTGAGCTAAAATCAAATGATGGCCTCAATCATTATTTTGAGATGTACCTATATTCTATAATCGGACATATAGACTAAAACAAAGTAAAGAACACCAGAATAAGAAAGAAGGTTGGAACACACAAAAATAAAAATTATTGTTTGAATGTAACCATACAGTTAAGCTCAAAACTCACAGGCTATGTGTTCTCTAGCTGAAAAATCATTTATCACTTATGTATGTCATGCAGGTTTAGTTAAAAATTCTCATTATTCTCTTAAAAAGTAATTTAGGGTAGCCTTTGAAGTTTTAATGTTTCTCCTTGATGAAATGTTGTCAGTTTAACTACATCATGTAATGCTATATATACAAGGTTTTATGGATCTAAATCTATTATGTTCAAGTTCCTAGCTTACTCCTTTTTTTATATTTGTCAATTTAAACTAAGCTATAACTAAGCTGTCTTATGTAAAAAGGGTAAACTATACTAATTGATCCACTAATAAGTTAGAATTATAAACTAAACTAAATAACTAAAATGAACTGAATAACTAAAATATGAACAAAAAATGCAAAATGCAGAAAATAGAGTAAAATACACAAGTAGCAATGTATAAGTACTCAGAAAATAATAATAAAAGAAAAAGAGAAAAATACAGAAAAATATCCAAAATAAAAGAAAAAGTATGTAGTAGTTCACCAAAATAAACGCCAGAGATGGCGACCTCCCCACACTTAAAATGAAGCATCGTCCCCGATGCTCAATAAAGCCGGGTGTGAAGGAGTGTCATCACTGGTAGGGATGGTAGCTGGGGTCTCTGTGGCGGTGGTGGGCTGAGAGTCTGGCTGCTGTAGAGGGGGGACTGACTGGATTGGGATCTCCGAATCTGCAGCTTCAAGCTGATGTGGGGCCTCCTGCTGTGGTGTAGCATGCTCTGTGCCTGCCTGTTGATGAGTCTCAGCCTGGGAATGAGGCTCCTCCTCGTGCTCATCCTCCTCCTCCTCTGATGGCTCTGATGGTGTGTCGGGCTCGGAGGGGATGTCGGCGCCCTGTCTGATCATCAACTTCAGATGGGAATAGCGTCGCCTGCTGCAGCGCTCCAATCTCTCATACAGGCGCCTGTTACGGCGCTCCATCTGATCAAGCTAGCGGAATAGACGGTGCACGAGGCGATAAATTGGCTCAGAGGCGGGTGGAGGTGCAGTGGTGGCAGCAGGGGCAGCTGGGGCAGCTGTGGATGAAGAGGGTCCAGTAGACGGAGGGGCTGTCTCATCAGTTGTAGTGACAGGTGGTGGTCTGTAGCCCAAAGCAAGGAAGTTCCTGCTGTGATGGATGATCTTCCTGCAGTCCGCTGCTAGTGGTCGCTCATCGGCATCCTCACAAGGCACATCAGCCTAACGGCCTAGCCGTGTAACCAGATAAGGAAAGAGGAGGGTGCTCGGATGTGGACCCTGGCCATATAATGCCGGATAAAACGAGGCAAGTACAGGTCCTTACCCTCCAGCACACACCAGAGGAGGGTGATCATGGCAGCCGGGATCTCAGTCTCATGAGTACTCGGCATCACATAGTTGCTCAAGATCTGATGCCATAGCCGAGCCTCATCATTCAAGTACACTATCTTGATCCCTCTAGGCATAGTGGTGTCCTGACCCATCTCCCAAGAAACAGCAGGGTCGAGAGCTATCCGTGCCTTCACAGCATCCCAATCAAACCGCATCTGGCCCATGTCCTTCTTAGCCTGTGCATAACCATCTGGCTGATCGGACTTGGCTGGGAGTTGGAAAACGGTCTCTATGGCCTCCTCAGTGACCAGAATTTGCTTTCCCCTCAGGTTCACTGCATCTAGGGTAGTAAGGTAGTAGTTGCAATAGAATTCCCGGACCCAAGATGCATTGACCTCTGTCAGTGGTCTCTCCAGAAAGAACCAGCCCCTTTGCTTGATTTGCTCAGTGGTGTATTGTTGGAGGGCTTCTGGAATCTTCAAGGTACGTTCTAGGTATAGATTTCTAGAGTTTGCAAAAGTCAGGTACTTCAGCTCACAGTACCGGTTTGCAAATTTTATAGGATCAGTCGAAGGGAGCAACTGGTTAGCTTTTTCCTACTGTGTGAAGTTCTTCTCCCTTCATGAGGAATCGTGCATTAGAGCAATGATGGACTGGGAGGAATCTCCTCGCTTGCGCTTTCCAGTAGCCTTGCCTTTGCCTTTCCTTTGTGAGGCAGACATCCTGAAAAACAGAAAACCAGGAAATGGATAAAATAGGAAAACAAATAGGCAATTTAAACAAAGAAAACTCAAAGTGGTAAGGGAGAAATAGAATAAGGAAAATGAGTAATTGAAATGTGATTGAATTAATGTTAAATGGAAAGAAAAAATCAATATGCCATAGTGAGAAAGTTAGAGGAAGTGAAAGTGATCAGAAAAGAGATCAACAGGGTTAGTATGGTAAAAAGAAATTAGTAAATTAAAATTAGTGAGTTAGGAAAGTAAGTGGCATAGAAAAAATTCCATATAACAAGGATTCACAGGTAAGAATAGAAGTACTCATAATCGAATAAAGAAAACAGGGTGATGCTGATTCGAATAGAAATAAAGAAATCAGAAATTGGAATCAGTGAATCACAAATGCAGGTTATGAACCAGGAAATCAAAGAGGATAAGAAAGTGGCCCTAGCATTCATGAAATGGTTTGGGGGGAGCAGAGTAAAACAGAGTTGCCAAACCAAAACAAGAATGAAAACAATTTTCAAAAAATTTGGGCAGCATTCCGGCTAAAATTGGATTGTCCCGGAAAATAAACAGCAATCATATCAGTTCATATGAATTAAAAGAAAGCAAGCTGCATGTACAGAGATATAAAATAAACATAAAAACTCAATGTAAACAGCAGCAACATACAAGAAAGCAGCATATGAATCATGATTATAGCAGCAACAGATTTGCACATAGGATAAAACAGAAGTAAGAACAGTCCAAGGAAACAGACCTAGATCCACTAACCACAGCCTAAGCTACCTAACAACCTAAAAATCCACTACAACATGCAAGTCTAGCTATCCTAATCATGAACATAAACGGAAAAAAAATACAAAAAAGTGACGAACGGATAAAAAGGGTTGCGTGTTGCGGAACCTGGTAAGCGGAAGGGGTGGAACAGGGAAGAAGGTGGCTGCGGCGGTGTCCAGCGCAGTGGTGGTGCACGGCGTCGCGGTGGCGGCTGAGGGGGCAGTGGCAGAGGGAGGTATTAGGGTTAGTGAGAGAGGAAGAGGATAGGGGAAGGGAGGGCGGTGGTTGTTGCTGGCTGAAGGGGGTGGATGGCGGAGAGGGGGGCCGGCTGGATGGCCGGTGGTGGCTGGGCGGTGCTCACGGAGGTGGCCGTGGTGGAAAGGGGAGGAGAGAGGAAGAAGGAAGAAGAGAGAAGGGGAGGGGATGGTACGGCGGCGGCGTCTGGGCGGCGGCGGCGTCGGGGTGGTGGCGTGGTGGCTGGCCAGCGGTGGCTGGGGGAAGAAGAACAGAGAAGGAGAAGAGGGTTGGGGGTGAAAGGGGGCTGCGCGACTGATAGGGTTCGCGTGGCTGGGGGGTTATATTTTCGAATCCACGCGGCCGCGTGGGGCACGCGGTCGCGTGGTTGGGATGAAAATGGGGGAGACGCGATCACGTGGGGCGCGCGATCGCATGAGAGGGGGAAAAAGAGGGGTGACGCGATCGCGTGGGTCGCGCGATCTCGTCGCTGGAATTTGTGCTAAACGCACGACTCCAGCGACGTTTCGGCGCAACTCTCTGTCTCCTTTTGGGGTGATATGCAATCCATGCGACGCGATCGCGTCGCTCACGCGGTCGCGTGGGATTGGTATTGGGTAAGTGACGCGATCGCATGGGGCATGCGATCGCATGGGCCAATTTGTGCGAAACGCACAAGAGCCGCACGATTCCAGCCCAACTTTCTGTTCGTTGGATCTGTACGCCGATATATATATCACGCAGCCGCGTAGGTCACGTGGTCGCATGGGTGGTGTTTTTCGCGATGTGACGCGATCGCATGGGGCATGCGGTCGCGTCGTGCAACCCCTTTTTTTTTTTCACTGAAAAATACAGGATGCAGTGATTAACATGAATGCTATGCATGATTCCAGGTTAATGTTAAAATAAAAAAAAAAAGGGTAAATTGAAAATAATAAACAAGAAATAGATTGAGAAAGAAGCGAGCATACCATGGTGGGTTGTCTCCCACCTAGCACTTTTAGTTAAAGTCCTTAAGTTGGACATTGGAAGAGTATCCTGTTATGGTGGCTTATGTTTAAATTCGTCCAAAAATTTCCACCAGTGCTTGGAATGCCAATAGCCTCCGGGGTCCCAAACTAGGCATGTAAAGCTTCCGAGCAGCTTCAAACAGATATTCAACCTCCCAGGATGACAAATGTCAGAATATAATCCATGATCCCAAGTTGTGTTTTTAGATCGACCTCCGTTTTGATTTGTAAGTTTCCATTCGGGCAGGTTAAAAAGTAGAATCTCACCGTGGTGACCAAATGTTCTCCGTGATCCATGTAATTGAGCATGATACTAATTCGTGTACTTCGAGGTGAAGCGTGGAACCTTATTGAACCTGGTGCACCAGTTCTGAGTACGAGCCAATTCCCTCTTACTCTTAAAGCCGCAGAGAGCTCTAAGTTGGCCATCTGTTTCAAGCAAACCATATTCAAGTGAATAAGTAAAATTATAAGTTAAGGATTGTACCCACTTGAAGCTTGTATTAGGTGGTAATGGCCTTGGGATAGGTGTTTTTGGTGGTTCTGCAAGTTCCGTTTCCTTGTGCTCTTCTGTGAATTCTTCCACTTCCTTGCAAAGATCTTCAATTGTATCTGTATCCTGGTCAAAGTCTTCTATGTCTTCCTCATCACTTGAGTCATAGATTGGAGGTTGAGAGAAATCTACCTCCGCATCATCTTCATATTCACTTGGAGAAAATTCTTCGATCTCAGAGAATTCACTTGCGGACGCAAGTTTATCACTAGGAGACTAGACTTGTGACTATCATCATCAAGGAAATTTTCTTCTTGGATTATTCCGTCTGATTCTTCGTAAATGACTTGCCTTGGAGATTGTATGGTATCCTCCTTAGCATCAACTGTAGCATCTTGGACGGAGTTTTTCTCAATTCTGGATTCCCAAGGAAGTTCAGCATCTCCTAGATCTTCAACCAACTCTTCTTCTTGAACAATGACAGCTTCTTACACTTGTTCTAGTACGAATTCATTCTCTGTCTTGTCCACTGGAGTCTCTAGTATTTCTTTCATGCTACGCTCTTCATCGGGCTGTCCACATGGAGCTGTGGTTGATCCTTGTATATTTGAGCGCCTAGTGGCCCATTGAATTTGTGCTTGCTCCAGTTGTTGAATGGTTGTTTGAAATTTAATTACTGTTTCTTTTAGGCGATCCTCTGCTTCGCGGTTTGCCGGACTTGGACATGATACAAAGGAAAGTGGTGATGATTGGGAACGATTGGATTGGTATTGGGGTAAGGAAGGATCATATGATGGCGAATGGTAAAGAGAAGCTTGTGAGTGTGGTGGTTCGAGGTTATGTTGAAAGGATGGTTCATATGCACGGGTTGGGGCTTGTTGGTAGTTACAAGGTTGTCCACCATGTCTTTCAGCTGGGTATGCACGGTAGAATGGTCTTTGTCCAGGATATCTCGGAGGGTGTTGCTGCCAAAAGGGTTGATTAGATCCTCTTGGTTCCATCCATCCTTGATTGGTCTGACCTTGATGCACATTCCTGCTGTAACTTCTATTTCCTTTAACAATATTAGAACCAAACTCAAAGCGAGAGGGGTGAGAGTTCATAGTAGCAAATAAAGATAAAAAGGAAAAACAAAAATAAATAAACAAGCAAAAGAAAAATATTTACAATAACCAATAATAAGGCACACGTTAGCAGCTCCCCGGCAACGGCGCCATTTTGACCATCGTGATTTCTGCCAGTAAAGAATGTCATAAAAACAGTCGCGTTGTAGATATAGTCTCTAAACCGACAAAAATCCCTTTCGTACAAACGTTTTGGGTGTCACAAGTAACAAACCCCTTAAATTGTTAACCGAGTATTCAAACCTCGGGTCGTCTTCTCAAGGAACTGCGAGGAAGTATGTTCTTATTATCGGTTATAAAGGTTGTAATCGTGGTTTAGAAGGTGAGAAGCAAGTAATTTAAATAACGAGTGAATTAAATGGCAATTAAAAATAAATAATAACTGTAAAACAACTTTTGGCAAGATAAGGGAAATTAGAAGTCCAACTTAGTTATCCCTCTCAACAATAATGAAAGTTGTATCTTAATTCCACTTAGTTAACCTATGAAGCAAAGGTAAGTCAAGGGACTAATTAGTTTGACCTTCGAATCCTATTTAATTTTTAGGAAAAAGTTGGGATTATTGAAGTTTAGATCAATTAGCAAGATAACGATTATCAATTATGCTAAGTTCGATAATGTTGAGTCACTGATTTCTTAACCAAGACCAAAAGGGGAAAAAGTAAATTGCTGGAATAATAAAAGTGTCCTTAGATGGGAAGCAATGGCAACTTAAATCAAAGAGAACAATCATAAACTGAAAAATACCTTAAATATCATTAATTCAAATAGAAATCTATAACATGGAATAATTCATAATTTAAATTATAATAATCAATTCAAATATTAGAATCAAATAAATAAAAGTAAAATTGAAATAAAAGAACATTAAAACCTGGATCCAGAGTTACTCCCAAAACAAGAAAAAGTCCTAATTCCTAAGAGAGAGAGAGAGAATCTCTCTCTAAACTAAATCTAAATCATGAAAACTAGAAATTGGTGAGCTCCCTTTGAATGGATGCATTCCTCCACTTTATAACCTCTAATCTATGCTTTCTGTACTTGGATCTGGGCCAAAAAGGGCTTCAAAAATTGCTGGGGGCGTATTCTGTAAATTCTGATACGTGGCCTCTGTCACGCATCCGCGTGAGTCACGCGGTCGCGTCATCTGGAGCTTTTCCTTTCCACGCGGTCGCGTCAGTCACGCGTCTGCGTCGTGGGTGTTCTACTCAAGGCGCGCGGTCGCGTCAGTCATGCGGCCGCGTCGCTGCTTCTTTGCTTCTGGCACGCGATCGCGTCGTCCATGCGATCGCCTGGATACCAGTTTCCTTAAAGCTTCGTTTTGCCTTCTCCTTCCCTTTTTGTATGTTTCCTTTTTTCATCCTTTAAGTCATTCAGCCTTAGGAAACCTGAAGCTACTCAACACACTAATCACGGCATCGAATGGAAATAAAGGTAATTAAAATAATTAACTTTTTTAAAGCTTAGGAAACATGTTTTTCACAATATGACATAATAAGGAAGGGAAAGTAAAACCATGCAATTAATGTGAATAAGTAGGTGAAGAGTTGAATAAATCACTTTAATTAAGCATAAAAGAACTCATGAAATATGGGTTTATCATGTACCCCACAGGATCCCCACCTACCTCCACTCATACTCTTCCCTCTTCTCAATGTTCATCCTCTCTTCCCAATAAACACCTTTCCCCAAAACCCTTCACCAATCACATCAAGCTCTCTTCCCTACTACCCCTTCAACACTCACATCCATCCACTCTTCCCCAAAAACCTACCTCATAAACCCCACCTACCTTCAAAATTCAAAATTCCCACCCAAACCCACCCTAAATGGCCGAACCTCACCCCTCTCCCTTCACTATATAAACCCCTCCATTCTTCTTCATTTTCACACAACACAACCCTCTCTTCCTCTTCTTGGCCGAAACACAAACCTCTCTCCCTCTCCTCCATTTCTTCTTCTTCTTCATCTCTTCTTTCTTCTCTTGCTCGAGGGCGAGCAATATTCTAAGTTTGGTGTGGTAAAAGCATAAAGCTTTTTGTTTTTCCATTACCATTGATGACACCTAAGACCAGAGAATCCTCTAGAAAAGGGAAAGGGAAGACAAAAGCTTCCACCTCCGAGTCATGGGAGATGGAAAGATTCATCTCCAAAGCCCATCAAGACCACTTCTATGATGTTGTGGCCAAGAAGAAGGTGATCCCCGAGGTCCCTTTCAAAATCAAGAAAAATGAGTATCCGGAGATCCGACATGAGATCCATAGAAGAGGTTGGGAAGTTCTAACAAACCCCATCCAACAAGTCAGAATTCTAATAGTTCAAGAGTTCTATGCTAATGCATGGATCACTAGGAACCATGATCAAAGTAAGAACCCGAACCCAAAGAATTATCTCACCATGGTTCGGGGGAAATACTTAGATTTTAGTCCGGAAAATGTGAGGTTGGCGTTCAACTTGCCAATGATGGAAGAAAATGCACGCCCCTACACAAGGAGAGTCAACTTTGATCAAAGGTTGGACCAAGTTTTCATGGACATATGTGTGGAAGGAGCTCAATGAAAGATTGACTCAAAAGGCAAACCGGTTCAACTAAGAAGATTGGACCTTAAGCCTGTAGCTAGAGGATGGTTGGAGTTCATTCAACGCTCAATCATTCCCACTAGCAACCGGTCTGAAGTTACTATAGACCGAGCCATCATGATCCATAGCATCATGATTGGAGAAGAGGTGGAGGTTCATGAGATTATACCTCAAGAACTCTACAAGGTAGCTGACAAGTCCTCCACTATGGTAAGGTTAGCTTTTCCTCACCTCATTTGCCATCTATGCAACTCGGCCGGGATTGACATAGAGGGAGATATCCTCATTGATGAGGACAAGCCCATCACTAAGAAAAGGATGGAGCAAACAAGAGAGCCTATTCATGGATCTCAAGAGACGCATGAAGAAGCTCATCACCAAGAAATCCCTGAGATGCCTCAAGGGATGCACTTTTCTCCACAGAACTTTTGGGAGCAAATCAACACCTCCCTAGGAGAACTAAGTTCCAACATAGGACAACTAAGGGTAGAACATCAAGAGCACTCAATCATCCTCCATGAAATTAGAGAAGATCAAAAAGCTATGAGGGAGGAGCAACAAAGACAAGGAAGAGACATAGAAGAGCTCAAGGACATCATTGGTTCCTCAAGAAGAAAACACCACCATCACTAAGGTGGACTCATTCCTTGCTCTCAAATTTTCTGTTTTTCGTTATGTTAAGTGCTTATCTATGTTAGTGTCTTATTACATGATCATTAGTATTTAGTAACTTTGTCTTAAAGTTATGAATGTCCTATGAATCCATCACCTCTCTTAAATGAAAAATGTTTTAATTCAAAAGAACAAGAAGTACATGAGTTTCGAATTTATCCTTGAACTTAGTTTAATTATATTGATGTGGTGACAATACTTTTTGTTTTCTGAAGGTATGCTTGAACAGTGCATATGTCTTTTGAAGTTGATGTTTATGAATGTTAAATATGTTGGCTCTTGAAAGAATGATGACAAGGAGACATGTTATTTGATAATCTGAAAAATCAAAAAAATGATTCTTGAAGCAAGAAAAAGCAGTGAATACAAAGCTTGCAGAAAAAAAATGGCAAAAAAAAAATAGAAAAAGAAAAAGCAAGCAGAAAAAGCCAAAAGCTCTTAAAACCAAAAGGCAAGAGCAAAAAGCCAATAACCCTTAAAACCAAAAGGTAAGGGTAAATAAAAAGGATCCTAAGGCTTTGAGCATTAGTGGATAGGAGGGCCTAAAGGAATAAAATCCTGGCCTAAGCAGCTAAACCAAGATGTCCCTAACCATGTGCTTGTGGCGTGAAGGTGTCAAGTGAAAACATGAGACTGAGCGGTTAAAGTCAAGGTCCAAAGCAAAAGAAGAGTGTGCTTAAGAACCCTGGACACCTCTAATTGGGGACTTTAGCAAAGCTAAGTCACAATCTGAAAAGGTTCACCCAATTATGTGTCTGTGGCATTTATGTATCCGGTGGTAATACTGGAAAACAAAGTGCTTAGGGCCACGGCCAAGACTCATAAAGTAGCTGTGTTCAAGAATCAACATACTGAACTAGGAGAATCAATAACACTATCTGAACTCTGAGTTTCTATAGATGCCAATCATTCTGAACCTCAATGGATAAAGTGAGATGCCAAAACTATTCAAGAGGCAAAAAGCTACAAGTCCCGTTCATCTGATTGGGGCTATGTTTCATTGATATTTTGGAATTTATAGTATATTCTCTTCTTTTTATCCTATTTTATTTTCAGTTGCCTGGGGACAAGCAACAATTTAAGTTTGGTGTTGTGATGAGCGGATAATTTATACGCTTTTTGGCATTGTTTTTAGTATGTTTTTAGTAGGATCTAGTTACTTTTAGGGATGTTTTCATTAGTTTTTATGTTAAATTCACATTTCTGGACTTTACTATGAGTTTGTGTGTTTTTCTGTGATTTCAGGTATTTTCTGGCTGAAATTGAGGGACTTGAGCAAAAATCAGATTCAGAGGTTGAAGAAGGACTGCTGATGCTGTTGGATTCTGACCTCCCTGCACTCAAAGTGGATTTTCTGGAGCTACAGAACTCCAAATGGCTCGCTCTCAACAGCGTTGGAAAGTAGACATCTAGGGCTTTCCAGCAATATATAATAGGCCATACTTTGCCCGAGTTTAGACGACGCAAAAGGGCGTTGAACTCCAGTTCTACGCTGCAGTCTGGAGTTAAACGACAAAAACACGTCACGAACCAGAGTTGAACGCCAAAAACACGTTACAACTTGGTGTTCAACTCCAAAAGAAGCCTCTGCACGTGTAAACTTCATGCTCAGCCCAAGCACACACCAAGTGGGCCCCGGAAGTGGATTTCTGCATCATTTACTTATTTCTGTAAACCCTAGTAACTAGTTTAGTATAAATAGAACTTTTTACTATTGTATTTAGATCTTTAGTTTCATCTTTAGATCACGTTTGAGGGCTGGCCATTCGGCCATGCCTGAACCTTTGACTTATGTATTTTTCAACCTTAGAGTTTTTACACACCATAGATTAAGGTGTGGAGCTCTGCTGTTCCTCATGATTTAATGCAAAGTACTACTGTTTTATATTCAATTCAACTTATTCCGCTTCTAAGATATCCATTCGCACCCAAGAACATGATGAATGTGATGATTATGTGACGCTCATCATCATTCTCACTTATGAACGCGTGCCTGACAAACACTTCCGTTCTACATGCAAACAAGCTAGAATGAGTATCTCTTAGATATCTAATACAGAGGACCGAGTCCGAGATATTAGAATCTTCGTGGTATAAGTTAGAACCCATGGATGGCCATTCCTGAGATCCGGAAAGTATAAACCTTGTCTATGGTATTCCGAGTAGGATCTGGGAAGGGATGGCTGTGACGAACTTCAAACTCGCGAGTGCTGGGCGTAGTGACAGACGCAAAAGGAGGGTGAATCCTATTCCAGTATGATCGAGAACCTCCAGATGATTAGCCATGCCGTGACAGAGCATTTGGACCTTTTTCACAGAGAGGATGGGATGTAGCCATTGACAATGGTGATGCCTTATAGAAAGCTTGCCATGGAAAGGAGTAGGATTGGTTGGATAAAGACAGCAGGAAAGCAGAGGTTCAGAGGAACGAAAGCATCTCTATATGCTTATCTGAAATTCTCACCAATAATTTACATAAGTATTTCTATCTTTATTTTCTGTTTATTTATTATTATTATTCGAAAACTCCATAACCATTTGATATCCGCCTGACTGAGATTTACAAGGTGACTATAGCTTGCTTCAAGCCGACAATCTCCGTGGGATCGACCCTTACTCACGTAAGGTTTTATTATTTGGATGACCCAGTGCACTTGCTGGTTAGTTGTATCGAAGTTGTGACAAATTATGAATTAAGATTAGAGCACCAAGTTTTTGGAGCCATTACCAGGGATCACAATTTCGTGCACCAACAAGGTATATAAAACCTTCCAGGATCATCCTTCTTCTCTGGTAAACTTCTTTGGAGGATAACGCTATACTCCATCGTCATCTCAATAATTTGTCCTTTTTTCAAGGATCTTTTCTTTGTTAGCACCTCTTTCATAAATTTGGCATATAATGGCATCTGTTCAAGTGCTTCTAAGAAGGGAATATTGATGCTGAGTGTCTTGAATATGTCCAGGAATTTTAAATATTGTTTATCCTCATTCTCTTTCTTGAACCTTTGAGGATATGGAAGTTTGGGGACATATTCCTTCTTCTCATGCAGCTGTGGTTCAATGATGTTCTTGTCTCTTTCTGAGCTTTGTGCATTCTTGGTTTTCTGATTCTCTTTATTTATCTCCTCTGTCTCTTCTTGTGGAGCTTCTCTGTGGTGTTCTCTCTGAATGATAGCTTCTTTGTCCATAGTCTTCTCACTTCCTGCTATGATTGCTTTGCACTCCTCCCATTTTGTAGCTTTTCCTTTGTCTCTTGGGCCTTCAATGGCACAAGGGAAGGCTTTTGCTTGCTTCTCACAAATCTCAGCAATTTGTTTAGCCATTTGTCCCATGTGTCTCTCAAAATTCTTGATTGAAGCTTCTTGATCTTGTCTGGCCATCTCTTGAGCTTTGATGAGTTTTTCCATCAACATTTCCAAGTTGGAAATCCTTTGAGATTCTAGATGGGGCTGTGTGGGTTGTGATGATTGTTGGTGGAAATTGTTTGGAAAATTGGGGGAATTGTTTTGTTGATTAAGTGGTGGTATGGAGAAGTTGTTTTGGGGGGTTTGTGAAGTGTGATGAGGTTGGGTATGTGTGTCTTGTGGTTGTGTGTAGTGGTTGTTATTAGTAGGGGACTGATTGTGCTTGTTTGTGTTGCCAAAACTGTTGGAGTTGAAGTCCCTTTGTCATTGATTCTGATGCTCACCCCACCACAAGTTAGAATGAATTCTCCAGGGTGGATTGTGTGCATCGCCATAGAAGTCATGTTGGAATGAACTTGAGGTGTTACTCATGTATTGTACCTGTTCAGAACCTTGTTGCTCATAGTTGAGTGTCCCAAGACCTCCTTCAGATCGATTCTATCCATGTGAGGTTTTAGATTGGCTTTATAAATTCACTGTAGCAAGTTGCAGTCTATCAATTCTCTTGGTCATCATCTCCATTTGTTGCTGAAGTTGTTGATGCATCTGCTTATTTTGAGTCAGCATTGCACTTACTCCTTCAAGTTCCGTCGCTCCCCTCTTTGGATTTGTGTCATGGTGCCTCTCAGATGAGTAAAAATATTGATTGTTGGCCACCATATCAATGAGATCTTGTACTTCTTGCGCAGTTTTCATCATCTGGAGCGAACCTCCAGAGGAATAATCTAATGCTTTTCACCCACTCACTGAACATCTCTGGTGGACATTTCCTGATCAGGGCCTTAAATCGTTTCCATGCCTCATAGAGTGATTCTCCCTCCTAATAACCGAAGTATTTAAACCCCGGGTCGTCTCTCAAGGAATTACAGGGAGGTATATTTATTATTGGTTATGGAAGATTATCTTTTTGGGTTTTTGAAAGGTTGAACAAGAAAAGTAAATTGCGAGAATTAAATTAATAACTAATAAAGCTCTTGGCAAGACATGAAAATTAGAAGTCCTATCCTAGTTATCCTTATCAATTGTGATATCAATTGTTCATTGCTCCCACTTAGTCAACCTCTAACTATGAAGGTAAGTCAAGTGAATGAATCAATTTGATTCCTCAGGTCCTAGTCAATTCCTATGGAAAGACTAGAGTTAATGGAATTCAAATTAACCAGCAAGTTCCAATTATCAATCAACAAGGAGTTTGATAACTCAAGTGTCTTCAGTTAATCAATTCAAGCTAAGAATGTAAAAAGCTAGATTAAAATCATAAATATGAAATACTTCAAATTGCATTAAATAGAAAATCAAATTAAACATGAGAATTCATAAACCAAAAAGCAACATAAAGTAATCAATAGGGAAAATAGATAAAGTAGAATACTAAGAATTTGTGCATGTTGTTCTAAATTGAGTGGTTTTTATCAAGTCTTTGCACACTTATTCATAAAATTTGCGTGATTTACATTTTCCTTCCTAATTTTTTGCTATGATTGAAAACATGCTTCTTAGGCCTTAAATTTGCTATGTTTAATCCTCTCTTATTACCATTTGATACCTTGATATGTGTGTTAAGTGATTTCAGGGTTTATAGGGCAGGGATGGCTTAGAGGATGGAAAGGAAGCATGCAAAAGTGGAAGGAATACAAGAAACTGAAGGAATTGCTAAGCTGTCCAGCTTGACCTCTTTGCACTTAACTGACTATAACATGAGCTACAGAGGTCCAAATGAGGCAGTTCCAGTTGTGTTGGAAAGCTAACATCAAGGACTTTGAAATAATATATAATTTGCCATTGTTTCTCTGAAGAAAAGCAATGCGCACGCGTGCATCACGCGCACGTGTGTATCTGCGAAAATTCAGCGTATCAGAATTTGCCTCCAATAATTTCTGCACTGTTTTGACCCAGTTCTCAGCCTAGAAAACACATATTAGAGGCTGCAGAGTAGAGGAATAAGGGGACACTTCTCATTATTCATAATTTGAGGTTTTAGATGTAGTTTCTAGAGAGAGAGGCTCTCTCCTCCCTCTAGGTTTTAGGATTTCTCTTAGTTTTAGGTTTATTTCTTCCCAATTCCAGGTTCAATGTTCCTTTAATTTAGTTTCTCTTCTACTTTATTTGTCTTAGCATTCTAGTTTTGGTTTATGAATTCTCATGTTTTAATTTGATTTTCTATTTAATTCAATTTGAGGTATTTCAGATTTATGATTGCTTTCTTCTATTTATGATATTAATGCTTTCTTCTATTTTAGAGTAGGCCTCTAACTTGACTTTCGAGTTGATTAATATTTGGAGACCCTTGAGTTGGGAGACTCAAGAATTAATTTTGATTGGAATCTCTGATGCTGCGCTCGTGGACTATGTCGGTAAAGATTTTCTCAATAAAGTTGCGTTGCAAGTATAGCTCTACCGACAACAAGCCTCGAGGATCAAATTTAGAGAGGGATTTGGTTGTCACAAGTTCAACACCAATAGAAATAACCGAAGTATTCAAACCTCAGGTCGTCTCACAAGGAATGGGCAAACATGTGCTTCAACATTGGTTAGAAATCCGGGGTTGTGAGTCATGAGCAAGAGTGTAAAATGGGAATCTTAACAAGCAAGCAATTTTAAAATGCAAGAAATTAATTCAAATAACTAAGCAAGACATGAGCAATTCCAAACTAACAAAATAACATCCAATATGATTCTATTCTAAACTAAACAAATAACTATAACTAAGACAAGTAATCAAGAATTTTGGGTTTTCAAATATGAATAATAAAAGCAACTCTTGGCTAGGCATGGAAATTGGGGTCACCATCCTTGTCTAATAACCATATCTTGACAATTATGAGGAACCGAACTCATTAAGTCTACTTCTATACTTGAAGTACGTCAAATGGTTTGGTCAACATCAACCCATAAGTTCTAACCTCACTACTAATTGACTTAATAGAAGGTTAGCGTCAATGGCTATCAAGTTGACCACTAAGGGCTCCCAAATCATCAAATTTATTAGACCCAATGACTCAAGTTTACCCAATTCTCTTAGCCTAAGCCAAGAGTGAAAAGAACTACTCCATAATCAAGGTAAACAATTCATCAAACACTTGGTAAGCATTAATAAAAGACATGTTCAAATTGTAATTGAATTGAATTTAATAAGTACCCACTAACAATTATCAACATACAATCATCCAAACAACACAATTAATCATAGAAATAATCAATGTAACATCAACAAAGCAAGATTCACAACATTCATGAAATGGGTATAAGATGACAATTGATAAAAATTCATAAAACTAACACAAGATATAAGCAAAATTATACTAAGGAATTCAAATTAAACTATCAAAACTACTAATTAATAAGATCCAATTCAGAATTCAACAAGGGAAGATAAAATTAAAACTAGATCTAGAGAGGAACAAGGGTTTCTCTCTCTAGAAGAACAAAGAACCAAAAACAAGCTAAAATTGTGTCTTAGTGTAAAATGATTAATCCCCCCTTTCCCCTAGCATCCTTGGGACTTTTCCATGCAGAAACAGCTTGAATTTTGCCCTAATGAGCCTCAAAAATTGCCAGGCACGATTTCCTTTAATGAGGTCACGTGCAGCTTCCCGCGCGTGCGCGCTGATAAACCACTATTTTATGGTTTATATTGTGTTTATTTATGTGGTTTTATCATGATCTCTACCCACTTATTCGTTAAATAAGCATGCATTTATAATTCCTTCCTAAAGTTATTGCATGATTGAAAACTTGCTTCCTAGAGACTTTTAATTATATATTTTATTTCTCCTTTATTCCATCCGATGCCGTGATCTGTGTGTTAAGTGTTTCAGGCTTTATAGGGCATGAATGAGTTGGAGATTGGAAAGGAAGCTTGCAAAATTGGAAGAAACATAAGAAATTTAGGAGATGACCAGCGAGAAGCGACGCGGCCGCATGGATCACGCGACCGCGCAAAAGAAAGGAAATCGCAGTGACGCGGCCGCAAGGATGACGCGACCGCGCGGTATGGAATAGCACAACCGACGCGGCCACCTGGATGATGCGACTGCGTGGAAAAGCAGAAAGCCGAATGACGCGGCCGCATGGATGACGCAACCGCGTGACATGCGCGATCTGCATAATCTGTAGAATCACTGGGGCAATTTCGGGCCTTATTTTGACCCAGTTTTTGGCCCAGAAAAGCAGACTAGAGCCAGAGAACATGCAGAAACCAACAACAACATTCATTCCGCATAGTTTTAGTTTTGAGATCTAGTTTTCCTCTCCTCTAGGTTTTCTCTCTACACATTCATAGTTTTTAGGATTTGTTATTTTTCATTGTTTTTGCATTGGGATATTGAGAAGAGTTATTGCCTCATCAAGACTTCGACATTCTAGTTCGTTCTCTTTACTTGTCTCTTACTCTTTAATGTTCCTTAATTTACTTAATTTTACTATTGGATTATTTTAGCATTTATTAATACAAGAATCACTTTTATTTTTAATTAATCCTTTGATCGTTATTTATCATGTCTTTCTTTAATTCCCTTTCTTATGTTATGAATTTTAAATTTACAATGAGCGAGTAGTTCCCTAATTTGATGGGGGGTTGATTGAAAGGAACCCTTGAGTTGGGATGCTCAAGAGAAAGATTGTAATTGGGTTTATTGTTGGATTGCTCTCTAGTCATTAACACCAATCCTCCCAAGAGCGGATTGGAACTTGTGGATAGAAACAGCATTCCAGCTTGTTTGACTTTCCCTTACTTAGTAAAGCACAACTAAACAGAAAAACCCCAATTATCAATTAATCTTGAGAGCACTGCAACAAGAATAGGGCTTCCAGCTAATCAACTACCAGTTAAGGCTTTTATTTAAATTTATATAAATTCTCTAATTTAATTTTCTGCCATTCAACTCAAACCTTTTTGAAAACATCTGATTAATAAAATAGCACACTTTTCTGCAACTCGTTCGGAGACGACCTGGGATTCATACTCCCAGTATTTTAATTTTAATTTCTGTGACACTCTTCTAAATTGATAAGCGGATTTCTGGTTGGTTGAGAACTATACTTGCAACGCATATTTTATAATCATTCTTAACTCGCCAATTTCTGGTCGCATCAATTTTTGGCGCCGTTGCCGGGGAGTTGCAATAGAGTGCTAAAGTTATTAATTGGAATTTTTTTATTTGCATTTTATTTTATTTTGCTACTATGAGCTGCTTGTTTCTTTCGTTAGATGACACGTTCGCTTCCTGATCCAAGCTTGCTAATATTCGATCCTGGGATTGAAAGAACTATTTCACGAATAAGGCAAGCTCGGCGTCGGTGAGTCCTCTATGAGGGCGGATCTGAAACGTCACTTGAGAAAGAAACCAGCCCCCGTTCTACTGATTTGGTTGTTTCACGCACAGGTAACATGGCAGCAGCCAAGAGAGTTACTATCCAGTAGGCTGAAGCCCCTGATTTTACAATGCAACCATTTCAAGCACATCACCCAACGGTAGCTACAGACTTTGAAATAAAGACCGCACTGCTCAATTTGATGCCCAAGTTTCATGGCTTACCTGCTCAAGAGCCTATCAAGCACCTAAGAGATTCTCAGGCAGCCTATTCTACTGTCAGGCGTGATGGTGCAGATGAAACTTCAATTTTGCTGAAAGCTTTCCCGTTTTCTCTTGAGGGGAAGGCAAGAGAGTAGTACTACACTCAACCAGCAGCAATTGTATCCAAGTGGGATACACTGAGAAGAGAATTTTTGGAAAAGTTCTTTCCAGCTGAAGTTACTGATAAACTGAGGAAAGATATTTCCATGATTGTTCAGGATAACTCTGAAACTTTTTATGAGTATTGGGAGCACTTCAATAATCTTCTGGAAGCTTACCCCCACCATATGATTGACAAGATAGTGTTACTCGGTTATGTCACACAGGGCATGAGGCCCCAAGATAAGACCACATTGGAAAGTGCTAGCAATGGGTCTATGAAAAAGTACAAGACTACTGATGAGGCATGGCAATTGATCAGTGACTTAGCTGAATCATCTAGGAATCACAGGCAGAAACAAGGCCATGCAAAAGCTGTGGCAGAAGTATCCTCTAGCAGAGAGACCGCTGCTTTAACTCAGAGTATCTGTGAAATGACCAACTTGCTGAAGCAGATGCAATTGAATCAACAACAAGTTCAGCAAGCTCAACCCTCTCCAGCACAGCAAAACCAACAGTTAGTCCCATAGAGAGTTTGCAGAATCTGTGCTGATTATAGCCACTATACTGATGAATATCCGCAGCTCCAGCAGGAAGACAACACTGTGGTAGCCACACATAACTTCTATGACCGCCCCAACCAAGGGTACAATCAAGGTGGCAATTACAACCACGGATGGCAAGACAATTCTAACCAGAATTGGAGGGACAACAACAACAACAGAGGAGGCAGTGATAATCAGGGAAATCAGAGGTGGAATAACAACTACAACAGGCAGCAGAATCAGAATCAGCCTTACAGAGCACCTCACCTAAGGCAATCCCAAGGACCACAGAATACCCAACAGCAGACCTCTCAAATTACCTATCCTTCTTCTTCTGCTAATGATGACTTACTACAATCTATTGATCGGAGACAGCAGACCATGGAAAATAACATTAATGCCACTCTGAATGGTCTGAACGCTACTTTGCAAGCTCTTGTCTCACAAATTGGTTCAATGAATAACTCCAATAATCAACCTTTGAGCTCCAGTGGGATTCCCTCTCAACCATTACCCAATCCCAAGGGTGGTATTAATGCCATCACCCTGAGGTTCGGAACCACACTGCAGGAGAGGAACCAGGAGGAGCCAAACCCACCAGAACACGCCTCAGCTGAAAAGGTAGTGGAAATAGAAGATGTTGAAGAGGACATACAGGACATGGCTGAAGAAGAAGAAGTTCAACCATAGGAGGAAGCACTAAAAGGCGCAGACACTGCAGAAAACGCCACTCCCATTCCATTTCCACAACTTGCAAGGAAGCCCAGGAAGCAGCTGGAACCTGATCCAAAAATGGTAGAGATATTCAAAAAGGTTGAGGTAATTGTTCCCCTTTTTTATGTTATTCAACAGGTACCTAAATATGCAAAGTTTCTAAAAGATTTATGTATACATAAGGACAAAATTAATGAATTAGAAACTATTTCTTTAGGAAGTTCCATATCTGCTTTAATGGGAGGTTTACCTGAAAAGTGTAGTGACCCAGGTCCTTGTATAGTTAATTGTACTATTGGTGGTGTGATAATTTCTGAATGCATGTGTGATTTAGGAGCATGTGTGAGTATAATGCCTTTGTCTATATATGATGTTTTGAGGCTCCCTCCCTTAAAAAGGTCGGCAGCTCATTTTGTGTTAGCAGATAAAAGCATTATTACAGTGGTTGGAGTTGCTGAAGATGTACTAGTAGGCATTAAGGGACTCACGTTTCCCACTGATTTTTATATCCTGGAAATGCCCCAAAATGACTCAGATAAGCCATCATCAATCCTACTCGGAAGACCATTCCTGAAGACCTCAAAGTTTAAATTAGATGCTTTCTCAGGAACATATTCTTTTGAAATAGATGGCCGAGTAGTGATCTTCAATCTAAATGGAGTTATGAATCATCCTCCAGAGGATCACTCTATCCTCAAGTGTGACATTATAGATGAAACCGTGGCTGATGTCCACCAGGAGGAATTTGAAGAGAAGCACACAGGACAAGGTCCAAGTGTGGGGACATTCTCAAAAGACAATGACAATGCCTTACCACTGTTACCAGCTCCAGACAACCTAGAGCCTGAACATGATCAGAAGTTAGAATTAAAACCCCTTCCTCCACACCTCAAATATGCTTACCTTGAAGACGGGCAGAAGTTTCCGGTTATCATTGCAAGGGAACTCACTTCTCAACAGGAAGAGCATCTACTTGGTGTGCTGAGGAGGCACAAGAAGGCAATTGGGTGGAGTTTGGCAGACATAGTAGGCATAAACCCTCAAGTTTGTGAGCATAGAATATTTTTAGAAGAAGGAGCAAGACCTGTCCGTCAACTCCAGAGAAGACTGAACCCCACTATCCTAGAGGTTGTCAAAAAGGAAGTGACCAGACTACTAGAGGCAGACATCATCTATCCCATCTCAGACAGTGAATGGGTAAGCCTAGTACAAGTGGTGCCAAAGAAGTCTAGAGTCACTGCAGTGAAGAATGAGCATGGATAGCTCCTAACAACCAGAGTTCAGAACGCCTGGAGGGTCTGCATTGATTACAGATGCCTCAACCAACCAACCCGTAAGGATCACGATCCTCTTCCATTCATTGATCAAATGCTGGATCGCCTGTTAGGTAAATTACATTATTGCTTTTTAGATGGTTACACAGGTAATTTCCAGATTCATATAGCTCCTGAGGATCAGGAAAAGACCACTTTTACATGTTCTTTTGGGACTTATGCTTATAAGAGAATGCCCTTTGGCTTGTGCAATGCACCAGCTACTTTTCAGAGATGCATGATGAGTCTTTTCTCTGATCTTATTGAGAACTGTATGGAGGTTTTTATGGATGATTTCAGTGTTTATGGCGATTCATTTAGCCTTTGCTTAGATTGATTATCCAGAGTGTTAGATAGATGTGTCAGTACAAACCTGGTATTAAATTTTGAAAAATGTCACTTTATGTTTAAACAAGGGATTGTACTAGGACATGTTGTGTCTAACACTGGCATTTCTGTAGACCCAACAAAAGTGGATGTTATTTCTAGTTTACCTTACCCCTCTTCTGTGAGGGAGGTCCGTTCTTTCCTTGGCCATGCAGGTTTTTAAAGGAGGTTCATTAAGGACTTCAGTAAGGTAGCACTTCCCTTATCCAGATTACTGCAGAAAGATATTGAGTTCGAGTTCAGTGAAAATTGCAAACAAGCGTTTGATAAGCTAAAGATTGCACTGACTCAAGCCCCAATTGTGAGAGGACCAGCCTGGAGCCAACCATTTGAAATAATGTGCAATGCTTCAAACCATGCAGTAGGAGCAGCACTGGCTCAGCGTGAAGGTAAGGATCCTTTTGTTATTGCTTACGCGTCTAAAACTCTAGATGCCGCTCAATCTAATTACACTACTACTGAGAAAGAGCTTCTTGCTATTATTTTTGCTCTGGATAAATTCCGAGCCTATTTACTTGGTACTAAAGTAGTAGTGTATTCAGACCACGCAGCTCTAAAGTATTTATTATCTAAAAAAGAGTCCAAACCAAGGCTTATACGTTGGATATTGCTATTACAAGAATTTGATTTAGAAACTAAGGATATGAGTGGTAACAAGAATTTAGTAGCAGACCACTTGAGTCGCCTTGAGCACATTACAGATGACTCCACTTCTATAGCTGATAATTTCCCATTTGATCACCTGCAAGCAGTATCTGAGATAGTCCCTTGGTATGCACCTGTAGCTAATTATCTAGTTAGCCGCACCTTCCCTCCGAACTTTTCTAAACATCAAAGAGACAAGCTGAAAAGCGAGTCTAAATATTATATATGGGATGACCCATATTTATGGAGATGTGGCGCTGACCAGGTAATTAGATGGTGTGTGTCTCAATCAGAATTCCAGTCCATCTTAGAGGCCTGTCACTCATCTGAGAGTGGAGGACATTTTGGCCCTCAAAAAACTGCTAGGAAAATCTTAGACTGTGGATTCTGGTGGCCTACTCTTTTTAGGGACGCTGCTGAATTTTGTAAATCTTATTTTCCATGCCAGAAATTTGGTAATATATTCCAGAGGGATGAGATGCCTCAACAAATTATGCTTTTCTGTGAAATTTTTTATATTTGGGGCATTGACTTCATGGGTCCATTTCCAAATTCTAATGGTTATTTCTATATATTGTTAGCTGTGGATTATGTTTCCAAATGGGTAGAAGCAATTCCTACCCGCAATGATGATGCTAACACTGTTGTTTCCTTTGTGAGAAACCATATTATTTGTCGCTTTAGATCACCACGAGCAATCGTGAGCGATCAAGGCACCCATTTTTGTAACAGAAGACTAACAGGACTAATGAAGAAACATGGGATAATTCATAAAGTTGCAACAGCCTACCATCCTCAGACTAATGGGCAAGCCGAGGTGTCAAATAGAGAGATAAAGCGTATCTTGCAGAAGATAGTCAAACCTCATAGAAGAGACTGGAGCACCAGGCTACAAGATGCACTCTGGGCATACAGAACAGCATACAAAACACCCATTGGGATGAGTCCTTTCCGCTTAGTTTATGGAAAAGCTTGTCATCTCCCTGTTGAAATAGAGCATAAAGCCTTTTGGGCCGTAAAGGAATGCAACATGGGAATTGAGAGAGCCAGAGCTGAAAGGAAGTTTCAACTGCAAGAACTGGAAAGCCTTCGCCTAGAAGCTTATGAGAACTCAAGACTATACAAGGAGAAGATGAAGGTTGTACATGATCAGCACATCAAGAGGAAAGAATTCCAACCTGGGGACTTAGTCCTCCTTTATAAATCTCAACTAAGGCTCATGCCAGGCAAGTTGAGATCAAGATGGGAAGGTCCATACAGAGTAGAGAAGGCCGAACCATACGGAGTCTATCACCTAAGTCATCCTTCAAGCTCTGAACCTATCAAAGTTAATGGACATTGTTTAAAGCTGTACCATGGCGAGAAGCTGAAGAAAAACAAGGAACTCGAGATCTTCCTCTTGGAAGATCCACACATAGCAGAAGACTGAGCTAGTGGAGCGTCCAACTTACGGACGTTAAAGCAAAGCGCTAGGTGGGAGACAACCCACCATGGTATGATCGTTCTTTTCCTTATTTTTAATTTTCTTATTCAATAACTCTTCTCTTCATTAGTACATTTCGTGCATCTGCATTCACATATTTTTAATAAAAAAATAAATAAAAAAATTAAAAAATAAAAAAATCATGCGACGCGACCGCCTCATTGACGCGTCCGCGTCGCAAGGAGATGGGAGACAATAATAATATGAACAGAGAGTTACGCAGGAGCAGGGTTGGAGGCGTGCCAATGGCACAAATCGTCCCACGCGACCGCGTCGCTAATGCGACCGCGTCATATGGGAATAATGGCCTCCCATGCGACCGCGTGCCCCACGCAGCCGCGTGACCTGGATTTCGACGTAACAAGGATGCACAGCCGAAAGTTGTGCTAGAGTGGTACTGGACTAGCGCTGGACGCGCAGTCCCTCTCACGTGATCGCGTACCCCACGAGACCGCGTCGTATCCCAATAATTGACCACTCACGCGATCGCATGCCCCATGCGATCGCGTCACCCAAAATTTGGCACTAATATGATTTTGAACAGAGAGTTGTGCGAGTGCGAGGCTACCCTCGAGCCATTATCCTAAAACGGGTCACGCGACCGCGTGACTGACGCGACCGCGTCATTCAGTTTAAGCACAAGTCGCGCGACTGCGTGCCCCATGCGACCGCGTCGCTTGCGCCGCACAGTTTTCCTAATTTGCCAATTATCATATCTTTTTCTCCCCAAATCCTATTTTCTCTTTTCCCTCCCTTCTTCCCTTCTTCCTTCTTTTTCACTTTTTATTCTCTCTCACCCCCATTAACAAGGTTCTTCTTGTTCTCCTTCCCTCCTTACTTTTCTATTATTCTTCTTATTTTTATATGTTATCTTCTTTTCTTTTCTTTTTACCTTCATTGTTCATATTTTCTTTTTCTTTTTTTTCCCTTTTTACTTGGTGCTATCAATTTATGTGAGTCATTATTTATTATTATACGCTTGTGGATTGTTGTAAATTTGTCTGACAATTATATATTGCTTTTTAAGAGATTACTTGCATGTTCAAATTCTTATTTTCAAGAGCTTCTTCTACATGCATGCTATGTGTTTGTGAAAAAGCCCATATGGCATTATGAACTTCTCTACATTTTTCTACTCTACTATTCAATGCTTGCTTTTCACAAATTCCCTTTACTATTTTATTCATTGAATTTAATTGTCAATACAACGTGATAGTTCGTTACGAGTGATGATATATTTAAATTGGACATTGAATGCTTGATATATGCTACTCATGCCTTTGCCTGCATGCCAATAAACCCCTTGGATTTACTTGTCCTTACATGCACTTGCTATATTTCCATTAATGAGTTTTCACATGTAATCCGGACCATGTGTTAACGTCATTCTTCTTTATTGTGCATTGATTATCACTTACACCACCCTCTTCCTTGCTCTATCCCTTTAAATTTAATTTACTTTCTCTTCCTTTTTTCAGGATGGCCACCAAGAAAGGAAAAGAGAAAGCTACTCCCAAACAACCAACAAGAAGAGGTACAAAGAGAGCATTAGTGGCAGAACCCTCTTCAACTGCGGTAAAGCCCTCAACAAAGAAAATTAAGAGGATTATAAAGGTTGATGATAAAGAAAGAGCCTTCCCAGCAAAGGACACTGTGCGATTCCCCAATCGCTACTGTGAGCAGATGTTCCCCATCCTGGCTGAAAGGAGTTACAACAACAAATACCTTCTTCTCCTCCCGTCCAATATTGCTACCTTTGTTGAGCCGTAAATTGCCCGAAGACAATGGGTTTCCTACAGAGACAGCCAAGGCAGGTCAATCTTTCTTGGGTAGTCGAGTTCTACTCCGACTTCCACCTGCCAACCCTGCAGTCTGTCTATGTCCGTCAAAAACAAGTCCCCATTACAGAAGAGGCCATTCAAAAAGTTTTAAGTCTTCCCCCTATTCCAGAAGGATTGGATGCCTTTCAAGAAGCCGCACTCAAGCGCCAGCTGTACCAATTTGACTAGGACGCCGTTCTCAGAGTTATCGCACTACCTGGCAGCAGATGGATCTACGGATACCATCGTACCCGACATAAGGAAATTTCGGCTTCAGCACTTACCTTGGAGGCTCGCGTATGGGCAAAGATTATGTCCCATTACGTCTTTCCGAGCACTCACGAGTCCTCCTTCAATGTGGACATGGCCGTTCTACTATGGTGCATCCTTACGGACCAACCTCTGAATCTACCAAGACACATCCGGAATGCCAAGGGACATGTACAAATTACAGGCAACTTACCTTTTCCCGTCCTGGTCTCAGATCTTGTCTCAGCAGCCGGAGTCTCCTACAGAGCTGGGGACACCAAAGCCATGCTTCTACGGGATGATCAGTATGTCCCCAACGGGAAGTACCTTAGACTTCGAGCAGCCACTACCAGCCAGCCCACTGAACCAGTTGAAGATATTCCTTCTTCAACACCACAAGCACCTACAACAGCCCAACTACTCCAGCAGATACTTGAAAAGTTGGATCGGCATGAAAAGAAAGCTAAGATGAGAGAGCGCCGTAACAAGCGCCGATTCACATACCTCAAGGAGATGATCCTGGGAAAATTCAAGGACTCAGACACCCCGAACTCCACTTTCTTTACCAGCACAGGGAGCCATGATGGTTCCGACTGTGGAGATACTGCTACCAGCCCACCTTTGTTCTTGACAGATGGCACCGAGGACGGTGCAAAGCCTTAAGTATGGGGAGGTCGGTCAGTACCTGACTTCCGGAGGTAATTTCTCTTCCATAGCACCAATAAATTAGGATATTTAGTTAGATTTTTCTTTTATAGAATAGGATAAATTGCATAGTAATAGATTAGTTGCATGCATGTTCTGCTTGATTAAAAAGACAATAAGTTTCTTCTAAGACCCTATCTTTAGAACAAAATTTCACTAATTTTAATTAAAACTTTTATGTTAAATTTGCTTGAAGTTGTATTTGGAACATGATTTTTGAGCTAAAAAACACACAACCTGTGAGATTTGAGCCTTTATGAATGGTTACATTATTTAACCATAATTATTTTATTCTTGTGTGTTTACTTCTCTATGATTGTAATCTATATTTTGTTTCATCTTATATGTCCAATGTTTATTATATTTATATGTTTGCATATGATTGAGGCCATTATTTGTTTAGCTCACTTATCCAAATAAAGCCTACCCTTTCAATTACCTTTGTTAGCCACTTTGAGCCTTTAAATCCCATTTGTTCTATATTTTACCACATTACTAGCCTTAAGCGGAAAAACAATTATATATATTCCAAATTGAATCTTTGGTTAGCTTAAGATAGAATTGTGTGTGTTATTTAAGTATGGGAAATTGTGGGAACAAAGGATAATAAGGGAATGAGTTATGACAATATAATGGGAATTTGGATACCTACTCATGTGAAACTATAAGAATTAAAACTCTATGTGCATTGATAAGCTATGTTTATGTTTATGTTGAAAAAAAAATACTCAATAAATAAATAAGGGGACAAAATTACCCCAATGCTAAGTCAAGCATTCAAATATCAATGCATGTATGATAAAATCAAAATAAAAGGTTGAAACATGAGTATGGAATGTGAAATGAAATTTCTGGGTAGCTAGGTATGAATTCTAAAGTCACATAGAATATATATAGGTTATGTTAAAGCTTGGGTTAATTAAAGATTCAATTTATAAGCTTACTTAGCCATATATATATATATATCCTTGCCCTTACCTTGGCCCCATTACAATCTTGAAAAGACCTCATGATGTTTGCATTGGTATATTAAATGTTGTTGATTGGTTAGGAGAAGAACAAAAATTAGAGAGCATGATTAGAGAAGGATAGAGTGATGACCCTATACACTAGAGAGACTAGAGTCTACATACATCATCAGTGAGGGTTCCATGCTTGAATTTCTATGGTCCCTGCTTTCATGAACTATCTTCTTGCATTTTTATCTGTTCTTACTGTATAAGAATTGAGTTAGTGGAATTTGATTTGTAATTGTTTTGAAGAGCTTACTTACTATTGATCAAGTGGACAAAAATCATATAGTTGCATTCATATATATAGGTTGCATTGCATTTCATAGGTTTTACATATTCTTACTCAATCATTTTATCTCCTTCAACTAAGCATGAGGACATGCTAATGTTTAAGTGTGGGGAGGTTGATAAACCACTATTTTATGGTTTATATTGTGTTTATTTATGTGGTTTTATCATGATCTCTATCCACTTATTCGTTAAATAAGCATGCATTTATAATTTCTTCCTAAAGTTATTGCATGATTGAAAACTTGCTTCCTAGAGACTTTTAATTATATATTTTATTTCTCCTTTATTCCATTCGATGTCGTGATCTGTATGTTAAGTGTTTTAGGCTTTATAGGGCATGAATGAGTTGGAGATTGGAAACGAAGCTTGCAAAAATCGAAGGAACACAAGAAATTGAGGAGATGACCAGCGAAAAGCGACGCGGCCGCATGGATCACGCGACCGTGCGAAAGAAAGGAAATCACAGTGACGCGGCTGCATGGATGACGCAACAGGGCAGTATGGAATAGCACAAGCGACGCGGCCGCATGGATGATGCGACCGCGTGGAAAAGCAGAATGCCGAATGACGCAGCCGCATGGATGACGCGACCGCGTAACATGCGCGATCTGCATAATCTACAGAATCGCTGGGGGCGATTTCGGGCCTTATTTTGACCCAGTTTTTGGCCCAGAAAAGCAGACTAGAGCCAGAGAACATGCAGAAACCAACAACAACATTCATTCCGCATAGTTTTAGTTTTGGGATCTAGTTTTCCTCTCCTCTAGGTTTTCTCTCTACACATTCATAGTTTTTAGGATTTGTTATTTTTCATTGTTTTTGCATTGGGATATTGAGAAGAGTTATTGCCTCATCAAGACTTCGACATTCTAGTTCGTTCTCTTTACTTGTCTCGTACTCTTCCATGTTCCTTAATTTACTTAATTTTACTATTGGATTATTTTAGCATTTCTTAATACAAGAATCACTTTTATTTTTAATTAATCCTTTGATCATTATTTATCATGTCTTTCTTTAATTCCCTTTCTTATGTTATGAATTTTACATTTACAATGAGCGAGTAGTTCCCTAACTTTATGGGGGGTTGATTGAAAGGAACCCTTGAGTTGGGATGCTCAAGAGAAAGATTGTAATTGGGTTTATTGTTGGATTGCTCTCTAGTCATTAACACCAATCCTCCCAAGAGCGGATTGGAACTTGTGGATAGAAACAACATTCTAGCTTGTTTGACTTTCCCTTACTTAGTAAAGCACAACTAAACAGAATAACCCCCAATTATCAATTAATCTTGAGAGTACTGCAACAAGAATAGGGCTTCCAGCTAATTAACTCCCAGTCAAGGCTTTTATTTAAATTTATATAAATTCTCTAATTTAATTTTCTGCCATTCAACTCAAACCTTTTTGAAAACATCTGATTAATAAAATAGCACACTTTTCTACAACTCGTTGGGAGACGACCTGGGATTCATACTCCCAGTATTTTAATTTTAATTTCTGTGACACTCTTCTAAATTGATAAGCGGATTTCTGGTTGGTTGAGAACTATACTTGCAACGCATATTTTATAATCATTCTTAACTCGCCAATTTTCGCTCGCATCACGCGCCGATTGCCTTTGCGATCCACGCGTGCGCGCCAAGTGTGCGTGCGCGTCGATAGGAATCCTCTGATCCACACGGATGCATCCATCCTTGTGCGCCGCTTCCAGCCATCCTCATCCACGCGTGCGCGTGGAGTGCGTGTGCGCGCCAATGCTGATTTTCCCAAAAATTCAAATCATCATGTTCCTCCCTTTTGTGCATACTTTCTTTCTCTCTTCTAGTCCATTCCTACCCTATAACTCCTAAAATCACTCAACAAATACATCACAGCATCGAATGGCAATAGAAGAAGATTAAAATATGGAAATTTAAGGCAAAATAAGCATGCTTTTCATTATGGAGCAATATTAGGAAGAGAACACAAAACCATGCATTTCTTGTGAATAAGTGTGAGAAATATTGACAAAACCCCCCAAATTCTACACAATATAAACCACAAAATTGGGGTTTATCAAATCTCCCCACACTTAAACCAAGCATGTCGTCATGCTTAGAATAAATAGACAAAAGATCATGGTGAGAAAGGGTTTATGAAATGCAAACTACCTAAGTGAATGCATGCAACTAATATAAAATCATCTGCCTACTTGGTCAACGGTAAATCTATCCTCCAAGAACACATGTGAATATATGGGGTGAAAATAGTATGTAGTTCATGAATCCTACCAAATTGAACATCACTAAGGAGTGCATATAACTTGCTAGATGAACGCTTGTGAAAGCCAGGAACAAAGAATTGAGCATCGAACCCGCACCGGAAGTGTATCCGCTCTATTCACTCAAGTGTATAGGGTTCGTCACTCAATCCTCTCCTAATCATGCTTTCCAAGATTTGTCTTTTATCTAACAATCAACAATTACTTAATGCATGCTTACAAGTATCATGAGGTCTTATTCATGGGTTGTAACGGGGCTAGGGTGAAGGTAAGGATGTATATGGCCAAGTGAGCTTAAAATTTGAGTCCTTGATTAACCTAGGATCCCACTAGACACATAGAACAACCTATATAACTATAATACATTACCTAGCTACCCTTGAGTTTCACTTTTCTGCATACTCATGCATTCTTTTCAATTCACACCCATATGCATTGTTTTCTTTATTAATTTGTCTTGGGGTTTCTTTGTCCCCTTTTATTGCTTTGTTTGTTAGTTTTTTTTATCTATCCCCTTTTCTTGGGGTTTTATGTACAAAAGTTTCAATGCATATAGTTCAATCATTCAATACATGAGCATGTTACCAAATCTTAGAATTTCAATTACACTACAATTATACTGATGAGAGAACTTTTGCGTGGTCTAGAAATTTGCGGATAAATCCTCGTTGCAAGTATAGTTTCTAAACCTTCAAAAGTCCTTTCATACAAACGTTTTGGTTGTCACAAGTAACAAACCCCTTTAAAATTGATAACCGAGTATTTAAACATCGGGTCGTCTTCTCAAGGAATTGCAGGGAGGTATGTTCTTATTATTGGTTATGAGTTTGTAAATTGGGGTTTAGGAAGTAAGGTTGGAATATGTTATATGACAAATAAAATAAAATAATAATAATAAAATAAACTCTTGGTAAAGTATGAAGAACTGGAAGTCCTATCTTAGTTATCCTTATCAATTGTGATGAGAATTGGATTCTTCCCTCACCTTATTAACCTCTAACTATGAAGGTATGTTAAGTGGACAAATTAATTCGAATCCTCAAGTCCCAGTCTTTCCTTGGGAAAAGTTAGAGTTATTGGATCTCGAAGTAATTCTTGAAGAATTTCAATTTTCAATCAACAATGAGTTTGATAACTCGAGTTACCAATGACTCAACCAAAGCCAAAAGAGAAAAATCCAAATTATTTATATAATAAAAAGGAGCAATCATAAGTCTGAAATACCTCAAAATATATTAAATAGAAAATCAATCTAAACATAGAGAGTCATAAACAAAATTGAGAAAAGAAATAAAAGAACATTGAACCTGTGATGGCAAAAGATGAAATAATCATGAAGTGAAAAGAATCCTAATTCTAAATCCTAAGAGAGAGGAGAGAACCTCTCTCTCTAAAAACTACATCTACTCCTAAAATTGTGAATGTAAAAGCCTGTTTTTTATGAATGGATGCAATCTCCCATTTTTTAGCCTCTAATTTGTGTTTTCTGGGCCGCGAACTGGGTCAAAAACAGCCCGGAAATCGCTGGAGAAGAATTCAAACACGCTGATTTCCGTCACTGCGACGTGGCCGCATGGATCATGTAGTTGCGTCTCCTAGCGTCAGAGGAACTATAGCATATTATATATCAAATCGAAGCCCCGGACGTTAGCTTTCCAACGCAACTGGAACCGCGTCGTTTGGATCTCTGTAGCTAAAGTTATAGCCGTTTGAGTGCAAAGAGGTCAGGCTGGACAGCTTAGCAATTTCTCCAACTTCTTGTATTCCTTCCACTTTTGCATGCTTCCTTTCTATCCTCTGAGCCATTCCTGCCCTGTAATCTCTGAAATCACTTAACACACATATCAAGGCATCTAATGGTAATAAGAGAGGATTAATATTAGCAAATATAAGTCCAAAGAAACATGTTTTCAATCAAAGCACATAATTAGGAAGGCAAATGTAAAACCATGCAAATAGTATGAATAAGTGGGTAAAGAGTAGATAAAAACCACTCAATTGAGCACAAGATAAACCATGAAATAGTGGTTTATCATATACCCCTATATATCTATCCAAATTTCCCAAGTATACCCTCTTAATTGAATGATACACATCCTAACTTACCTAAGCTAATCAAGGATCCAAATTTAGGGACATTCATGGTTTTTTCACTTAGGATTGTTGATGTGCTCTATTTAAGAACAAAAAGGGTCCATCATGGGCTCAAAATTGGTTAGCAATGATAGATAAAAGGGTTAAGGCCATTTGGGAGAAAGTGACTATTGAAATGATGGCCTCAATCATGTAAATGCATTCATACATAAAGTAATAGACATATAGAATCAGACAAAGTAAGGATCACAATCATAGGGAGAGAGATATGCACACAAGAATGGGAATTAATGGTTAGAAGATGTAACCATGCAATAGGCTCAAAACTTACATGCTTGTGTTCTTAGCTCAATCACTATGTTCCAAAATACATTCTTAAAGCAGGTTTACTGCAAAAATTTTTCAAAATTTGGTAGGGTACCCCAAACACAGTTTCTTGGGGAAGAAATTATTGTTTCGACCAAGAAATTCTATAGAAACTAACTATCATGCAAGGAGTATTTACAAGCAAAACTAACTACACATGCAATGTACTAACAATGTACTAACTACTAAGCAAAAGATAAGTCCATGGGTATTGAAAAGAAGAGATTGTTACCCATGGAGATCAGTCGGACGACCTCCCCACACTTAGAAATTAGCACGGTCCTCCGTGCTACGAACAATGCGCAAAGAGCGGTCGGGACCGGAACCGTCACTATCCTCTCCTTCAGAGCTCCCATCACTTGGGTTTGAGGTGGATGTGAATATTTCGGGTTCCTCCATGCTAGGGATAACACAACGCAGAAGCTTCTTGATGTAAGTGTATCGGCGTTGATTGCGCCGCTCATATCTATCAAGCTTCCGGTGTATATCTTCTATCCTTTGAAGTGTGGATCTTTGCCGTGATGGTGATGATGAAGTGGAAGGAATAGTAGATGGGAGGGCTATGTTAAGGCTTGGGTTGTTCATGGGAAGATGTAAGTATTTTCCGCTTGGGACCACATCGCCCTTAGCCAGAACTATAATCTTCCTGTCCTTGGCTTCCCAAGGAACACCCGCTGCAGCAACTAAATTAGATACCAATGCTGGAAATGGCAAATTACCCCAGGCGTGAACTTGAATCATCGCTTGCTTGACAAGAAACGGAATATTCACCGGCCTCTCCGTGAGAACACACCAAACAAGCAAGGCGAGATCCGCCGTGAAGGACGACTTGTGGGTGCTAGGTAGCACATAGTGGGATAGGATCTGGGCCCAAGCTCTAGCTTCTACAGTGAGGAAGCGAGCGTCAATGCACTTAGGCCTCATCCGGAGTCGACCTTGGGTCCAAAATATCTCTGGCTCACCAATGACTCGAAGGATCGAGTCCCAATCAAACCCAAATTTTTCCCGTTGACGTAAGACTTCTTGGTAGCCATCCATGTCACTTGGTACCGGTAGGACATTAAGCACTTGCTGAATAGCCTCTTCTGAAACCGCGACTTGCTTCCGGCGCATGTATACCGATTGAAGAGAGGAGAGATGGTAGTTAGTGTAGAATTCTTCAACCCAAGAGAGGTTGATCTCCCTTGGTTTTCTTAAAAGAAACTCCCATCCTCGCCGTTCAATGCGGGGTAGAATACAAGGAGCAACCTTGTCCGGTGGAGCAAGTAGATGCTCAGGATGATAGTTCCGTACAGCTATGGAGGGGAACATAAGTTCATAGAAGCAGTTGGGGAACCTTGAAGAATCTTTTGCCAGTTTGCTCTTTTCATTCTCATCAATAGGAGCAGGTGTCTTCGCTTTCGTAGTTAGGGGTCTGGCTCCCAATGAAGAGTGCACCTTAGAAGTTGATCTTTGGGGTGCCCTCTTTGCGGCTGCTTTCCTTGGAGCTTTCTCCTTGCCTTTCGTGGTGGCCATCCTGAGAAGGGAAGGGAAATAAGAAAACATTAAACTCAAAGAATCATTTTAACAAAAACATGCAAGTGAAAGGTAGTGCCCAAAAGAAATATTGCAATAATCTAATCATAAAGACATGGGTTATAACACTTGGCATGGGATGCAAGAGGAAGCGAAGTATGCAAAATGTCATGAGAAGTATAGTCTCAAGCATCCATAACAAAGAGCAAGTCATGTTCAATGAGTATCTAATCAACAAGCAAAGTGGACTCAATGCGTATAGAAGAC
The DNA here is from genome assembly GCF_059453495.1 of Arachis ipaensis. Lineage (NCBI taxonomy): Eukaryota > Viridiplantae > Streptophyta > Magnoliopsida > Fabales > Fabaceae > Arachis > Arachis ipaensis. The sequence goes on along the minus strand of NC_142439.1, from coordinate 65,938,514 downwards.
AACAAGTGAATGAGGGGAAGCACCCAATTGAAAGCACATTGTTAAAAGAAACCAAAGTAGCATTGATGCATTTCCTTGAATACTTGGTGTGCAATTATCAAGCAAAGAACAATTATAAGATACTCAACCAATTTAAAGCCCAAAATGAAATATTAATCATCACATAAACATTACATATTGGCAAAGATAAGGAAAAAAAGAATGACAAAAGATCTATTAAAGCAAATTAAACTCACATTCAACATCCATGGAAAAATAAGGGAAAAAGAAAAGTAAGCAAACAAAAAGTAAGAAATATCATCATGCATCTAAAATAGAAACTAAGTAAAGCAACAGAAGAATCTAACTAGAAAAAGAAATAATGCAAAGAAAATAAAAGAGAAGAAATGGAAGAAGTAGAACCTTGAGAAGTATAAAAGAACAAGGTTGAATTTTCTTTTGTGAATATGAGAAATAAATAGGAGAGATGTAGTGCCACCGGAAGAGGTGGTCGTCGCTGGTGAGTGGCCAGAGATGATGGTGGTGGATTGTGGAAGGAAAAGAAGAAAGGAGAAGTGATGGTGAAGGAAGAAAAGAGAAAGAAGATATGAAAGGGGGTGAGAAAGGGAAACAGAACAAGGCGCGAAGCTTTAAAACTGATTCGCGCAACAGACGCGCGCGTGCGCAGTGCGCTGGCGCATCGGTGAGGTTTTGGCAAGCGACGCGTGCGCATCAGTGGCGCGCACGCGCAAGGGGAGTTATGCCCCTGGCACAAAACTAGCACAAAGGTGGCATGAGTCTCTGGATTTCGTACCAGAGTTGGTAAGTGGTGCAGGCGCGCGGACGCACACCTTGCGCGGACGCGTGCCTTAAGGAATTTGCGACCGGCGCGGACGTGTGTAATGCGCGGACGCGTCAGTTCTGGCACAAGAGTGTAAGTGTGGCACAACTCTCTGGTTTTTGTACGAGGGAGTCCACATATCACCATCGGTGCACTCGCGCACAGTGCGCTTGCGTGTCTATGGGTGATTTGCAATGGTGCGCGCAGGCGGCAAGTACGCGGACGCGTGAGTGCCTGGCGCGAGATGGGCATGAAGTGGGCATGACTCTCGGGTTTTTGGCCCAAGAGTAGGAAGTGCACCACCGGCTCGCACGCGCACAGTGCGCTGGCGCGTTGGTGCCCATTTTTCCTTTTTCTCTTCTCTTCTTTTTTTTTTTCAACATAATAAGACCTATTCTAACACATTCTTGGTAGGTGCTTAAGCAAGTAGTCAAAGAGAGCACTTCACAATTTCATGCATTATCCAAAACATAGCATTCTCCCTACTTCAAAAATTTATCCATACCAAAATGATGAAAACTATATGAACATCCTATCTATTCACAAGAAGAATAAAACTAGCATTCCTATGCAATCAATCAATCATCAAGAAATCACAAAAATTCACAAAAATTTAAGGTTACAAACTAGATGGTATGCACAAAATTCACAAGGAAGATCTTATCACGGTGGGGTGCCTCCCACCAAGCACTTTTCTTTAACGTCCTTAAGTTGGACGGTCCTTTTTTTAAGCTTCCTCTCTCCTTGGTGAATCCTTCAAGAGGAACACCTCTAGCTCTTTTGGGGGCTTGTAGCCATGGTACTTCTTCACTCTATGTCCATTCACCTTGAATGTTGCTTCACTCTTGGGATCAAACAACTCCACCACTCCATAGGGCTTTATCTCTTTCACCTTGAAAGGTCCTTCCCATCTAGAACGGAGTTTGTCAGGCATGAATCGAAGCCCTGAGTTGTAGAAGAGGACCTCATCACCTTCTTGAAAGTCTTTCTTCCGGATGTGATGGTCATGGAATGCTTTAGTCTTTTCTTTGTAAATCCGGGCATTCTCATATGATTCGTTCCTCAAACACTCAAGCTCCTCTAGTTGTAACTTCCTGGCTTCACCGGCCTTGGCTAAATCCATGTTGCACTGCTTTACCGCCCAATAGGCTCGATGCTCAATCTCCACCGGAAGGTGGTACGCCTTACCATAGACGATCCGGAAGGGGCTCATCCCTATCGGAGTCTTGTAGGCCGTTCTATACGCCCATAGTGCATCTCCTAACCGGAGGCTCCAATCCTTTCTTTGTGGATTGACCACTTTCTCCAAAACTCTCTTAATTTTCCGGTTGGACACTTCCGCTTGTCCATTTGTTTGCGGATGATAAGCAGTAGCAACCTTATGCGACACTCCATAGCGTTTGAGCAATGCCTCTACCTTCCTGTTACAAAAATGGGATCCTTGGTCGCTCACGATTGCTCGTGGTGACCCATAACGGCATACAATGTGATTCCTAATAAAAGAAACAACGGCATTGGTGTCGTCAAGGCGGGTAGGTGCGGCTTCTACCCACTTTGACACGTAGTCAACCGCTAACAGAATATACAGATACCAACTAGAGTTGGGAAACGGTCCCATAAAGTCAATGCCCTATACATCAAATATCTCACAGAACAACATAGGTTGTTGAGGCATTTCATCCCTTTGGGATGTGTTTCCCGACTTCTGACACTGATGGCAAGACACACATAACCGATTAGCATCCTTGAACAAGGTTGGCCACGAGAATCCACAATCCAACACCTTTTTAGTGGTCTTTTGTGGGCCAAAGTGGCCACCACATTCAGACGAATGACAAGCTTCAAGAATTGGTTGGATTTCAGACTCTGGGATATATCTTCAAATTATTTGGTCCACGCCCCTCTTCCACAAGTGAGGGTCATCCCAAATATAGTAATTGGAATCACTCCTCAACTTGTCCCTTTGGTTTTTCGAAAAGTTGGGAGGGAAGATTTTCGCAACCAAGTAGTTTGCCATTGGGGCAAACCAAGAAAAGCTATCCGACACAGCATGCAAACTATCCAATGGGAATGAGTCATTGATCGGAAATGGATCAAATTTCAAATTCTCAATGCGGCTTAAATGATCTGCAATCAGGTTTTGTGATCCACTCCGGTCCCTAATCTCAATGTCAAATTCTTGCAAAAGCAAGATCCAACGTATGAGTCTAGGCTTTGACTCATTCTTTGTCAATAAGTACTTTAAAGTTGCATGATCCGTGTATACCACTATCTTTGATCCTAGCAAATAAGATCTGAATTTCTCTAAAGCATGAACAATATCGGTGCCGTGGTAAGAACTCTCCTTAGCTCTTCAAAAGCTTTCACACATTCACTGTCAAACTCAAAATCCACATCTTTTTGGAGTAGGCGCGACAATGGTAAAGCAATTTTGCTGAAATCTTTGATAAAGTGCCTATAGAATCCTGCATGTCCCAAAAACGAGCGGACCTTCCTCACAGATGAGGGGTGAGGTAAAGTAGTGATAACATCGACCTTGGTCGGGTCTACAGAAATGCCTTCATGAGATACTACATGTCCTAACACTATACCTTGTCGAACCATGAAGTGACATTTTTTAAAATTTAATACAAGGTTAGTGTCAACACATCTAGCTAAGACCTTGGCCAAGTTCTCTAGGCAACAATCAAATGAAGTACCATAAACGCTGAAGTCATCCATAAAGACTTCCAGACAATTCTCCATTAGATCGGAGAAGACACTCGTCATGCACCGCTGAAAAGTAGCGGGTGCATTACATAGTCCAAATGGCATCCTTTTATAGGCAAAGGTGCTAAACGGACAAGTAAACGTGGTCTTCTCCTGATCTTCAGGAGCAATATGAATCTGGAAGTACCCAATAAATCCAACAAGGAAGCAGTAGTGAGATTTACCTGCCAAATGGTCTAACATCTGATCGATGAATGGCAAGGGGTAGTGGTCCTTCCGTGTAGCGGCGTTCAATCTTCTGTAATCAATGCACACTCACCACGCATTTGGTACTCTTTTGGTGACCACTTCACCATCGTCCTTCTTGACCGCAGTGATGCCCGACTTCTTAGGGACAACCTGGATCGGGCTCACCCACTCACTGTCGGAGATTGGGTATATGATACCCGCATCCAGTAATCTGGTGACCTCTTTCTTCACTACATCGAGGATGGTCGGGTTGAGCCTCCTTTGCGGCTGCCTAACCGGCCTAGCTCCATCTTGGAGAAATATCCTATACATGCACTTGCGGGGGTCAATTCCCACAATATTCGCTAGGCTCCATCCTATTGCTTTCTTGTACTTTCTTAGAACATCTAGGAGCTTTTCTTCTTCTTCGCTTGAAAGCTCACTAGCAATAATGATCGGAAACCTTTGGTTGTCCTCTAAGAAAGCATATTTCAAATGAGATGGAAGGGGCTTCAGTTCACTCTTTACCTCAAGTTGAGGTTCCTTTTCATCAAGCTCATGGAGTTCATTCTTGACAACTTTCTCATGTTCATCCTCTTGGCCATTCGTCTCCTCAACAATAGGGTAGCATAACTTGTTGTGGTCTTCTTCTTGCACTTCCACTACCACTTCATCAATTACACATCACACCGGAGCACGGAATGTTCTTCGGGTGGATGTTTCATTGCTTCTTCCAAATTGAACTTGATAGTCTTGTCTCTAACCTCAAAAGAATATGTGCCGGTGAAGGCATCTAACTTGAATTTAGAGGTCTTGAGGAAGGGTCTACCAAGTAAAATAGAGGATGAGCTTCTATTTTCTGTTGGAGGCATTTCAAGGATGTAAAAGTCACCCGAAAAAACCAAATCCTTGATCGCCACAAGTTCATCTTCCGCTATTCCCATCACCGTGATCATACTTTTATCGGCTAAGGCAAACCTTGCTGCCGACTTCTTTAATGGAGCTAAATTCAACCGCACATAGATAGAAAGCGGCATGATGCTTACACAAGCTCCCAAGTTACACATACAATCATGAAAAATGCGTCCGCCAATACAACAAGACACCAAACAAGGTCCATGTCACCACATTTCTTTGGAATAGGTTCCATCAAGGAAGAAATTGAACTACCCAAGGATAATGTCTCCAATTCTCCTATCCTATCTTTGTGTGTACACAAGTCTTTCAAAAATTTTGCATACTTTGGAATTTGTTGAATAGCATCAAGAAGTGGTATGGTTACCTCGACCTTCTTGAATACTTGAAGAATGTTCAAATCAAATTCCGATGTTTTCTTTGCCTTCTTCACCATGGAAGGGAATGGAATAGGAATGGACTCATCCACTATAGCTTTCCTCTTGGGCTCCTTGAGGTTTACTCCTTCTTCCTCATGCCTTTTGTCTACCACCTCTTCTTCCTGTGGAGCTTCAATAACCACTTCTTCCTCATAAATGTCTCCCATGACTCTTGGAGGTATCTCCTCCAATGTAGTCCCCGACCGTAGAGTGATAGCGTTGAGACCGCCTTTTGGGTTTGGTTGGGGTTGGGATGGAAGGTTAGAAGAGCTTGAGGGTTGGTTGGTGTTGTTGTTGGAAGTTGATGGTGGGTTTGACATGGTCATCTTTGAAAGCATGTTGGTGAGGTTAGCTAATTGAGCGCCCAAGGCATCGAATTGAGCCTTGTTGCTCTCATCTCGTTTCTCCATGGCGGCTCTAAGCTCATCAACTTGATTGTTGGAAGATGGAGGAGTTTGGTTGGATTGTTGTCTATGGAGTGGTGCTTGGTATTTGGTGTAGTTGTTTTGGTTTGGTTGTAGTGGCCTTGGTTGGCTTGGTAGTTGGTGTTGTTATGGTGGTATTGGGATGAGGATTGGTTATTGTTGTGGTGAGAAGAAGAGTTGTTCCATCTTTGGTTTTGATTATTTCCTTGTGCATTATCCCTCTACCCTTGATGTTGGTTACCACCTTGAGGGTAATTGTTTTGGCCTTGAGAAGGATAGGGTGGACGGTTGTTGTAATTCACATTGGCTACTACAAGAGCATGTTCCTCTTGAATTCGATGGCATTGATCGGTGTAATGTGTAGTGCTAGAGCACAAACCACAAATCCTAGGAGGGCCTTCAAGTTGAGCAACTGGAGGTGGGGCTTGAACAGCTTGGATGGAGTAGTATTCCTTTTGATCCTTTTGTTTTTGTGTAAGGATGGTGGTCATATCCCCAAGTACTTTGGTTAAGCTTGATTCGGAAGGGGATGGTTCTACCACACCCTTGAGAGGATTACTTCTCACCCTTGTATGTTGTGTAGCCTCGGCAACATCCTTTATCAAATTCCAAGTTTCTCCCTCTATTTTGTTTTTCGAAATGGAACCACCGCTAGAGGCACAATCTTCTATCTTCCACACAAAGACCTCCGGTGAAGTAGCTAATGAGCAAGTGAGTGTTCATCCCATGGTGTGGACAAGATTCCAATAGCCTTGATAAACCCATATTTTATGATGTATTTTGTGCTCAATTTAAGTGATTTATTCAATCCTTCACCCACTTATTCATGTAAATTGCATGGTTTTACTTTCCCTTCCTTATTATGTGAAATATGTGAAAAACATGTTTCCTATGCTTTAAAAATATTAATTTTAATTACCCTTTATTACCATTCGATGCCGTGATTTGTGTGTTAAGTATTTTCAGATCTCCCAAGGCAGGAATGGCTTAGAGGACAGAAAGAAAACATATAAAAATGGAAGGAAAGCACAAAAATGGAGTTTTGAAGAAAAGGGCAGCGACGTGAACACATGGACGACGCGGCCGCGTGCCTAGCGCGAAAAGGGAGCAACGCGAACGCGTGACTGACGCGAACGTGTGCCTTGAGCAGAACGCAAATGACGCGTACGCATGACTGAAGAAAACGTGTGACAAGGAAAACTCCCAGATGACGCGACCGCGTGACCCACGCGGACGCGTGACAGACGCCACGTGCAGAAACTGCAGAAAATGCCTCCAGCGATTTCTGAAACCCTTTTGGCCTAGATCCAAGTCCAGAAAACACATATTAGAGGTTATAAAGTAGGGGAATGCATCCATTCATCAACATGTCTTCCATTATTCACTTTTCGTAATTTAGATGTAGTTTTTAGAGAGAGAGGTTCTCTCCTCTCTCTTAGGATTTAGGATTTTAGGATTTCTATTAGTTTAGTTCAATTCATCTTCAGTTACAGGTTCAATATTCCTTTTATTTTATATTTCTCTTCTACTTTCAGATACTTTAATGCCTTTATTTGTTGATTACTTATGTTGCCAAATTGGCTTACGAACCATTCATGTTAGGATTTTCTTTATTTAATATAAATTGAGGTATTTCATATTTATGATTCTTATTTAGTTTTTTTATATTCTTGGCTTAATTGATTAATTGGAGACTCTTGAGTTATCAAACTCATCGTGATTGATAATTGTTACTTTTGCTAATTGAATTGAATTCCAATAACTCTAGTCCTTTCTTAGGAGTTAGCTAGGACTTGAGGATCAAACTAATTAGTCCACTTGACTTTCCATTGCTTTAGTAAAGGTTAACTAAGTGGGATTAAAACTCAATTCTCATCACCATCGATAAGGATAACTAGGATAGGACTTCCAAATTTTCATACCTTGCCAAGAGTTTTATTAGTTATTAATTTATTAATTCCTGCAATTTATTTTTCTTGTTCAAACCTTTTAAAACCCAAAAAAACTGTTTTCCATAACTAATAATAAGAACACCTCCCTACAGTTCCTTGAGAAGATGACCCGAGGTTTGAATACTTCGGTTTATAAATTTTATTGGGTTTGTTACTTGTGACAACCAAAACTTTTGTAATAAAGGAATTCTTGTCGGTCTAGAAGGTATACTTACAACGGGAATTTATTTGTGAAAATTCTAGATCGCGCGAGAGTTTCGCTCTTTCAAAATGGCGCCGTTGCGGGAGAATTGCAAACATGTGCCTTATTATTGGTTATTGTAAATATTTTTCTTTTACTTGTTTATTTGTTTTTGTTTTTTCCTTTTATTTCTATTAGCTACCATTAGTTCTCACCCCGCTCGCTTTGAGTTTGGTTCTAATATTGTTGAAGGGAATGAAAGCTATAGCAGGAACACACGTCAAGGTCAGAGCAATCAAAGATGGATGGGGCCACAAGGACTTGATCAACCCTTTAGGCAACAACACCCTCCACAATATCACAAATGACGACCATTCTACAGTGCATGCCAAGGCAATAGATACGGTGGATCCCTTTGTAGTTACCAACAGGTTCCACCCTGTGCTTATGAATCACCCTCTCAACATAGCTTTGAACCACCACACTCACAAGTTCCTTTTCACCATTCACCACCGTATAACCCTTATCCACCACAATTCCAATCTAATTACTCCCAAGAACCACCACCGCAACATTCACCATCCCCATATCCTTATCAAGAAGAACCACCTCTGTATTATGAGCCCTCTATCCCAAACAATGAACCCTCATATCCACCCCAATCTCCAATGGATGACACCTTTCGTGTTCTTCTTCAAGGGCAAGCAAAGATGCAAAGGAACGTACTAGAACTCACCACTGCCTTAACCGAGGTAGTAAATATAATAGCTTCCCAACATCTGAGCACTCAAAGTACTCCCATGGCTACATGTGGAGAATCAAAAGAAGAGCGAAGCATGAAGGAGACACTAGAAACTTCGGTGGACAATGAGGAGCATGGCTTTGTATTGGAATAAGTGGAGGAAGCTATAATAGTTATAGAGGAAGAAGTGGTTGAAGATTTAGGAGATGCTGAACCCCATGGGAATCGAGAACTGTAAAGGATTTTTCCGAGAAGTTCGAATTTGATGCCAAGGAAGATAGTGCACAACCTCCAAAGTACATACCTTGTGAAAAATTGGACGGAACAGTCCAAGAAGTTGATTCCATGGGCAGTAATGATCATGAATCAAGCTCTCCTAGTCACGAACTCACATCCGCAACTGAACTCCTTGATCCTGAAGAACCTTATCCAAGTGAATACGAAGAGGATGTCGAGGTAGATTTCTCTCAACCTCCAACGTATGACTTGAGTGACGAGGAAGACATAGAAGACTTTGATCAGGACGCAGTTGCAGTTGAAGAATTTTGCAAGGTAGTGGAGGAATTCACAGAAGAATACAAGGGAGTAGAGCTTACAGAACCATTGGAAACACCTATCCCAAGGCCATTACCACCTAATACAAGCTTCAAGTGGGTACAACCCTTAACCTTTATCTTTACTTTTCCACTTGAATATGGTTTGCTTGAAACAGATGGCCAGCTTAGAGCTCTCTGCGGCTTTAAGAGTAAGAGAGAAATGGCTCGTACTCAGAGCTGGTGTGCAAGATTCAATGAGGTTTCACGCTTCAATTCGAAGTGCACGGATTGGTATCAAGTTCAATTGAATGGGTCTCGGAAAACGTTTGGTCATCTTGGTGAGAATACAATTTCTAAACCGCCTGGATGGAAGAATTTAGATCAAGACAAAGGCGGATTTAAAAGCAAAGTTTGGGATCCTGGAATATATTCTGACATTCGTCACCCTGGGAGCCTGAGAATCTGTTTGAAGCTGCTCAAAAGGTTTACATGCCTAGTTTGGGACCCCGGAGGCTGTTGGCATTCCAAACATTGGTGGAGATTTTTGGATGAATTCAAGCATAAGCCACCATAACAGGAAGCTCATCAAATGTCCAACTTAAGGACTTTGACTAAAAGTGCTAGGTGGGAGACAACCTACCATGGTATGATCGTTTCTTTTTCAATTTTATTTCGTGTTGTTTGTTTTTATTTTATTTTATTTTCATTGAACCTGGAAGTATTCATAGCATCTATATTAGCACTGCATATTGCATACTGTATAATTGCACAAAAAAAAATTTCACGCCACGCGAGCGCGCAGGCCACGCGTGGGCGTAAAATGGAAATCGGCATAAAGATCCAACGCCCAAAAACCTGGGCTGGAATCGTGCGGCTGGTGTGCATTTAGCACAAAACGGCCCACGTGTTCGCATCCTTGATGCGAACGCGTCACTTGGAAAACACTCATCCCACACGAAAGCGTGAGCGACGCGTCCGCGTCGCGTGGATATTATGGCCCCCTAAATGGAAACAGAGAGTTGCGCTGAAACAACGCTAGAAGTGTGCGTTTAGCACATTTTACAGCGATGCGGTCGCGGGACTCACGCGTCCGCGTCACCCATCTTTTACCCAACCCACGTGACTACGTCAATCATGCGACCGTGTCAAACCCATTTTACCCTAGTCACGCGATGGCGTGCTCCACGCGTTCGCGTGGATTCAAAAATACTAACCCCCTTCACGCGAAACCCTACCCCTCGCGTCGCCCATTCACCCCAACCTCCCCAACCCTCCTCTCACCTTTCCCCTTCCCCTCCTCTGCAACCACCACCTCACCAGCTGCCCACCACCACCGACCACCGCGCCAAGCCACCACCGCACTACACCACCGACACCCCCCTCTCTTTTTTCTCTTCTTCCTCCACCACTCTCTTCCAACCCTTCTCACCCACCGCCTCCCTCCTTTAGGACCACCACCACCGCGGCCACCACCCCCAACCACCTAGAACCGCCACCAATACCCTCGCCCCCTTCTTCCCAACCACCCAGACCACCCCGCGACACCCTCCCTCTTCTTTCTCCCCTTCTTCTCTTCCCTCCCCTACCACTCCCCTCCACCACTGCCCCCCACTGCGGCCACCCTCGGACCACCATCTCCCACCACCACAACCCTCGCCCAACCTTCTTTCCATCCCCACCCTTTACCCCTAACTAAACCCCAACCTCCAAACCGCCCCTGCTCCACCACCGCGCCGCTGTGCTCCCTCCCAGCGCCGCCGCGTCACCACCACCACCCCTCTGCCCTCAACTCTGTTCATACACATACCAGGTTTCGCCGAATACCGATTTCTCTATCTTCCGTAGTTAGTTACATATTTTTTAGATTTTGTTCAATCTAGGATAGTTAGAGATGCATGTTTGTAGTGGATTCTAGGTGATTAGGTAGCTAGGATGTGGTTAGTAGATTTAGGTATGATAATTACGCCGTTCTTGCTACTTGTTTTATCTATTTCGCAATTCTGATTTTGTTGTGATGATCATATTGTTCATATATTGTTCTTCCATGTTTCTTGCCGCTCTTACACTGCTCCTTCATGTTCATGTTATTTGTGTTTATTTGCAGTTTTATTTAAAATTATATGAACTGATTTTGCCTGCTATTTATTTTCGGGAACACCCACTTTTAGCCGGAATGCTGCCCAATTTTCTACAACTTGTTTCATTTTTCCATTCATGTATTGGTTTTGGCAATTTTGATTTTGCATTACTTGGCTACAACCAAATTAATTCATGAATGCACGGGCTAGCATTCTCATTCTTTATGGTTCCCTGAGTTTCCAACTGCTTATTGATGATTTCATTCTCATTTTACACTTCCTTCCTCCATATGAATTATCATCAAAAACTTGCAATCCTTGCCTGTATATGAGTTGCCTATTCTTCAAGTTTGTGCAAATCTTGTTAACTAAGAAACCATTCTCATGCCACTTACTTTAACTCCTCCTTTTTCAATCCTAACCAATCTAACTTTCAAACTTCTCTTTCTGGTTTTTAACTAACTACTTTATCTTTCTAACTCAAGGCATGATTATTGTTTTTCCTAATTAACATGTATTCTACTTATAATATAATTTGGATTGTGATTTCTCATCTCAGATTTTTAACTCAAATACAGTCCAAAATGTACATATATTTAACTCATTTCATAATTCTACTGCTCTTTTGCCACTCTGTGCTTATATTGCTATTATTCTATTTGCCTACTTTGTTTTTCTGCTTTTGTTCTTCAATTATATCCTGGAATTTCTGCTTTTCAGGATGTCTGACCCTCAATGCAAAGGAAAAGGCAAAGCAACCACTGGAAAAAGGAAAAGAGGCGAATCCTCTACGACCATCCTCGACATCTTGCATGACGACTCCTGGCGGGAAAAGCACTTTACCCCGCAGGAGAAGGCTGACCAGCTCCTCACTTCCACAGATCCAGTTAAATTTGCAAACAGATACTGTGAGCTAAAGTTTTCAGTGTTTGCCACTTCCAGGAACCTGTACCTGGAAAGAACTCTGAAAATTCCAGAAGAACTATAGCAGTACACCTCCGAACAGATAAAACAGAGAGGCTGGTTCTTCTTGGAACGAAACTTGACAGAGGTCAATGCTTCCTGGGTCAGAGAGTTTTACTGCAACTATTTCAAGACCTCCCTGGATGCAGTGCACTGATAAACCACTATTTCATGGTTTATCTTGTGCTCAATTGAGTGGTTTTTACCAACTCTTTACCCACTTATTCATACTATTTGCATGGTTTTATATTTCCTTCCTGATTATGTGTTTTGATTGAAAACATGCTTCTTTGATCTTATGTTTGCTTATTATTAATCCTCTCTTATTACCATTAGATGCCTTGATATGTGTGTTAAGTGATTTCAGAGATTACAGGGCAGGAATGGCTCAGAGGATGGAAAGGAAGCATGCAAAAGTGGAAGGAATACAAGAAGATGAAGAAATTGCTAAGCTATCCAGCCTGACCTCTCTGCACTCAAATGGCTATAACTTTAGCTACAGAGGTCCAAACGATGCGGTTCTAGTTGCGTTGGAAAGCTAACGTCTGGGACTTCGATTTGATATATGATATGCCATAGTTCTCCTGACGCTAGGCAACGCGACCGCGTGATCCATGCGGCCGCGTCGCAGTGACGGAAATCCAGCGTGGCAAAATTCGAAACCAGCGAATTCTGGGCTGTTTCTGACCCAGTTTGCGCCCCAGAAAACACAGATTAGAGGCTATAAAGTGGAGGAATGCATCCATTCATAAGAAAAGGCTCTCATATTCACAATTTTAGGAGTAGATGTAGTTTTTAGAGAGAGGGGTTCTCTCCTCTCTCTTAGGATTAGGATTTAGGATTTCTCTTAGTTTTAGGAGTGACTCTCAATCCCAGGTTCTTTATTTTTATTTATTTTTCTTTTTCCAATTTAATTTATGAATTCCCATGTTATGATTTGAACATTTTATTTAATATAATTCGAAATATTTCAGACTCATGATTGCTCTCTTTAATTTATTAATGCCCTGTGTTTATCCAAATTATTTCCATTCAAGTAGAATTTCTCTCTTTTGGCTTTGGTTGAGACATTGGTAACTCTTGAGTTATCAAACTCATTGTTGATTGAAAATTGGAATTAATTTGTCCACTTAACTTACCTTCATAGTTAGAGGTTAATAAGGTGGGGGAAGAATCCAATTCTCATCACAATTGATAAGGATAACTAGGATAGGACCTCCAGTTCTTCATACCTTGCCAAGAGTTTATTTTACAGTTATTTATTAATTTTTATTGCTTGAAAATATACCTGTGCACATTGCCCAAACTCCAAATTTCTCAAAACCCCCCAATTTACAATCTTCATAACCAATAATAAGAACATACCTCCCTGCAATTCCTTGAGAAGACGACCCGAGGTTTGAATACTCGGTTATCAATTTCAAAGGGGTTCGTTACTTGTGACAACCAAAACGTTTGTACGAAGGGATTTTTGTCGGTTTAGAGACTATATCTACAACGCGACTGTTTTTATGATATTCTTTACTGGCAAAAATCCTAACGTCAAAATAGCGCCGTTGCCGGGGAATTGCAAACGTGTGCCTTATTATTGGTTATTGTAAATATTTGCTTTTTACTTGCTTATTTGTTTTTATTTTTATTTTTATTTTTTTTGCTTTTTCGTAAATTAAGAGGTTATTGGTTTTTTTAAAAAAAAATTTCAAAAAATTTTTTTTTTTGGTGTTCATCTTGATCTTCAAGTTGTTCTTCGTGTTCATCTTGACCTTCAAGTTGTTCTTAGTTGTTTTCTTCGTTTTGATCTAAAAATTTGAAATTTGGTGTCATTTTATTGTTTTAAAATATTTTTAATTAATTTTTTCGAAAAAAAATTTTCAGATTTTTATTTTTTAAAAATTTTTATTTTATCTTATTTTATTTCAAAAATCAAATTTCAAAATTCAAATTTAAAAATTTTCAAAATTTAAATTTAAAAATTTTCAAATTTCAAATTTCAAATTTCAAAAATTCAAATTTCAAAAATTTAAAATTCAAATTTCAAAATTCAAATTTCAAAATTTCAAATTTCAAATTTCAAAATTTAATTTTCAAATTCAAAATTTAAAATAACCTTTTAATTTAAATTTGTTTTTATTTTCATTTTTAATTTTTATTTACTACTATGAACTCTCACCCGTTTGGCTATGAGTCTGGTTACAATTATGTTGCAGGAAGAAGAAATTACAATGAGAATAGGCATCAAGGTTGGAACAATCAAAGATGGGAGGAGCCACAAGGATTTGATCAACCGTCATGGCAATGACCACCTCCAATGGACTATCAACAACCATTCTGTGATGCATATCAAGGCAATGGCTATGGTGAGCGCTCTTTTGATTATCAAAAACCACCACCATACGCCTATGAACCCCCTCCTCAACATAACTTTGGACCACCAAACTCACAAGCCCCTTTCCACCATTCACCTCCATATGACCCTAACCCACATCCACCATACTAACCACCTTATGAACCAAATGAACCATACGTAGATCCACCCCAAACCTCCATGGAGAAAGCACTTGCTTATCTAAACTCTACTATACAAGCTCTCTTCACCCAAATCAGACCACCAATTACCTTCAACAATCAACCCTCAAGCTCTAGTGCACTTCCTTGTCAACCACAGAATAATCTCTCCATCCTATCACCACCATCCATGGAAGAGCACCCACATCCATCAATCCAAGAGCAAGATGATCCCAATTATGCTATTAATATAGAACAGGAAAGAAGGAATCATCTTCGCGAATCCATACTTCATAAAGAGCTAGAGGAGGCCCTACGGGTAAGGGTAGGAGAGACCCTTGAAGATGAAAGAATAGTTGAAAGGAGTTGTCATAGAAAGAAAAACATCGAGGATGAGTACGATTTTATACTTAAACAACTGGATAAAGCAGCAATTATTAAAAAGGAAGAAGTGGTTGCAGACTTAAGAGATGTTGTACCTCCATTGGAAAGTCCAGTCACAAAGCCTCCTTCCACGGTGTTTGATGTTGATGTTGAGAAGAGCGTACAACCTCCAAAGCATATCATAGTTGAAGACTTGGAAGAGGTTGATCAAGAGATGGAGATTCAAGAAAAAGAAGTACAACCTCCCATGCCCTTGAAAAGCAATGAAGAGGGGATTAAACCAGAAGAAAGCTACCAAGAGGAAGAGGTTGAAATTGAAGAAGCTTGCAAAGAGGTGGTAATTATCAAAGAAGAGCACAAGGGAATGGAGCTTGCAATTTCATTAAAAATACCTCCCCCTAAGTTGCCATCATCCTTCACAACATTCAAGTGGGTAAAATTCATATCCCTTAGCTTTCTAATCCCACTTGAATATGGGCTACTGGAGAAGGATGGTCAACTTAGAGGAAGAGGGCCAGTGGTAAGAATTATCAAGCAAGGTTCATCATGGTTGGAAGCTTTAAGTTTAAACGCAAAGGTTGGTGTAGAGCTCAATTAAATGAGTCTAGGAAGCTGTTTGGTAGCTGTAGTGAGAATTCAAATTACTTATCACCCGGCTGGAAAAATACAGATCCCGACAAAAATGGGTGTAAAAGCAAGGTTTGGGATCCTAGAATCTGTTCTGACATCCAACACCCCGGGAGCCTAAGAATCTTTTTGAAGTTGCTCAAGGGTTTTACATGCCTAGTTTGGGACCCCGAAGGTTACTGGAATCACAAACATTGGTGGAGATTCCTGGATGAGTTCAAGCATAAGCCACCATAACAGGATGCTCATTAAATGTCCAACTTAAGGACTTTAACTAAAAGTGCTAGGTGGGAGACAACCCACCATGATATGATCGTCCTTTTTCATTTTTATTTAGTTTTATTTGTTTTTGAATTTTATTTTATTTTGTTATATTGAACCTGGAGTTTTGCATCACATTCATATTAACACTGCATTCTGTATTTTTCAGATTTAAAAAAAAAAAAAGCGAGCACGCGACGCGACCGCATCAGCGACTCGTCCGCGTCGCAAGGAGATGGGAGACAATATTAATATGAACAGAGAGTCACGCTGGAGCGAGGCTGGAGGTGTGCCAGTGGCACAATTCGTCCCACGCGACCGCGTCGCTGACGCATCTGCATCACCTGAGAATAATGGCCTCCCACGCAACCGCGTCACCCACGCGGCCGCGTGACCTGGATTTCGACGTCAAAGGGTGCATGGCCGAAAGTTGAGCTGGAGTTGGGCTGGACTCGTGCTAGTAGCACAAGCCCTGCCACGCGAACGCATCACCCACGCGTCCGCGTCATATTGGAAATAAGGCCACCCGTGTGATCGTGTCGACCACGCGACCGCGTCACCCTGGATTTTGGCAATAATGAGTTTTGAACAGAGAGTTGTGCGACCACGAGGCTGCACTCGCGCCACTAGCACAAATCGAGTCACGCGATCGCGTGCCCCACGCGTCCGCGTCGCCTAACCTTATTGCGCACCACGCGACCGCGTCACCCACGTGATCGCGTCGCCAGCGTCGCACAACCTATCCAAATTAGTGCCAATTTTCTTATCTTTTCTTCTCCGAATCCTTATTCTTCTTATCTTTTCTTACTTCTTTTTTCTTCCTTTCTTATTTTCTCTCACCTCTATTTTATTTTACTTAATTTATTTACATATATTCATTCATTGCATATTTTTATTTTTTTAAATTTATTAATTTTGGTGTTCAAATGTTCTTATTCAACTGTTACATCTTTTCTTAAATTACTTTGGTGCTTAATAACTTGTTTTACACTGTGGGATAATATTAATTATCTGCCAATGCCAATCTTTTATAATACTTGCACTTCATTTGCATTGCCACGAACTTACATTGTCTTTCATTACCCACTCTCTCCTCTCATTGTTGCAAATTTTTGCACTCTTGATCTGCCATGTACTTCTATTGTTTTCTCACTTGCATGTTGTAGCTACCATGTAATTGAGACCCTTATTATCTGGCATTAACACCCACATTTTATTTATTTATTTTCTATCTTTTTTGGGTTACTTTTTCTTTTCCCTCTTCTTTCAGGATGGCCACCACAAAGGGAGAGGAAAAGCTTCTTAATGGGAGAGACAAACAAGTTCCTACGCACATTCCTTGATGAGAAGAGCATCAGTTGAAGCAACCCGTCCACTTGCACATCTTCGCATGCACCGAGGATGGTGCAATCTTTAAGTGTGGGGAGGTCGATACCGATCTCCATGGATTAGTACCTTTCTGTTTCAACACCAATATTTTATTCTATTTGTTAGTTCATTGTTGCATTTGCATATTTGTTTGATTTTATGCATTTAGTTACTACTTGGTTAAAGTAATAAAATTCTTTTTAGGACCCTATTTTTGAAAATTTTCACTAATTTAAAATGAAAATTTTTGTGTTAAACTTGTTTGAAGTTGTATTTGGAACATGGTTTTTGAGCCAAAGAACACACAACCTGTGAGATTTTGAGCTTATTTACATGGTTACATTATTTAACCATAAAATTTTTATTCCTGTGTGTTTCTTTTTCTATGATTGTAATCTATATTTTGTTCCAATCTATATGTCCATTATTTAGTGTATTTACATGCTTGCATATGATTGAGGCCATTATTTGATTTTAGCTCACTTATCCCAAATAAGCCTACCCTTTAAATCACCCTTGTCAGCCATTTTGAGCCTTTTAATCTCCATTTGTTCTATATTTTACCACATCACTAGGCTTAAGCGGAAAACAAATTAATTATCCCAATTGAATCTTTGGTTAGCTTAAGATAGAGATTGTGTGTCAATTAAGTGTGGGAAAATTGTGGGAACTTGGGTTAATAAGAGAATGTATCATGTTTCTAATTTATTTGAATATTGGGAATTTGGGAACCTACTCATGAAAAACCAAAATAGAAAAATAATAGAAAATCCATGTGCATTGATAAGTTATGTTTATTTCTCTACAAAAAAAAAAGAAAAAAAAGAGAAAAAGAGAAAAAGAAAAAAAAAATATATATATATATATATATATATATATATATATATATAATATAAATAAATAAATAAGGGGACAAAATTACCCCAATGTTAAGTTAATAAAAGATCAATGCACATGTGATAAAAATTAAAGAAAATTTGGTATATGAGTATGGGAATTATACAAAAGTGGGAATTATGGGTAGCTAGGCATGAATTTAAAAGTATATGAGTATATGTATATTAGGTGAGAGCTTAGGTTAATTAAAGATTCATATTATAGCTCACTTGGCCATACATATATCCTTACCTTTACCTCAGCCCCATTACAACCTTGAAAAGACCTCATGATGTTTGCATTAGTATGCTAAATATTTGTTGATTGGTTAGATGAAGAACAAGATTTAGAAAGCATGATTAGAGAAGAATAGAGTGATTAACCCTAGACACTTGAGAGATTAGAGTAATATACACTACCTGATTTTTATTTTATGATTTGAATTAGTGAAATCTGATTTATGTTTGTCTTGGAGAACTTATTTATTTTTAACCAAGTAGGTAGAAACATTTTGCATGTAGTTGCATTCATATAGATAGGATTGCATTTCATACATCTTACCATTCCTCTTCATCTTTATAGCTTCTCTTGAGCTTAGCATGAGGACATGCTATTGTTTAAGTGTGGGGAGGTTGATAAACCACTATTTCATGGTTTATCTTGTGCTCAATTGAGTGGTTTTTACCAACTCTTTACCCACTTATTCATACTATTTGCATGGTTTTATATTTCCTTCCTGATTATGTGTTTTGATTGAAAACATGCTTCTTTGATCTTGTGTTTGCTTATTATTAATCCTCTCTTATTACCATTAGATGCCTTGATATGTGTGTTAAGTAATTTCAGAGATTACAGGGCAGGAATGGCTCAGAGGATGGAAAGGAAGCATGCAAAAGTGGAAGGAATACAAGAAGATGAAGAAATTGCTAAGCTGTCCAGCCTGACCTCTCTGCACTCAAATGGCTATAACTTTAGCTACAGAGGTCCAAACGATGCAGTTTCAGTTGCGT
Source organism: Arachis ipaensis (assembly GCF_059453495.1). Lineage (NCBI taxonomy): Eukaryota > Viridiplantae > Streptophyta > Magnoliopsida > Fabales > Fabaceae > Arachis > Arachis ipaensis. Next base: position 65,919,515 of record NC_142439.1, on the reverse strand, counting down.
TGGAAAGCTAACGTCTGGGGCTTTGATTTGATATATAATATGCTATAGTTTCCTCGACGCTAGGCGACGCGACCGCGTGATCCATGCAGCTGCGTCGCAGTGACGGAAATCCAGCGTGGCGAAATTCGAAACCAGCGAATTCTGGACTGTTTCTGACCCAGTTTGCGGCCCAGAAAACATAGATTAGAGGCTATAAAGTGGAGGAATGCATCCATTCATAAGAAAAGGCTCTCATATTCACAATTTTAGGAGTAGATGTAGTTTTTAGAGAGAGAGGTTCTCTCCTCTCTCTTAGGATTAGGATTTAGGATTTCTCTTAGTTTTAGGAGTGACTCTCAATCCCAGGTTCTTTATTTTTATTTATTTTTCTTTTTCCAATTTAATTTATGAATTCCCATGTTATGATTTGAACATTTTATTTAATATAATTCGAAATATTTCAGACTCATGATTGCTCTCTTTAATTTATTAATGCCCTGTGTTTATCCAAATTATTTCCATTCAAGTAGAATTTCTCTCTTTTGGCTTTGGTTGAGACATTGGTAACTCTTGAGTTATCAAACTCATTGTTGATTGAAAATTGGAATTAATTTGTCCACTTAACTTACCTTCGTAGTTAGAGGTTAATAAGGTGGGGGAAGAATCCAATTCTCATCACAATTGATAAGGATAACTAGGATAGGACTTCCAGTTCTTCATACCTTGCCAAGAGTTTATTTTACAGTTATTTATTAATTTTTATTGCTTGAAAATATACCTGTGCACATTGCCCAAACTCCAAATTTCTCAAAACACCCCAATTTACAATCTTCATAACCAATAATAAGAACATACCTCCCTGCAATTTCTTGAGAAGACGACCCGAGGTTTGAATACTCGGTTATCAATTTCAAAGGTGTTTGTTACTTGTGACAACCAAAACGTTTGTACGAAGGGATTTTTGTCGGTTTAGAGACTATATCTACAACGCGACTGTTTTTATGATATTCTTTACTGGCAAAAATTCTAACGTCATGCACTTCAGAGGAAAACAGATTTTGGTCACTGAGGAAGCTATTGAGGACATCCTCCACCTTCAGCCTAAGTTAGATCAGCCTGACGGTTACCAAAAGGCTGAAGAGGATATGAGATTTATGAGATTTGACTGGGATGCTGTCAAGCAGAGAATAGCCCTTGATCCTACTGTCCCTTGGGTCATGGGAAAGAACACAGTGATGCCTAAGGGAATCAAGCTGATTTACCTGAATGATGAGGCTCGGCTCTTGCACCAGATTCTGAGCAACTATGTGATGCCGAGCACTCATGAGACAGAGCTGCTCGCTGCTATGATCACCCTCATCTGGTGTGTGATGGAGGGTAAGGACCTGTATCTTCCACGATTCATCCGGTATTACATGGCCAGGGTCCATGTCAGAGGCACCCTCCCTTTCCCTTATCTGATCACCCAGCTAAGCCGCCGAGCTGACGTGCCTTGGGAGCTGGCCGATATGAAGCCAACTGCTGCAGATTGCAAGAAGATCATTCCGCACAGTAGGAAGTTTCAGGCTTTAGGCTACAAACCCCCATTCCTCACCGCTTCTGCTGAGGCAGCCACATCTTCGGCTGCCCCTTCTGCATCCACTACTGTACCAGCCCCATCCATCGCACATCCACCTGCTCCTGAGCCCATTTATCATTTGGTGCATCGACTCTTTGCCCGCCTGGATCGTATGGAGAGTCGCAACAAGCGGCGCTATGAGCACCTTAAGTTGATGATCCGATCCGGCAGCGACATCCCTTCCGAGCCTGACACCCCTTCTGATACATCTGAGGCGGAGGCGAGAGATCATGAGGAGGAGACACATGCCCAAGCTGAGCAGGCAGGACCAGAGCAGGCTGCGCCACATCAGGAGGAGCACCCCCAGCTACAGGCCATAGATCCGGAGATCCCTCTACAGTCAGCGCCTCCACTGCAGCAGACAGATCCTCCTACATTTATCCAGCCTGCAGACCCTCAGACCACCACAGAGACACCAGCAACCCCTCCTTCCGGTGATGACACTTCTTCACACCCAGCTTGAGTGAGCATTGAGGATGATGCTATATTTTAAGTGTGGGGAGCTCGCCATCCCTTGCGTATCTTTTTGGTGAACCACTACAGACTCTTCTATCTTATTTTGTTTATTTTTCTGTATTTTTATTTTTATTTTTATTTTTATTTTTATTTTTTAAGTACTTGCACAATGTTCTTTTGCTGTATTTTTACTTCATTTCCGCATTTTGTACTTTAGTTTATATCTTAGACATTTAGTTTAGTTTGCAATTCTAAACTTATTAGTTATAGAATATGTGGATTAATTAGTATAGTTTACCCTTTTAGCACATAATAGTTTGATTTAATTGAAAACAAAAAGAAGTAAACTAGAGACTTTAACATAATCAAACATCCACACACCTTGTATATATAGTATTACATGTTAGTTAGTTAACAATATTTCTTCAAGGAGGAACATTAAGATTTTAAGGGCCACCCTAAAATTTATATTGAGTTGAATGGGAACTCTTGATTTCTACTTGCATGACATGTATAACTGATATATGATTTCTGAGCTGGAGAACACACAGCCTGTAAGTTTTGAGCTTAATTGTATGGTTACATTCAAACCATAAATTTCATTCCTGTGTGTTTTGCCCTTCTTTTTCATTCTGGTGTTCTTTACTTTGTTTTAATCTATATGTCCAATATAGAATATAGATACATACCAAAAGATGATTGAGGCCATCATTTGAATCTTTCCTCACTTATCCCAAATTAGCCTACCTTTTACATCACCTTTGTTAGCCCCCTTGAGCTTTTTAATCCCCTCTCGTTCTATAACCACATTACTAGCCTTAAGCAAAAAAAAACAAAATAAAAATCCCAAGTTGAATCCATGGTCAGCTTAAGATAGATATTGTGTATTATTTAAATGTGGCAAATTTTATAGGAACATAGAATGATAGAAAAAGTGGGAAATTGGAATTGAAAAATTATTTGAATATTTGGGAAGCATGCTCATGTGAAACCAAATTAATTAAAATACCATGTGCATAAAAAAAACTTTTAAGTAATTAAATAAGGGGATACAAAAATTACCCCCAATGCAAAATCCCAAGAATCAATACACATGGGACAAAATTTAAAAGTAAATTTGATACATGAGCATGTAACACAAAAGTGGGAAGAAGTTTGGGTAGCTAGGTAAAGCGCTTTAAATTATATAAAGTATGTATGTTAGGTGAGATCTTAGACTAATCAAGGATTCACTTTGTATGTCTGTATTCCATAGTTGTTGATTAGTTAGATGAAGAACAAAGTTTTAGAAAGCAAGGATAGAAAAAGAATAGAGTGATTAACCCAATAAACACTGAGTGACTAGAGAGTAAACACAAAGTCCAGTGAGGGTTCAATAGCTCATTCACACATATCTATGTTTAAATTGTCAAATTGTCTTGCAAGTCTGTCAAATAATTTAACCCAGCTCAATTGTGAACATGTTTTAAATTGGTTTGGCCTTACTTGTACATATAAGATTCCTTGAAAATATGAAACAAACTAACTACATGTAAGCTTTATATACAAGTGAATAATAACTAGAATTGCATGACTCATTTAGGTAGTTTGAATTTAGAATAGAATGCATTGCATGAGATCCCACCATTCTAACTCTACCCTTTCTCTTGGATTTAGCATTAGGACATGCTATTGTTTAAGTGTGGGGAGGTTGATAAACCCATATTTTATGATGTATTTTGTGCTCAATTTAAGTGATTTATTCAATCCTTCACCCACTTATTCATATAAATTGCATGGTTTTACTTTCCCTTCCTTATTATGTGAAATATGTGAAAAACATGATTCCTATGCTTTAAAAATATTAATTTTAATTACCCTTTATTACCATTCGATGCCGTGATTTGTGTGTTAAGTATTTTCAGATCTCCCAAGGTAGGAATGGCTTAGAGGACAGAAAGGAAACATACAAAAATGGAAGGAAAGCACAAAAATAGAGTTTTGAAGAAAAGGGCAGCGACGCGAACGCATGGACGACGCGGCCGCATGCCTAGCACGAAAAGGCAGCGACGCGAACGGGTGACTGACGCGGACGTGTGCCTTGAGCAGAAAACAAATGATGCGTACGCGTGAATGAAGCAAACGCGTGACAAGGAAAACTCCCAGATGACGCGACCGCGTGACCCACGCAGACGCGTGACAGACGCCACGTGCAGAAACTGCAGAAAATGCCCCCAGCGATTTCTGAAACCCTTTTGGCCCAGATCCAAGTCCAGAAAACACATATTAGAGGTTATAAAGTGGGGAATGCATCCATTCATCAACATGTCTTCCATTATTCACTTTTCATAATTTAGATGTAGTTTTTAGAGAGAGAGGTTCTCTCCTCTCTCTTAGGATTTAGGATTTTAGGATTTCTATTAGTTTAGTTCAATTCATCTTCAGTCACAGGTTCGATATTCCTTTTATTTTATATTTCTCTTCTACTTTCAGATACTTTAATGCTTTTATTTGTGGATTACTTATGTTGCCAAATTGGCTTACGAACCATTCATGTTAGGATTTTCTTTATTTAATATAAATTGAGGTATTTCAGATTTATGATTCTTATTTAGTTTTTTTTATATTCTTGGCTTAATTGATTAATTGGAGACTCTTGAGTTATCAAACTCATCGTGATTGATAATTGTTACTTTTGCTAATTGAATTGAATTCCAATAACTCTAGTCCTTTCCTAGGAGTTAGCTAGGACTTGAGGATCAAACTAATTAGTCCACTTGACTTTCCTTTGCTTTAGTAAAGGTTAACTAAGTGGGATTAAAACTCAATTCTCATCACCATCGATAAGGATAACTAGGATAGGACTTCCAAATTTTTATACCTTGCCAAGAGTTTTATTAGTTATTAATTTATTAATTCCTATAATTTATTTCCCTTGTTCAAACCTTTTAAATCCCAAAAACATTGTTTTCCATAACTAATAATAAGAACACCTCCCTGCAGTTCCTTGAGAAAACGACCAGAGGTTTGAATACTTCGGTTTATAAATTTTATTGGGTTTGTTACTTGTGACAACCAAAACTTTTGTAAGAAAAGAATTCTTGTCGGTCTAGAAGCTATACTTACAACGGAAATTTATTTGTGAAAATTCTAGATCGTGCTAGTGTTTCGCTCTTTCAAGCCTCTTGAACCGAGACCAATACTCATACAAACTCTCTTGGTCTCTTTGCATTATGCCCGAAATCTCCTTCCGGATGTAGTCGGTCTTCTTCGGTGGGAAGAATTTATCTAGAAACTCTCTTCTCAAGAAATCCCAATTAGTCACCATCTCACCCAGTAGCGAATAAAACCATGTCTTTGCTTGCCCTTCAAGAGAGAAAGGGAAGGCAAAAACCATGATAGCCACCTCATCGGCTCCATGCCTTCGAGCCGTAGAACAAGCAACTTGAAAATCTCTTAGATGTCGGATGGGGTCTTGACCTGGCAACCCATGATATTTAAGAAGTAGATGTATCAAGCTACTCTTCAATTCAAAGTTAGGATCAAGGCTAGGATACCTTGCTTGCAACGGTTGAAGTATAATATCTAGAACTCCTTGCTCATGCAAAGTGATCCGTCGTGGCTCCGCCATGTGTGGCTCACCTGTAGGATGTAAAGATGTATTATTAGTGCCAACAGAAGAATAGGACGTAGCTGACTCCAAGTCACTCTCGGTACCGCCTAGTGATTCGGTATATTCCTCAAGAGAGGCCGAAGTACTAGCAGTATAATCCAACCGCCGTCTAGCTTGCCGAGTATGTAACAAAGTTCTTTCAATCTCGGGATCAAAATTGGCTAAGCTAAAATTCGGTTGAGACCGAGTCATCAAACTTGAGAGTCATAGCACAAGTGTAAAAGAAATCTAAACTATTGCTAAGTATTGAAAGAAATTAAACTATCTACAATATTCACATATTCACATAACCAATATCAAGGCATATGTTGCAACCACTCTCCAGCAACGGTGCCAAAAATTTGATGCTGCGCTCGTGGACTATGTCGGTAAAGATTTTCTCAATAAAGTTGCGTTGCAAGTATAACTCTACCGACAACAAGCCTCGAGGATCAAATTTAGCAAGGGATTTGGTTGTCACAAGTTCAACCCCAACAGAAATAACTGAAGTATTCAAACCTCGGGTCGTCTCACAAGGAATGGGCAAACATGTGCTTCAACATTGGTTAGAAATCCGGGGTTGTGAGTCATGAGCAATAGTGTAAAATGGGAATCTTAACAAGCAAGCAATCTTAAAATGCAAGAAATTAATTCAAATAACTAAGCAAGACATGAGCAATTCCAAACTAACAAAATAACATCCAATATCATTCTATTCTAAACTAAACAAATAACTATAACTAAGACAAGTAATCAAGAATTTTGGGTTTTCAAATATGAATAATAAAAGCAACTCTTGGCTAGGCATGGAATTAGGGTCACCATCCTTGTCTAATAACCATATCTTGACAATTATGAGGAACTAAACTCATTAAGTCTACTTCTATACTTGAAGTACGTCAAATAGTTTGGTCAACATCAACCCATACGTTGTAACCTCACTACTAATTGACTTAATAGAAGGTTAGCATTAATGGCTATCAAATTGACCACTAAGGGCTCCCAAATCATCAAATTCATTAGACCCAATGACTCAAGTTTACCCAATTACCTTAGCCTAAGCCAAGAGTGAAAAGAACTACTCCATAATCAAGGTAAACAATTCATCAAACACTTGGTAAGCATTAATAAAAGACATGTTCAAATTGCAATTGAATTGAATTTAACAAGTACCCACTAACAATTATCAACATACAATCATCCAAATAACACAATTAATCATAGAAATCATCAATGTAACATCAACAAAGCAAGATTCACAACATTCATGAAATCGGTATAAGATGACAATTGATAAGAATTCATAAAACTAACACAAGATCTAAGCAAAATTATACTAAGGAATTCAAATTAAACTATCAAAACTAGTAATTAACAAGATCCAATTTAGAATTCAACAAGGGAAGATCAAATTAAAACTAGATCTAGAGAGGAATAAGGGTTTCTCTCTATAGAAGAACAAAGAACCAAAAACTAGCTAAAATTGTGTCTTAGTGTAAAATGATTGATCCCCTTCCCCCAGCATCCTTGGGTCTTTTCCATGTAGAAACAGCTTGAATTTGGGGCTAATGAGCCTCAGAAATCGCCAGGCACGATTTCCTTTAATGAGGTCACGTGCAGCTTCCTGTGCGTGCGCGCCATGCGTGCGTGCGCGCCAATTGCCTTTGTGATCCACGCGTGCACGCCAAGTGCGCGTGCGCGTTGATAGGAATCCTCTGATCCGCGCGGATGCGTCCATCCTTGCGTGCCGCTTCCAGCCATCCTCATCCACGCGTGCACGTGGAGTGCGCATGCGCGCCAATGCTGATTTTCCCAAAAATTTAAATCTTCATGTTCCTCCCTTTTGTGCATGCTTTCTTTCTCTCTTCTAGTCCATTCCTACCCTATAACTCCTGAAACCACTCAACAAATACATCACGGCATCGAATGGCAATAGAAGAGGATTAAAATATGGCAATTTAAGGCAAAATAAGCATGTTTTTCATCATGGAGCAATATTAGGAAGAGAACACAAAACCATGCATTTCTTGTGAATAAGTGTGAGAAATATTGACAAAACCCCCCAAATTCTACACAATATAAACCACAAAATTGGGGTTTATCAATCTCTGGCCACTAACGCTAATCCTTCCCAAGGGAGAGGATTAGGATTTGTGAATAGACATTGGCTCCCAACTTGACTTTCCTTTATTTAGTAAAGGATAACTAAGTAGAAACAACAACCTATTAGTATTAATCTTGAGAAATCCAATAAGGATAGAACTTCCAATTAATCTTCTCTTAGCCAAGGCTTTTTTATTTTGATTACATATAACCTCTTGTTAAATTTCATTGCTTTAATTTACAATTATTTACTTTTTTGTTCTTTAACTCTTAAAATTTCTCAGAAAACTCATAACCAATAATAACTACACCTCCCTGTAATTCCCTGAGAGACGACCCAAGGTATAAATACTTAGGATTATTTTTATTGGGTTTATTTAAGTGACAACCAAATTTTATGAAAGGATTATTGTTAGTTTAGAAACAATACTTGCAACGAGAATTTATTGTGAATTCTTTACTAGAAAAAATCCTATTTGACAAACGGATTTTTGCTAGTAAGGAATTTCACAAATATATTCTCGTTGAAAGTATAGTTTCTAAATCAACAAAAAATCCTTTTGTACAAAAAAGTTGTTTGTCACAAGTAACAAACCCCTAATAAAACTAATAACCGAAGTATTTAAACCTTAGGTCGTCTCTCAAGGAATTGCAGGGAGGTGTATTTATTATTGGTTATGGAAGATTATCTTTTTGGGTTTTTGAAAGGTTGAACAAGAAAATTAAATTGCGAGAATTAAATTAATAACTAATAAAGCTCTTGGCAAGACATGAAAATTAGAAGTCCTATCCTAGTTATCCTTATCAATTGTTATATCAATTGTTCATTGCTCCCACTTGGTCAACCTCTAACTATGAAGGTAAGTTAAGTGAATGAATCAATTTGATTCCTCAGGTCCTAGTCAATTCCTATGGAAATACTAGAGTTAGTGAAATTCAAATTAACCAGCAAGTTCCAATTATCAATCAACAAGGAGTTTGATAACTCAAGTGTCTCTAGTTAATCAATTCAAGCTAAGAATGTAAAAAGCTAGATTAAAATCATAAATATAAAATACTTCAAATTGTATTAAATAGAAAACTAATAACCGAAGTATTTAAACCTTGGGTCATCTCTCAAGGAATTGCAAGGAGGTGTATTTATTATTGGTTATGGAAGATTATCTTTTTGGGGTTTTTGAAAGGTTGAACAAGAAAAGAAAATTGCGAGAATTAAATTAATAACTAATAAAGCTCTTGGCAAGGCATGAAAATTAGAAGTCCTATCCTAGTTATCCTTATCAATTGTGATATCAATTGTTCATTGCTCCCACTTGGTCAACCTCTAACTATGAAGGTAAGTCAAGTGAATGAATCAATTTGATTCCTCAGGTGCTAGTCAATTCCTATAGAAAGACTAGAGTTAGTGGAATTCAAATTAACCAGCAAGTTTCAATTATCAATCAACAAGGAGTTTGATAACTCAAGTGTCTCCAGTTAATCAATTCAAGCTAAGAATGTAAAAAGCTAGTTTAAAATCATAAATATGAAATACTTCAAATTGCATTAATTAGAAAATCAAATTAAACATGAGAATTCATAAACCAAATAGCAACATAAAGTAATCAATAGGGGAAATAGATAAAGTAGAATACTAACCAGCAAGTGCACTGGGTCGTCCAACTAACCAGCAAGTGCACTGGGTCGTCCAAGTAATACCTTACGTGAGTAAGGTTCGATCCCACGGAGATTGTCGGCTTGAAACAAGATATGGTCATCCTGTAAATCTTATTCAGGCAGATTCAAATGGTTATGAGGTTTTGATAATTAAAAGATGAATAAAACATAAAATAAAATAGAGATACTTATGTAATTCTATGTTGGGAATTTCAAATAAGCATTTGGAGATGCTTTGTTGCTTCTGAACCTCTGCTTTCCAATTGTCTTCTTCCAATCATGCGTGCTCCCTTCCATGGCAAGCTGTATGATCCTCTCGGATGAAAAATACCAGGTACGGTTTCTGCACAGCTAATCAACTGTCGAATTTCTCATCTCGGATGAAAAATACCAGGCACAGCTACCGCACGACTAATCATCTGTCGGTTCTCACTAGCGTTGGAATAGGATCTCTCTATCCTTTTGCACACTGTCACTGCGCCCAACATTCGCGAGTTTGAAGCTCGTCATAGTCATCCCTTTCCAGATCCTACTCGGAATACCACAGACAAGGTTTAAACTTTCCGGATCTCAGGAATGCTGCTGCCAATTGGTTCTAGCCTATACTACGAAGGTTCTAATCTCACGGACTCGGTCCCTGGATTAGAGACCTAAGAGAATATACTCCAGCTATCGTCCAATGACTACGTTGAACATCATGTAGACCGCTTGTGGTTGTCAGGCACGCGGATCTTGGCTAAGCGAGTAACGAAGATAGTGGGTGATTGTCACGGGTCACTCCTTCATTCTGACTTAACTGAATTAAGTATGAGAGTATATCTTGGAGAAGAAGTAAGCATGAATTGAAAGAGAAACAATAGTACTTGTATTAATTCATGAAGAACAGCAGAGCTCCACACCTTAACCTATGGGGTGTAGAAACTCCACCGTAGAAAATACATAAGAGAAAGTAGTCTAAGCATGGCCGTGTGGCCAGCCTCAAATGTCTAAGGACTAAACGTCCAGAGATTATATGCTTATTAGAACACAATAGTAAAAAGTGCTATTTATACTAAACTAGTTACTGAGGATTACAGAAAATAAGTAACTAAGTGCAGATAGTGCAGAAATCCACTTCGGGGGCCCACTTGGTGTGTGCTTGGGCTGAGCATTGAGCTTTACACGTGCATAGGCCATTTCTAGAGTTAAACGCCAGCTTTGATGCTAGTTTGGGTGTTTAACTCCAGTTCTGGTGCCAGTTCTGGCGTTTTACGCCAGAAAAGGGTCTCTGGTGGGCGTTTGAACGCCAGTTTGGGCCATCAAATCTCGGGCAAAGTATGGACTATTATACATTGCTGGAAAGCCCAAGATGTCTACTTTCCAATTCAATTGAGAGCGCGCCTATCGGGCTTCTGTAGCTCCAGAAGAGCCACTTCAAGTGTAGGAGGGTTAGAGTCCAACAGCATCTGCAGTCCTTTCTCAGCCTCTGAATCAGATTTTTGCTCAGGTCCCTCAATTTTGGCCAGAAAATACCTAAAATCACAGAAAAACACACAAACTCATAGTAAAGTCGAGAAATGTGATTTTTGCTAAAAAAATAATAAAAATATAATAAAAAGTAACAAAAATATACTAAAAACTATGTAAAAACAATGCCAAAAAGGGTATAAAATATCCGCTCATCAATGCCCCCCATAGGGCGTTGAATGCCCAACCTTGCTCTCTGGCTGGCGTTCAACACCAATGCATGCTCCCTCTTGGGCATTGAACGCCTAAGATTCTCCATTCCTGGCGTTCAACGCTAGCTTCCTACCGATGCCAGAGCATCTTAGGCTTGTTTCACTATCTTTTTTCTTTGTTTTTAATAGGTTTTATGCACTTTCTTGCGCTATAAGTAAAAAATTGGATTAGAAATTCATGAATGCCTATTTTCATTCAACCATGATTAATTTGATGTAATTACATGAGAATTATGCTATAATTACTTGTATGCTAAGAATGATAATAATTCTCATGACTTTAGCAAGGCTTTGATGAATTTATTGGTTGATGATAGGTAAAGGAGGGCATGGAAAGACTTTGAAGAAGGAGCATGGAAAAGATGAAGAGGAAGCAATGTTGGTGGCCAAGTTGGACCACCAACGTTGCCTCAAAGGTTGGAAGAGAGGCAGAGCAATTCTCTATAAAATGTGCTGATGCTCACGTTGGAGGGAGCATTGGACATAATTGTGATAAAATTTCAATTCTGGAGCTAAAGAATTTTCGAGTGACGCATACGCGTCTATGACGCGTACGCGTGAAAAAGCAAAATTTCTATATCCACGCGCAAGCGTGAGTCACGTGCACGCATGGAATGGCAAAATTGACCATCCATGCGTATGCGTAGGTCACGCGTACGCGTTACTAAGCAAACATTGGAGTCCAACGTTGCCTCAAACGCTAGCCTCCAACGTCCGCGATGAGGAGCCCAGAATTTCGATTGATAAAACTGGAATTGACGCGTACGCGTCACTGACGCGTACGCGTGGATGGGAAAAATGGAAATTCACGCGTAAGCGTGGACCATGCACACGCGTGGATATGCCAACGTTGGAGGGAACGTTGGAGGTCGAACGTTGAGGCCAACGCTCCCCTACATGCTTTTAAAACTGGAAAATGAAATTTTTGCATCCACGCGTACGCGTGCAGCACGCGCACGCGTGGATGAGCATTTTCACCCCTTATGCACAAACACGCAAAGCACGCGTACGCGTGGGTAGCAGGACGTTGGCCCTCCAACGTTGAGTCAAACGCCAATGACAGCAAAGTTATCTGGTTTTTCTGAAGAGCGTTTGAGTCAACGTTGGCCATCAAACGTTGACTCCAACGTGAAGCATCAGAACCTAAAATTCAAACAGATCTCTTTTCAACGACAAGGGAAACCAATTGAAGCCATTTCAACCCAATTCTATCAAGGCCAAAAGCCCAATTCAGAGATTGAAGATCAATGGAAGAGAGTGTATAAATAGCTTAGAATTTAAGTGAGAGAGGATGATTCTTTTTCGGACTTTTACTTTGGATTACACTTTTCATTTTCTGTTTTAATTTCCAGAATGTATCTTTTAATTCCAATTTCTATTTTGAGAGCTATGAACAAATAAACCCCTTTTATTAGGTTAGGGAGCTCTATTGTAATTCAATGGATCAATAATAGTTTTCATCTTCTTCTTCTTTCTTTTCTCTTGATTTTTGTTAGAAAGCTTTCGGTCTTAATTCAATTGGATAGTTGTCTTGAGAGAGAAGCTATCCATAATTGGAATTCTTTGGATCCTTGAGAGAGGGATAAAGAATTCATGCTAGAATTGCTTTCTCACATTGGATTAGATTGGGGGTTGGATGGATATAGTGACATGTAATCTTACCAATACTTTGATCTATGAATTTGTGTGGTATAGTCAGTGACCGAACTTCAACTCTTCCCATGAGCAATTAAACTAAGACATTGGGCAATTTTTCATGCTTAGAGATATTGGTGAGGCAAGACATTAGGATCCAATCATCTAAGATTGCCAAGCAATGTCAATGAATGCATTGATTGAGGAAGGGATAAAAATTATTTGATCCGGAAAATTCAATATCTCCTGAAACCCAATGAATTCCCCTTCTCTGATCTACCCATTCTTTTACATTTTGCCTCTTCAATTTTCATGATAATTCCCCATTCCCGTTTAATTTCTAGTAATTTAAGCTTCTGTCATTTAATTTCCTGCAATTCAATTTCTGTCATTTAATTTCTTGCAATTTACGTTACCCGCCAAATTTACATTCTGCAATTCTCAACCAAATCTGATTACGCTCAACTAGCACAATTCTCAAATTAACGTTGATCGATCTACCAATCCCTGTGGGATTCGACCTCACTCTATAGTGAGTTTTTACTTGATGACAATCCGGTGCACTTGCCGGTAGAAAATTTATTGAGAGGCAAATTTTCGTGAATCACCTACTTCCTTTGGGGTGTTGAACGCTGACGAACGGATTTCTGCTAGTAAAGAATTTTACAAATAAAGTCTCATTGAAAGTATAGTTTCTAAACCAACAAAGAATCCTTTTGTACAAAAACTTGTTTGTCACTAAAGCAAACCCAATAAAAATAAATAACCGAAGTATTCAAACCTCGGGTCGTCTATCAAGGAATTGCAGGGAAGTATAATTTATTATTGGTTATGGAAAAGTATCTTTTTGGATTTTTGAAATAGGAAACAAGGAAATAAATTAGCAATAAAGTAAATTAATTATCATGGACACCCTTGCAAGGTATAAGAGCTGGAAATCGCATCCTAGTTATACTTATCAGGTGTGATAAGAATTGTTTATTGCTCCCACTTAGTTAACCCTTACTAAATAAAAGAAAGTCAAGTGGACTAATCAATTTGATTCCTCAAGTCCTAGTCAACTCCTATGGAAAGACTAGCTTTAGATAGATCCAAATCAATCAGCAAATTCTAATTTTCAATCAACAACTGAGTTTGATAACTCAAGTGTCACCAATTACTCAACCAAAGCAAAGGGGGAAAAATCTAAATTAAATTGGAAGCATCAATAACATGAATTTGAAGAAAGCAATCTTAAATCTGAAATATCTCAATGTGTATTAAATAAGAAAATCAATCCTAACATGGAGTTCATAAACCAATATTAACAAGCTAAAATAATAGAATAAATAAAAGTAGAAGAAAAATTAAAGTAAAGGAACATTGAACCTGAAATGAAGAAGAAGTAAACCTAACCTTTAAGAGGAATCCTAATCCTAAATCCTAAGAGAGAGGAGAGAGCCTCTCTCTCTAGAAACTACATCTAAAACCTAAAAATTGTGAATATGAAAGTTGTACCTATGAATGAATGGATTCTCCCACTTTATAGCCTCTAATCTGTATTTTCTGGGCCAAAAATTGGGTCAGAAACCGCCCAGAAATCGTTGGGGGCGAATTTTGCCGTGTGCAGATCGCTGATTTCTGCAAATATTGCAAATTATATATTATTTCGGAGTCCCAGATGTTAGCTTTCCAACGCAACTGGAACCGCCTCATTTTGATTTCTGTAGCTCAAGTTATGACCGTTTGAGTGCGAAGAGGTCAGGCTGGACAACTTAGCAATTCCTTCAACTTCTTGTATTCCTTCCACTTTTGCATGCTTTCTTTCCATCCTCTAAGTCATTCCTGCCCTGTAATCCCTGAAATCACTTAACGCACATATCACGGCATCGAATAGTAATAAGAGAGGATTAATATTAGCAAATATAAGGCCAAAGAAGGATGTTTTCAATCATAGCACAAAATCAGGAAGGAAAAGGTAAAACATGCGAATTGTGTGAATAAGTGTGAGAATAATGGATAAAATCCACTAGATTAAGCACAGGATAAACCCTAAAAATGGGGTTTATCAACCTTCCCACACTTAAACATTACCATGTCCTCATGCTAAGCTCAAGAGAACTAATAGAGTGAAGAGGAATGGTAGAGAGTATGAAATACAACCTATCTATGTGAATGCAACTACATGCAAAATGTTTCTACCTACTTGGTTAAAACTAAACAAATTTTTCAAGACAAACATAAATCAGATATAACTAATTCAAAGTATACAATAAAAGACAAGTAAACTTGTAAGAAGATAGCTCATGAAAGCAGGGATCATAGAATCAAGCATTGAACCCTCACTAGTAGTGTATATGCACTCTAATCTCTCAAGTGTCTAGGGTTAATTCACTATACTCTTCTCTAGTCATTCTTTCTAAACTTTGTTCTTCATCTAACCAATCAACAAGTATTTAATGTACAAATGCAAACATCATGAGGTCTTTTCAGGGTTGTAATGGGGCTAAGGTAAGGGTGAGGATACATGTATGGCCAAGTGAGCTATAATATGAATCTTTAATTAACCTAAGCTCTTCACCTATACACACACTCTATGCACTTCTAAAATCATGCCTAGCTACCCAAAATTTCCATTTTTGCATATCATATTCATGTATCAACTTTTCTTTAATTTTATCACATATAAATTTTTCATTAACTTAACATTGAGATAATTTTGTCCCCTTATTTAATTACTTATTTATTCATTTATGCTGGAAATATATATTTTTATTTTTTTCTCCTTTTTTCTTTATATATATATAAAAGCAAACCATAACATATCAATGCACATAGATATTTGATTTTTCTGGTTTCACATAAGTAGGTACCCAAATTCTCAATATTTTATCATTTAAACACTGTACACTTTTATTAACCCAAGTACCCACAGTTTCCCCACACTTAGTTAACACACTATCTTAAGCTAACCAAAGATTCAATTGGGGTATTTAATTTATTTTTCTGCTTAAGGCTAGTGATGTGGTAAAATATAGAACAAATGGGAATAAAAAGGCTCAAGGTGGCTAACAAGGGTGACATAAAAGGGTAGGCTATTTGGGATAAGTGAGCAAAAACAAGTAATGGCCTCAATCATATGCAAGCATGTAAATACACTAAATAGTAGACATATAGAATGGAACAAAGTAAAGTCTGCAATTATAGAGAAGGAAACACACAAGAATAAAATATTATGGTTAAATAATGTAACCATGTAATAAAGCTCAAATCTCATAAGTTGTGTGTTCTTTAGCTATAATTCATGTTCTAATTTACAATCTTCAAACAAGGTTTAACACAAAAAAAAATTTCAATTTAAATTAGTGAAATATTATAAAATAGAGTCTTGAAAAGAAATTTATTACTTTAACCAAGTAGTAACTAAATGCATAAAATCAAACAAACATGAAATTGAACATGCAAATGCAACAATGAACTAACAAATAAAGTAATATATTGGTGTTGAGAAGAAAATAACTAACCCATGGAGATCGGTATCGACCTCTCCACACTTAAAGATTGCACCGTCCTCGGTGCATGCTAAGATGTGCAAGTGAACGGGCGATTATAACTAATGCTTTTCTCCAAAGATTGTGCAGGTGGACATTTACATGATTATTGCTTCCCATCTGAAGGCATTCTTATTCCAGTAGATTTACTTTTTCCCTTTTGGTCTTGGTTAAGAAATCAGTAACTCAGGAATTATCCAACTCAACAGCATAATTGTTAATTGTTATCTTGCCAATTCAATTGAACTTCAATAATCCCAATCTTTTCTTAGGAATTAACTAGGATTTGAAGATCAAACTAATTAGTCACTTGACCTTCCTCTGCTTTAAGTAAGGGTTAACTAAGTGAAATTAAGATTCAATTTTCATTATCATTGATAAGAATAATTTGGTCTGGACTTCCAATTTCTAATACCTTGCCAAGAGTTTATGTTTATTGTTATTATTTTATTTCCTCTGCCATTGCTTTTCTAACTTTTTACCTTGATCCAAAAACCCCAAAACATACCTTTGCATAACCAATAATAAGAACATACTTCCCTGCAATTCCTTGAGAAGACGACCCGAGGTTTAAATACTCGGTTATCAATTTTAAAGGGGTTTGTTACTTGTGACAACCAAAACGTTTGCACGAAGGGATTTTTGTTGGTTTAGAGACTATATCTACAACGCGACTGTTTTTATGAACTTCTTTACTAGCAAAAATCCTAACGTCAAAATGGCGTCGTTGCTGGGGAATTGCAAACGTGTGCCTTATTATTGGTTATTGTAAATATTTTATTTTTGCTTGTTTATTTATTTTTATTTTTGTTTTTATTTTTTTTTTCTTAAGTTAAGAGGTTATTGGTTTTTTATTTTAAAATTTTTATTTTATCTTATCTTATTTCAAAAATCAAATTTTAAAATTCAAATTTAAAAATTTTTCAAAATTCAAAAATTTAAAATTCAAAATTTCAAAATTTAATTTTCAAATTCAAAATTTAAATAACCTTTTAATTTAAATTTATTTTTATTTTTATTTTTAATTTTTTATTAGCTACTATGAATTCTCACCCATCTCGCTTCAAGTTTGATTCCAATGTTGTTGTTAGGAATGGAAACTATAATGAGAACAGACATCAAGGTTGGAAGAATCAAAGATGGGAAGAGCCACAAGGATTTAATCAACCCTCATGGCAACAACCACCTCCAATGGACTATCAACAACCATTCTGTGATGCATATCAAGGCAATGGCTATGGTGAGCACTCTTTTGATTATCAACAACCACCACCATATGCCTATGAACCCTCTCCTTAACATAACTTTGGACCACCAAACTCACAAGCCCCTTTTCCGTCATTCACCTCCATATGACCCTAACCCTCAACCACCATACCAACCACCTTATGAGCCATATGAACCATATATAGAACCACCCCAATTCCAACCCAATTACTCACAAGAACCACCACTTCAATATTCACCATCTCCATATCCATCAATCCAAGAGCACTATGATCCTATTTATGAAAGCCGAGTGCATCAAGAGACAAAGGATCGTTTCAAGGAAACAGTGGATCGATGTCATGCAACCATTCGTCAATTGGAGCAAGTAATCATGAGTCAATTAGCTTCCCGACGTTCGGACACTCAAGGAACCCCCATGGCTTCATGTGGACAATCTAATGAAGAACGTAGTATGAAGTAGAAACTAGAAACTCCAGTGAATAGTACGGAGCATGACTTTGTACTGGAACAAGTAGAGGAAGCCGGAATTATTGAAGAAGAAGAATTGGTTGAAGACTTAGGAGATGCAGAACCTCCATGGGAAAGTCCAATCATAGAACCCCCTTCCAAGACGTTTGAAATTGATGCTGAGGAGGGTGTACAACCTCCAAGGCATATCACAGTTGAAGACTTGGAAAAGGTTGATCAAGAGATGGAGATTCAAGAAGAAGAAGCACAACCTCCCATGCCCTTGGAAAGCAATGAAAAGAAGATTGAATTGGAAGAAAGCTACCAAGAGGAAGAGGTTGAAATTGAAGAAGCTTGCAAAGAGGTGGTAATTATCAGAGAAGAGCACAAGGGAGTGGAGCTTGCAATTTCATTAAAAACACCTCCCCCTAAGTTGCCATCATCCTTCACAACATTCAAGTGGGTAAAATTCATATCCCTTAGCTTTCTAATTCCACTTGAATATGGGCTACTGGAGACGGATGGTCAACTTAGAGCTCTTTGTAACATTAAGAGTAAGAGGAAGATGGTCAGTGGTAAGAATTGTCCTGCAAGGTTCATCATGGTTGGAAGCTTTAAGTTTAAACGCAAAGGTTGGTGTAAAGCTCAACTGAATGGGTCTAGGAAGCTGTTTGGTAGCTGCAGTGAGAATTCAATTTACTTATCACCCAGTTGGAAAAATACAGATCCCGATAAAGATGGGTGTAAAAGCAAGATTTGGGATCCTGAAATCTGCTCTGACACTTGTTGCCCCGGGAGCCTAAGAATCTGTTTGAAGCTTCTTAAGGGATTTACATGCTTAGTTTGGGATCCCGGAGGCTACTGAAATTACAAACATTGGTGGAGATTCCTGGATGAATACAAGCATAAGCCACCATAACAGGGAGCTCACCAAATGTCCAACTTAAGGACTTTAACTAAAAGTGCTAGGTGGGAGACAACCCACCATGGTATGATCATTCTTTTTCATTTTTATTTAGTTTTATTTGTTTTCAAGTTTTATTTTATTTTATTGAACCTGGAGTTTTGCATCACATTCATATTAACACTGCATTCTGCATTTTCTTTTCAGTTTAAAAAAAAAAAAAACACGCACGCGACGCGGCAGCGTCGCTGACGCGTCCGCGTCACCAGTGCAATGGGAAGAAAAGAAAATGAACAGAAAGTTATGCAGGAGCAGGGCTGGAGGCGTGCCAATGGCACAAATTACCCCACGCGACCGTGTCGCTGATGCGACCGCGTCATATGGGAATAATGGCCTCCCACGCGACCGCGTGCCCCACGTGGCCGCGTGACCAGGATTTCGACGTCAAAAGGGTGCATGGCCGAAAGTTGAGCTGGAATTGGGCTGGACCCGTGCTAGTAGCACAAGCCCTGCCACGCGAACGCGTCACCCACGCGATCGCGTCGACCACGCGACCGCGTCACCGTGGATTTTGACAATACTAAGTTTTGAACAGAGAGTTGTGCGACCGGGAGGCTGCACTCGCGCCACTAGCACAAATCGAGTCACGCGATCGCGTGCCCACGCGTCCGCATCATCTGACCTTATTGCGCACCACGCGACCGCGTCACCCACGCGACCGCGTCGCACAACCTATCCAGATTAGTGCCAATTTTCTTATCTTTTCTTCTCCGAATCCTTGTTCTTCTTATCTTTTCTTACTTCTTTCTTCTTCCTTTCTTATTTTCTCTCACTTCCATTCTATTTTATTTAATTTATTTGCATACTTTCATTCATTGCATATTTTTAAAATTATTATTGGTATTCAAATGTTCTTATTCAACTGTTACATCTTTTCTGGTATTTTCTTGGTGCTTAGTGACTTGTTTCATTCTTATTGAGTAATATTATTTAAATCAATGCCAATCTTTTATATCTGTATTACTCTTGCATTGACATGAATTTATATTATCTCTCTTTCCCCACTCTCTTCTCCATTGTTACAAATTTTGCACCACTGGTATGCCATGTGCTTATATTGTTTTCTCACGTACATGTTGAAGCTTCCATGTAAATGAGACCCTTATCATTTGGCATTAACCCAACCATACTTCATTTATTTTCTTATCTCTATTATTGGGTTACCCTTCTTCCCTTTTTCTTTCAGGATGGCCACCAGGAAGAGAACCAGAAGACGTTACATGGGGAGACAAGCAAGTCAATATGCACAATCTATAGCGAAAAGCATCAGTTAAAGCCACCCGTCCACTTGCACATCTCAGCATGCACCGAGGATGGTGCAATCTTTAAGTGTGGGAAGGTCGATACCGATCTCCGTGGGTTAGTACCTTCCTATCTCAAACACCAATGTTTATTTTTTCTTGTTAGTTGTTGCATTTGCATATTTAATTGCATTTTTATTTGATTTTATGCATTTAGTTACTACTTGGTTGAAGTAATATTTTCTTTTTCAAGAAATTTTATAGCATTTCACTAATTTGAAAAAAATTTTTATGTTAAAACTTGTTTGAAGTTGTATTTGGAACATGGTTTTTAAAGCCAAAGAACACACAACCTGTGAGATTTGAGCTTATTTATATGGTTACATTATTTAACCATAAATATTTTATTCATGTGTGTTTCCTTCTCTATGATTATAATCTATTTTTTTGTTCCATTCTATATGTCCAATATTTAGTGTATTTACATGCTTGCATATGATTGAGGCCATTGTTTGATTTTAGCTCACTTATCCCAAAATTAGCCTACCTTTTACATTACCCTTGTTAGCCCCCTTGAGCTTTTAAATCCCTTCTGTTTTATAACCACATTACTAGCCTTAAGCAGAAAAATAAAATAAGAATCCCAAGTTGAATCCTTGGTTAGCTGAAGATAGATATTGTGTAAAATTTAAGTGTGGGAAATTTTATGGGAACATGGGATGATATGAAAAAGTAAGGAATTAAATTGAATAAGTTATTTGAAAATTTGGGAAGTATGCTCATGTGAAATCAAAATAATTAAATTACCATGTGCATTGAAGAAAAATATATTAAGTAATTAAATAAGGGGATACAAAAAAAAAGAAGAAAAGAAAAATGAAAAAAATACCCCAAATGCAAAATAAAAAAATCAATGCACATGGGACAAAATTCAAAAATAAGTTTGATACATGAGCATGTAATACAAAAGTGGGAAAATTTTGGATAGCTAGATAAAGTATTTTTAAATTATATAAAGTATGTATATGTTAGGTGAGATCTTAGACTAATCAAGGATTCACTTTGTTAGCTCACTTAGCCTTATATATATATATATATATATATATATATACCCTCACCCTTAACTTAGCCCCATTACAACCTTGAAAAGACCTCATGATGTTTGCATTGGTACATTAAATTTTTGTTGATTGGTTAGATGAAGAACAAGGTTTAGAAAGCATGACTAGAGAAGAGTAGAGTGAATTACCCTATACACTTGAGAGATTAGAGTGATATACACTTCCAGTGAGGGTTCAACGCTTAAATTCTATGTTCCCTACTTTCATGAGTTATCTTCTTACAAGTTCACTTGCTTTTTGTTGTATGATTTGAATTAGTGGAAATTGGTTTGTATTTGTCTTGGAGAACTTATTTACTCTTAACCAAGTAAATAAAAGCATTTAGCATGTAGTTGCATACATAGGTTGCATTTCATACCATTCCTCTTCATCTTTATAGCTTCTCTTGAGCTTAGCATGAGGACATGCTAGTGTTTAAGTGTGGGGAGGTTGATAAACCACTATTTTATGATTTATCTTGTACTCAATTGAGTGATTTTTATTAACTCTTTACCCACATATTCATACTATTTGCATGGTTTTATATTTCCTTCCTAATTATGTGTTTTGATTGAAAACATGCTTCTTTGATCTTATATTTGCTTATTATTAATCCTCTCTTATTACCATTAGATGCCTTGATATGTGTGTTAAGTGTTTTCAGATATTATAAGGCAGGAATGGCTTGGAGGATGGAAAGGAAGCATGCAAAAGTGGAAGGAATACAAGAAGTTGGAGAAATTGCTAAGCTGTCCAGCCTGACCTCTTCGCACTCAAACGGCTATAACTTTAGCTACAGAGGTCCAAATGACGCGGTTCTAGTTGCGTTGGAAAGCTAACGTCCGGGGCTTCGATTTGATATATAATATGCTATGGTTTCCCTAATGCTAGGTGATGCGACTGCGTGATTTATGCGGCCGCATCGCAGTGACGGAAATCAGCGTGTTTGAATTCTTCTCCAGCGATTTCTGGGCTGTTTCTGACCCAGTTTGCAGCCCAAAAAACACAGATTAGAGGCTATAAAGTGGGGGAATACATCCATTCATAAATTGGCTCTCATAATTCACTTCTCATGATTTAGATTAGTTTTGAGAGAGGTTCTCTCCTCTCTCTCTTAGGATTTAGGACTTCTCTTAGTTTTAGGAGTGACTCTCAATCCAGGTTCTTTATTTTTATTTAATTTATGAACTCTTCCATGTTACATATAATTTTCTTAATTAATGTTATTTGAGGTATTTCAATTCATGATTGCCTTCTTTTATTTACATGATTATTGCTTCCCATCTGAAGGCATTCTTATTCCAGTAGATTTACTTTTCCCCTTTTGGTCTTGGTTAAGAAATCAGTAACTCAGGAATTATCCAACTCAACAGCATAATTGTTAGTCGTTATCTTGCCAATTGAATTGAACTTCAATAATCCCAATCTTTTCTTAGGAATTAACTAGGATTTGAAGATCAAACTAATTAGTCACTTGACCTTCCTCTACTTTAAGTAAGGGTTAACTAAGTGAAATTAAGATTCAATTTTCATTATCATTGATAAGGATAATTTGGTCTGGACTTCCAATTTCTAATACTTTGCCAAGAGATTATGTTTATTGTTATTATTTTATTTCCTCTGCCATTGCTTTTCTAACTTTTTACCTTGATCCAAAAACCCCAAAACATACCTTTGCATAACCAATAATAAGAACATACTTCCCTGCAATTCCTTGAGAAGACGACCCGAGGTTTAAATATTCGGTTATTAATTTTAAAGGAGTTTGTTACTTGTGACAATCAAAACGTTTGCACGAAGAGATTTTTGTTGGTTTAGAGACTATATCTACAACGCGACTGTTTTTATGAACTTCTTTCTCTGGCAAAAATCCTAACGTCAATCGACTCTGACTCGCTTAGGTATTACTTGGACGACCCAGTGTACTTGTTGGTACAGTTGTACGAAAGTGTGTGGATTCGTTCACCACTAGACTCGCAAACCACAAAAGAAATAGTATATATAGCCTTTATCAGAACAAAAATAATTATATAAATTAGTTATTATTAAGTTAATTTTTTATTATTTACGTTATACATTATATATTTTCCGTGATTAAATAAGCCATTATCATGTCATATACATTTTTATCATGATTAGAATCATAGATTTTTGTTTTAATTTTTTAAGGTAAATATCAATATCAACTTGTCGAAAATTACGATTAATTTAAAATTATATTACAATGATTGAAAAATTAAAATTATTGACAATTAATATAATTTTGTATTAAATGCTAATTTGATGTATAATGATTAACAATTAACATAATTATTTAGAAAATAAAACATAGCAACTAAAATTAAATTTGTTAACTAATTGAAGCAAGGTAGACAATGGTAATTATTTTAGCATTTAATTATTGATATATTATTATTATTATTATAAATGGGTCACTATTAATGTAACAACTTACCACCAATGAAACTATTGCATAATGATTGAGAATTAGAATTGTATCAATATAATTAAAAGAATTAAAAATATTTTTGATTGATAATTAGTTTAATAATGCATTAAATATTGATTTTATATAATTATAATAAAGATATTTTTCTAAATTAGTATTGTTCATACCTGGCCCAAAGCATAAGCCAGACCTAAAAGAAGAGAAAGCCCAAACTGCTAGCTGCCCATAACCGACCTCTTCATAGGTCAGACAAAAGCACTGCATAATATCACCCTTCACTCAGAAGGAGTTGTAATAAACCCCTAATATCTCTCTCCATGACGTGGCGGAAATTTGCGGATTAAGAAATTGATGTAAGAGAAACGTTGCAAGTACAGTTCTTAACCAACAAAAATCCGCTTAAGTGACGTTTCAGATTCGTCCTCGGAGACGACTAACCGACGCCGAGCTTGACTTATACGTGAAATAGTTCTTTCAATCTCAGGATCAAATACTGGCAAGGTTGGATCAGGAAGTGAACGCGTCATTTAATGAAAGAAACATCCAGCTCATAGTAGCAAAATAAAATAAAATGCAAATAAATAAATTTCAATCAATAACTTAGCACTCTATTGCAACTCCCCGGCAACGGCGCCAAAAATTGACGTGGCGGAAATTGGCGGATTAAGAAATTGATGTAAGAGAAACGTTGCAAGTACAGTTTTTAACCAACAAAAATCCGCTTATCAATTTAGAAGGTTTGTCACAAAATTAGAATTAAAATACTGGGAGTATGAATCCCAGGTCGTCTCCCAACGAGTTGCAGAAAGATGTGCTATTCTATTAATCAGATGTTTTCCGAAATGGTTTTAAGTTTGATAAACAGGAAATTAAATCAGAGAATTTATGTAATTTAAATAAAAATCTTGACCGGGAGTAGATTAGTCGGAAGTTCTATCCTTGTTGGAGTTCTCCCAAGATTAATTGATGATTGAAGGTTGTTCTGCTCAGTTATCCTTTACTAGGTAGAGGAAAGTCAAGCAAGTTGGAAGTCCACTTCTATTCATAAGTTCTAATCCTCTCCCTTGGGAAGGATTAGTGTCAGTGACTAGAGAGCTATCCAACAATAAATCCAATTATAATTTTACTCTTGAGCATTCCAACTCAAGATTCTCCTTTCAATCAACTCCCAATCAAGTTAGATAACTACTCGCTCATTATGAATGTAAACTTCACAAAATAAGAAAGGGAAATAAAGGAAGACATGATAAATAATAATCAAAAAGACCAATTCAAAATAAAAATAGTTCTTGAATTATTAAATTCTAAAAATAATCCAATAGTAATTCTGAACAAATTAAGGATATGAAAGAGTAAGTGACAAGTAAGAAAAACAAACTAGAATGATGAAGTCTTGGCGGAGGTAGTAACTCTTCTCAATATCCTAATCCAAAAAGCAATAATAACAAAATCCTAAGAACTATGAATGTGTAGTGAGAAAATCTAGAGGAGGAGTAAAGTCAGATCTAAAAACTAAAAATTATGCGGAATGAATGTCTCCTCTTGGTCTCTGCATGTTCCTTGGCTCTAATCTGCTTTTCTGGGCCGAAAACTGGGTCAAAACATGACCCAAAATCGCCCCCAGCGAATTCTGCAAATTTTGCAGATCGCGCACGTCACGCGTTCGCGTCATCCAACGTTTTGCCTTGCCACGCGTGCGCGTCGTCCACGCATTCGCGTCACTCGTACAATTTCCAATCCATGCGTTCGCGTCAGGCATGCGAGCGCGTCACTACGATTTCTCCATTTCGCGCAGTCGCGTGAGCCATTCGTCCGCGTCGCTTCTCGCTGGTCATCTCCTTAATTTCTTGTGTTCCTTCCATTTTTGCAAGCCTCCTCTCCAATTTCCAAGTCATTCATGCCCTATAAAGCATGAAACACTTAACACAGGGGTCACGACATCGAGTGGAATAAAGGAGAATTAAAATACATAATTAAAAGTCTCTAGAAATCAAGTTTTCAACCATGGAGTAATTTTAGGAAGGAGTTGTAAATACATGCTAATCATATGAATAAGTGGGTAAAGATTTGATAAAACCACACAATTAAACACAATATAAACCATAAAATAATGGTTTATCAACCTCCCCACACTTAAACATTAGCATGTCCTCATGCTTAGTTGAAGGAGATAAAATAAATGAGTAGGAACATGTAAAACTCATGCAATGCAATGCAACCTATACATATGAATGCAACTATATAATTCTTGTCCACTTGGTTAAAAGTAAGTAAGCTCTTCAAGACAATCACAAATCAAATTCCACTAATTCAATTCTTATATAGTAAGAACAGATAAAAATGCAAGAAGGTAGCTCATGAAAGCAGGGAACATAGAATTTAAGCATTGAACCATCACTGATGATGTATGTACACTCTAGTCTCTCAAGTGTATAGGGTGATCACTCTACTCCTCTCTAATCATGCTTTCTAAAATTTGTTCTACACCTAACCAATCAACAACATTTAACGTACCAATGCAAACATCATGAGGTCTTTTCAAGGTTGTAATGGGGCCAAGGTAAGGTAAGGGTACATATATGGCTAAGTAAGCTTATAAATTGAATCTTTAATTAACCTAAACTTTCACCTAACACATATATATTCTATATAACTTTAAATTTCATACCTAGCTACCCAAAATTTTCCTCTCACATTCCATACTCATGTATCAACTTTTATTTTAATTTTATCATATATGCATTGATCCTTGAAGTTTAACTTAGCATTGGGGTAATTTTGTCCCTTTATTTATTTATTGAATATTTTTGGATATATATATATATATATATATATATATATATATATATATATATTTTTTTTAATTTTTTTTTTGGACATGAAAATAAACACAGCTTATCAATGCACATGGATTTTCAATTTTTATAGTTTCACATGAGTAGGTACCCAAACTCCCATTATATTATCATGACACATTCCCTTATTATCTTTTGTTCCCACAATCTTTCATACTCAATTAACACACAATTCTATCTCAAGCTAACTAAAGATTCAATTGGGATATATAATTGTTTTTTCGCTTAAGGTTAGTAATGTGGTAAAATACAGAACAATTGGGATTTAAAGGCTCAAAGTGGCTAACAAAGGTAACTTAAGGGGTAGGCTTAGTTGGGATAAGTGAGCTAAACAAATAATGGCCTCAATCATATGCAAGCATATAAATATATTAAACATTGGACATATAGGATGAAACAAAATATAGATTACAATCATAGAGATGTAACCATGTAACTAAGCTCAAATCTTACGGGTTGTGTGTTCTTAGCCTTTTAAACTATGTTCCAAATACAACTCCAAGCAAATTTAACATAAAAGTTTTGATTAAAATTAGTGAAATTTTGTTCTAAAAAAATAGGGTCTTAGAAGAAACTTACTATCTTTTCAATCAAGTAGAACATGCATGCAACTAGCCTATTACTATGCAATTTATCCTATTCTACAAAAGAAAAACTAACTAAATATCCTATTTTATTGGTGTTAAAGAAGAGAAATTACCTCTGGAAGTCAGGTACTGACCGACCTCCCCACACTTAAGGCTTTGCACCGTCCTCAGTGCCATCTGTCAGGAATAGAGGGGGGCTGGTAGCAGTATCTCCACAGCTGGGACCGTCATGGCTCCCTGGTGCACGAAATTGTGATCTCAGGCAACGGCGCCAGAAACTCTGTATGCACGTCTTAATAAATCGTTTTTCATTCACAACTTCGATACAACTAACCAGCAAGTGCACTGGGTCGTCCAAGTAATAAACCTTACGTGAGTAAGGGTCGATCCCACGGAGATTCTTGGTATGAAGCAAGCTATGGTCACCTTGTAAATCTCAGTCAGGCGGATATCAAAAGGTTATGGAGTTTTCGAAATTAAATAATAAGTAAACATAAAATAAGGATAGAAATACTTATGTAATTCATTGGTGAGAATTTCAGATAAGCGTATAGAGATGCATTCGTTCCTCTGAACCTCTGCTTTCCTGCTGTCTTCATCCAACCAGTCTTACTCCTTTCCATGGCTGGCTTTATGTAAGGACATCACCGTTGTCAATGGCTACTTTTGATCCTCTCTGGAAAATGGTCCGATGCGCTGTCACTGCATGGCTAATCGTCTGGAGGCATCACCCTTGTCAATGGCTGCATCCTATCCTCTTGTGAAAATGGTCCAAATGCTCTGTCACAGCACGGCTAATCATCTGAGGTTCTCGATCACACTGGAATAGGATTCACCCTCCTTTTGCGTCTGTCACTACGCCCAGCACTCGCGAGTTTGAAGTTCGTCACGGTCATTCAATCCCAGAGTCCTACTCAGAATACCACAGACAAGGTTTAGACTTTCCGGACTCTCATAAATGCCGCCATCAATCTAGCTTATACCACGAAGATTCTGATTAAGAGATCCAAGAGATACTCATTCAATCTAAGGTGGAACGGAAGTGGTTGTTAGGCACGCGTTCGTGGGGGAATGATGATGATTGTCACATTCATCACATTCAGGTTGAAGTGCGAATGAATATCTTGGAAGCGGAATAAGTTGAATTGAATAGAAAAACAGTAGTACTTTGCATTAATTCATGAGGAACAGCAGAGCTCCACACCTTAATCTATGGAGTGTAGAAACTCTACCGTTAAAAATATATAAGTGAAAGGTTCAGGCATGGTCGAATGGCCAGCCCCTCTGATCTAAGAACCAGATGTCCCAAGATGTCTAATACAATAGTAAAAAATCCTATTTATAATAAACTAGCTACTAGGGTTTACAGAAGTAAGTAATTGATGCATAAATCCACTCCGGGGCCCACTTGGTGTGTGCTTGGGCTGAGCTTGAATGTTACACATGCAGAGGCTCTTTCTGGAGTTGAACGCCAGGTTGTAACGTATTTCTGGCGTTCAACTCTGGTTTGTGACGTGTTTCTGGCGTTTAACTCCAGACAGCAGCGTAGAACTGGCGTTCAACGCCCGTTTACGTCATCTAAACTTGGCCAAAGTATGGACTATTATATATTGCTAGAAAGCCCTAGATGTCTAATTTCCAACTCAATTGGAAGCGCGCCATTTTGAGTTCTGTAGCTCCAGAAAATCCACTTTGAGTGCAGGGAGGTCAGAATCCAACAGCATCAGCAGTCCTTCTTCTACCTCTGAATCTGATTTTTGCTCAAGTCCCTCAATTTCAGCCAGAAAATACCTGAAATCACAGAAAAACACACAAACTCATAGTAAAGTCCAGAAATGTGAATTTAACATAAAAACTAATGAAAACATCCCTAAAAGTAACTAGATTCTACTAAAAACATACTAAAAACAATGCCAAAAAGCGTATAAATTATCCGCTCATCACAACACCAAACTTAAATTGTTGCTTGTCCCCAAGCAACTGAAAATCAAATAGGATAAAAAGAAGAGAATATACTATAAATTCCAAACTATCAATGAAACATAGCTCCAATCAGATGAGTGGGACTTGTAGCTTTTTGCCTCTTGAATAGTTTTGGCATCTCACTTTATCCATTGAGGTTCAGAATGATTAACATCTATAGGAACTTAGAGTTCAGATAGTGTTATTGATTCTCCTAGTTCAGTATGATGATTCTTGAACACAGCTACTTTATGAGTCTTGGCTGTGGCCCTAAGCACTTTGTTTTCCAGTATTACCACCGGATACATAAATGCCACAAACACATAACTGGGTGAACCTTTTCAGATTGTGACTCAGCTTTGCTAAAGTTCCCAATTAGAGGTGTCCAGGGTTCTTAAGCACACTCTTCTTTTGCTTTGGACCTTGACTTTAACTGCTCAGTCTCAAGTTTTCACTTGATACCTTCACGCCACAAGCACATGGTTAGGGACAGCTTGGTTTAGCCGCTTAGGCCAGGATTTTATTCCTTTAGGCCCTCCTATCCACTGATGCTCAAAGCCTTGGGATCCTTTTTATTTACCCTTGCCTTTTGGTTTTAAGGGTTATTGGCTTTTTGCTCTTGCCTCTTGGTTTTAAGAGCTTTTAGCTTTTTCTGCTTTCTTTTTCTTTTTTTCTTTCTATATTTTTTTTTCGCTATTTTTTTTTTCTTTCTGCAAGCTTTGTTCTTTGCTGCTTTTTCTTGCTTCAAGAATCATTTTTATGATTTTTCAGATTATCAAATAACATGTCTCCTTGTCATCATTCTTTCAAGAGCCAACATATTTAACATTCTTAAACAACAACTTCAAAAGATATATGCACTGTTCAGGCATTCATTCAGAAAACAAAAAGTATTGTCTCCACATCAATATAATTAAACTAAGTTCAAAGATAAATTCGAAACTTATGTACTTCTTATTCTTTTGAATTAAAACATTTTTCATTTAAGAGAGGTGATGGATTCATAGGACATTCATAACTTTAAGACATAGTTACTAACTACTAATGATCATGTAATAAGACACAAACTTAGATAAGCACTTAACATAGAAAACGAAAAATAGAGAATGTAAGAACAAGGAATGAGTCCACCTTAGTGATGGTGGCGTTTCCTTCTTGAGGAACCAATGGTGTCCTTGAGCTCTTCTATGTCTCTTCCTTGCCTTTGTTGCTCCTCCCTCGTTGCTTTTTGATCTTCTCTAATTTTATGAAGGATGATGGAGTTTTCTTGATGTTCCACCCTTAATTGTCCCATGTTGGAACTTAATTCTCCTAGGGAGGTGTTGATTTGCTCCCAATAGTTTTGTGGAGAAAGATGCATTTGAGGCATCTCCGGGATCTCATGGTGATGAGCTTCATGCATCTCTTGAGATCAATGCATGGGCTCTCTTGCTTGCTCCATCCTTTTCTTAGTGATGGGCTTTTCTTCCTCAATGGGGATGTCTCCTTCTATGAAAGTTCCAGCTGAGTAACATAGATGGCAAATAAGATGAGGAAAAGCTAGCCTTGCCCCAGGAGAGGGCTTTTCGGCTATTTTGTAGAATTCAAGGGAGATGACTTCATGAACTTCTACTTCCTCTCCAATCATGATGCTATGAATCATGATGGCCCGATCCACAGTAACTTCAGATCGGTTGCTAGTGGGGATGATGGAGCATTGGATGAACTCCAACCATCCTCTAGCCACAGGCTTGAGGTCCAGTCTTTTTAATTGAACCGGCTTGCCTTTGGAGTCAATCTTCTATTGAGCTCCTTCCACACATATGTCCATGAGGACTTGGTCCAACCTTTGATTAAAGTTGACCCTTCTAGTGTAGGGGCGTGCATCTCCTTGCATCATAGGCAAGTTAAACGCCAACCTCACATTTTTCGGACTAAAATCTAAGTATTTCCCCCGAACCATTGTAATATAATTCTTTGGGTTTGGGTTCTTACTTTGATCATGGTTCCTAGTGATCCATGCATTGGCATAGAACTCTTGAACTATTAGGATGCCGACTTGTTGGATGGGGTTTGTTAGAACTTCCCAACCTTTTCTTTGGATTTCATGTCGGATCTCCGGATACTCATTCTTCTTGAGCTTGAAAGGGACCTCGGGGATCACCTTCTTCTTGGCCACAACATCATAGAAGTGGTCTTGATGAGCTTTGGAGATGAATCTTTCCATCTCCCATGACTCGGAGGTGGAAGCTTTTGTCTTTCCTTTCCCTTTTCTAGAGGATTCTCCGGTCTTGGGTGCCATCAATGGTAATGGAAAAACAAAAAGCTTATGCTTTTACCACACCAAACTTAGAATATTGCTCGCCCTCGAGCAAGAGAAGAAAGAATAGATGAAGAAGAAGAAGAAAATATGGAGGAGAGGGGGAGGGGTGTATTCGGCCAAGAAGAGAAGAGAGGGTTGTGTTGTGTGAAAATGAGGAAGAATGGAGGGCTATATATAGGGAATGGAGGGGGGTTAAGGTTCGGCCATAAGGGTGGGTTTTGGGTGGGAAATTGATTTTGAATTTTGAATGTAGGTGGGGTTTATGAGGTAGGTTTATGGGGAAGAGTGGATGGATGTGAGTGGTGAAGTGGTGATAGGGAAGAGAGATTGAGGTGATTGGTGAAGAGTTTTGGGAAAGAGCGTTTATGGGATTGTGTGAAAGAGGGGTGAGAAGAAGTGACTGGAGGTAGGTGGGGATCCTGTGGGGTCCACAGATCCTGAGGTGATCCTGTGGGGTCCACAGATCCTGAGGTGTTTAAGGATTTACAACCTTGCACCAAATTGGGCATGCAAAATGCCCTTGCACACAACTCTGGGCGTTCAGCGCCAGATTGGTGCTTGTTCTGGGCGTTGAACGCCCATTTGTTGCCCATTTCTGGCGTTGAACGCAGGAACCATGCTTGTTCTGGGCGTTCAGCGCCAACTCTTCTCCAGGGTGCAATTCTGGCGTTCAAACGCCCAGATGCTGCCCATTTTGGGCGTTCAGTGCCAGAACCATGCTCTGTTCTGGCGTTGAACACCAGCCAGATGCTTCTTACTGGCGTTTAAACGCCAGTAAGGTCTTCCTCCAGGATGTGATTTTTCTTCTGCTGTTTTTGATTCTGTTTTCAATTTTTATATTTATTTTGTGACTCCACATGATCATGAACCTAATAAAACATGAAAGATCAAGAAAAATAAAATTAGATAAATAAAAATTGGGTTGCCTCCCAATAAGCGCTTCTTTAATGTCAATAGCTTGACAGTGGGCTCTCATGGAGCCTCACAAATGTTCAGAGCATTGTTGAGACTTCCCAACACCAAACTTAGAGTTTGGATATGGGAGTTCAACACCAAACTTAGAGTTTGGTTGTGGCCTCCCAACACCAAACTTAGAGTTTGACTGTGGGGGCTCTGGTTGACTCTGTTTTGAGAGAAGCTTTTTATGCTTCCTCTCCATGTTTACAGAAGGATGACCTCGAGTATTAAATACAAGGGAGTCCTCATTCAATTGAAGGACTAGTTCACCTCTGTCAACATCAATCACAGCTCTTGCTGTGGCTAGGAAGGGTCTTCCAAGGATAATGGATTCATCCTCATCCTTCCCAGTATCTAGGACTATGAAATCAACAGGGATGTAAAGGCCTCCAACCTTTACTAACACGTCCTCTACTTGTCCATAAGCCTGTTTTCTAGAATTGTCTGCCATCTCTAATGAGATTTTAGTAGCTTGCACCCCAAAGATTTCCAGTTTCTCTATTACAGAGAGGGGCATGAGGTTTATCCCTAAACCAAGGTCACACAGAGCCTTTTCAAAGATCATGTTGCCTATGGTACAAGGTATTACGAACTTTCCAGGATCCTGTTTCTTCTGAGGCAATGTCAGTTGATCCAGATCACTTAGTTCATTGGTGAACAAGGGAGGTTCATCTTCTCAAGTCTCAATACCAAATAATTTGGCATTCAGCTTCATGATTACACCAAGGTACTTGGTAACTTGCTCTTCAGTAACATCCTCATTCTCTTCAGAAGATGAATACTCGTCAGAGCTCATGAAGGACATAAGGAGGTTCAATGGAATCTCTATGGTCTCTAGATGAGTCTCAGATTCCTTTGGTTCCTCAAAGGGAAACTCCTTATTGATCACTGGACGTCCCAGGAGGTCTTCCTCACTGGGATTTACGTCCTCCCCTTCCTCTCCAGGTTCGGCCGTGTTGACTATGTCAATGGCCTTGCACTCTCCTTTTGGATTTTCTTCTGTATTGCTTGGGAGAGTACTAGGAGGGATTTCAGTGATCCTTTTACTCAACTGGTCCACTTGTGCCTCCAAATTTCTAATGGAGGACCTTGTTTCATTCATGAAACTTACAGTGGCCTTAGATAGATCAGAGACTAAGTTTGCTAAATTAGAGGTATTTTGTTCAAAGTTCTCTGTCTGTTGCTGAGTGGATGATGGAAAAGGTTTACTATTGTTAAACCTATTTCTTCCACCATTATTAAAGCCTTGTTGAGGCTTTTGTTGATCCTTCCATGAGAGATTTGGGTGATTTCTCCATGAGGGGTTATAGGTGTTTCCATAAGGTTCACCCATGTAATTCACTTCTGCTATTGTAGGATTTTCAGGATCATAAGCTTCTTCTTCAGAAGATGCCTCTTGAGTACTGTTGGATGCAGCTTGCATTCCATTCAGACTCTGAGAAATCATATTGACTTGCTGAGTCAATATTTTATTCTGAGCCAATATGGCATTCAAAGTATCAATTTCAAGAACTCCCTTCTTCTGAGGCGTCCCATTGCTCACAGGATTCCTCTCAGAAGTGTACATGAACTGGTTATTAGCAACCATGTCAAGGAGTTCTTGAGCTTCTGTAGGCATTTTCTTTAGGTGAATGGATCCACCTGCAGAAGTATCCAATGACATCTTAGCTAATTCAGACAGACCATCATAGAATATATCCAGGATGGTCTATTCTGAAAGCATGTCAGAAGGACACTTTTTGGTCAGTCCTTTGTATCTCTCCCAAGCTTCATAGAGGGATTCACCTTATTCTGTCTGAAGGTCTGAACATCCACTCTAAGCTTACTCAGCTTTTGAGGAGGAAAGAACTTGGCTAAGAAAGCCTTGACCAGCTTATCCCAAGAGTTCAGGCTATCCTTAGATTGAGAGTCCAACCATACTCTAGCTTTGTCTCTTACAGCAAAAGGGAAAAGCATGAGCCTGTAGACTTCAGGATCTACTCCATTAGTCTTAACAGTATCACATATCTGCAAGAATTCAGTTAAGAACTGAAAAGGATCTTCAGATGGAAGTCCATGGAACTTGCAGTTCTGCTGCATCAGAGAAACTAATTGAGGTTTCAGCTCAAAATTGTTTGCTCCAATGGCAGAATGGAGATGCTTCTTCCATGTAAATTGGAATTAGGTGCAGTAAAGTCACCAAGCATCCTCCTTGCATTATTATTATTTTCAGCTGCCATCTCCTCTTCTTGTTCAAAAATTTCTGAAAGGTGCTTGCTGGATTGTTGTAATTTAGCTTCTCTTAGTTTCCTCTTCAGAGTCCTTTCAGGTTCTGGATCTGCTTCAACAAGAATGTTCTTGTCCTTGCTCCTGCTCATATGAAAAAGAGGGACAGAAAAATAATAATAATATTACCACAGTATAGAGGTCCCTGTGTGAGTAGAAGAAAAGAAGAAGAAAAAATTCGAACACAGATGGAAGAGGGGGTTCGAATTTAGGTGAGATGAAGTGTTAGTAGATGAATAAATAAATAGAAGAAGATAAGAGAGAGAGAGAATTTTCGAAAATAATTTTTGAAAAAGAGTTAGTGATTTTCGAAAATAGTTTTTGAAAAAGGTTAGTAATTTTTCGAAAATTAAAATCAAAAATTAAAATAATTAGTTAATTAAAAAGAAATTTTGAAAAAGAGGGAAGATATTTTCAAAAATTAGAGAGAGGGAGTTAGTTAGGTAGTTTTGAAAAAGATATGAAACAAACAAAAAGTTAGTTAGTTAGTTGAAACAAATTTGAAAATCAATTTTGGAAAGATAAGAAGATAAGAAGTTAGAAAGATATTTTAAAATCAAATTTTTTGAAAAAGATATGATTTTGAAAAAGATAAGATAGAAAGATATTTTTGAAAAGATATGATTGAAATTAGTTTTAAAAAAGATTTGATTTTTAAAATCACAATTAATGACTTGATTCACAAGAAATCACAAAATATGATTCTAGAACTCAAAGTTTGAATCTTTCTTAACAAGTAAGTAACAAACTTGAAATTTTTGAATCAAAACATTAATTGATGATGTTATTTTCGAAAATCAGGAGATAAAGATAAGAAAAAGATTTTTGAAAAATATTTTTAAAATTTTCAAAAATAAATAAGAAAAATGAAAAAGATTTGATTTTTGAAAAAGATTTTGAAAAAGATAAGATTTTTAAATTGAAAATTTGATTTGACTCATAAAAACAACTAGATTTTAAAAAGTTTTGAAAAAGTCAACTCAAATTTTCGAAATTTATGAGTGAAAAAGGGAAAGATATTTTTTTTTATTTTTGAATTTTTAATGATGAGAGGAAAAAACATGAAAAAGACTCAATGCATGAAAATTTTGGATCAAAACAATGAATGCATGCAAGAATGCTATGAATGTCAAGATGAACATCAAGAACACTTTGAATGTCAAGATGAACATCAAGAACTTATTTTTGAAAAATTTTTAATGCAAAGAAAACATGCAAGACACCAAACTTAAAAATTTTTCATGTATAGACACTATGAATGCAAGAATGCATATGAAAAACAAGAAAAGACACAAAACATGAAAACATCAAGATCAAACAAGAAGACTTACCAAGAACAACTTGAAGATCATGAAGAACACTATGAATGCATGAATTTTTCGAAAAATGCAAGATGAATATGCAATTGACACCAAACTTTCAACTTGACTCAAGACTCAAACAAGAAACATGAAATATTTTTTATTTTTATGATTTTTTTTTATTTTTTTTGGATTTTTTGAAAATTAATGTGAAAAAGAAAAATAAGGATTCCAAAATTTTTAATATGAATTCCAGGAATCTTGTGCTCTTTAGTCTAAAGCTCCAATCTGAGGGTTAGGCATGGCTTAATAGCCAGCCAAGCTTTAGTATGCTATTACATGCATTGAAGTGATTAGTTAAATTCTCAGTCCAAAGGAATTTGGACATGGCTTCACATCCAGCCAGGATTCAACAAATCATCATGAAACACTAGAATTCATTCTTAAAAATTCTGAAGAAAAATATATTTTTTGAAAACATTTTTTTTAAAATTTTTTTCGAAAACAAAGGAGAAAATTTTTGAAAGATTTTTGAAAAATTTTTTTTGAAAACTTTTTGAAAATAAGAAGAAAATTACCTAATCTGAGCAACAAGATGAACCGTCAGTTGTTTAAACTCGAACAATCCCCGGCAACGGCGCCAAAAACTTGGTGCACGAAATTGTGATCTCAGGCAACGGTGCCAGAAACTCTGTACGCACGTCTTAATAAATCGTTTTTCATTCACAACTTCGATACAACTAACCAGCAAGTGCACTGGGTCGTCCAAGTAATAAACCTTACGTGAGTAAGGGTCGATCCCACGGAGATTGTTGGTATGAAGCAAGCTATGGTCACCTTGTAAATCTCAGTCAGGCGGATATCAAAAGGTTATGGAGTTTTCGAAATTAAATAATAAGTAAACATAAAATAAGGATAGAAATACTTATGTAAATCATTGGTGAGAATTTCAGATAAGCGTATAGAGATGCATTCGTTCCTCTGAACCTCTGCTTTCCTGCTGTCTTCATCCAACCAGTCTTACTCCTTTCCATGGCTGGCTTTATGTAAGGACATCACCGTTGTCAATGGCTACTTTTGATCCTCTCTGGAAAATGGTCCGATGCACTGTCACTACATGGCTAATCGTCTGGAGGCATCACCCTTGTCAATGGCTGCATCCCATCCTTTTATGAAAATGGTCCAAATGCTCTGTCACAGTACGGCTAATCATCTGAGGTTCTCGGTCACACTGGAATAGGATTCACCCTCCTTTTGCGTCTGTCACTACGCCCAGCACTCGCGAGTTTGAAGTTCGTCACGGTCATTCAATCCCAGAGTCGTACTCAGAATACCACAGACAAGGTTTAGACTTTCCGGACTCTCATGAATGCCGCCATCAATCTAGCTTATACCACGAAGATTCTGATTAAGAAATCCAAGAGATACTCATTCAATCTAAGGTGGAACGGAAGTGGTTGTCAAGCACGCGTTCGTGGGGGAATGATGATGATTGTCACGTTCATCACATTCAGGTTGAAGTGCGAATGAATATCTTGAAAGTGGAATAAGTTGAATTGAATAGAAAAACAGTAGTACTTTGCATTAATTCATGAGGAACAGCAGAGCTCCACACCCTAATCTATGGAGTGTAGAAACTCTACCGTTAAAAATACATAAGTGAAAGGTTCAGGCATGGCCGAATGG
This sequence comes from Arachis ipaensis, assembly GCF_059453495.1. Taxonomy (NCBI): domain Eukaryota; kingdom Viridiplantae; phylum Streptophyta; class Magnoliopsida; order Fabales; family Fabaceae; genus Arachis; species Arachis ipaensis. The sequence continues at coordinate 65,881,843 of NC_142439.1, read as the reverse complement.
CCAGCCCCTCTGATCTAAGAACCAGACGTCCCAAGATGTCTAATACAATAGTAAAAAGTCCTATTTATAATAAACTAGCCACTAGGGTTTACAGAAGTAAGTAATTGATGCATAAATCCACTTCCGGGGCCCACTTGATGTGTGCTTGGGCTGAGCTTGAATGTTACACATGCAGAGGCTCTTTCTGGAGTTGAACGCCAGGTTGTAACGTATTTCTGGCGTTCAACTCTGGTTTGTGACGTGTTTCTGGCGTTTAACTCCAGACAGCAGCGTAGAACTGGCGTTCAACGCCCTTTTACGTCATCTAAACTTGACCAAAGTATGGACTATTATATATTTCTGGAAAGTCCTGGATGTCTACTTTCCAACGCAATTAGAAGCGTGCCATTTTGAGTTCTGTAGCTCCAGAAAATCCACTTTGAGTGCAGGGAGGTCAGAATCCAACAGCATTAGCAGTCCTTCTTCTACCTCTGAATCTGATTTTTGCTCAAGTCCCTCAATTTCAGTCAGAAAATACCTGAAATCACAGAAAAACACACAAACTCATAGTAAAGTCCAGAAATGTGAATTTAACATAAAAACTAATGAAAACATCCCTAAAAGTAACTAGATTCTACTAAAAACATACTAAAAACAATGCCAAAAAGCGTATAAATTATCCGCTTATCACTCCCTATGCTGGTAAATGAAGTGGAGTCCGGGGTGTTTGGGTCTTTGTAGTTTCCCATAAGTAGCTCCTTGAGGTATGTGAATCGGCCCTTGTTACGGCGCTCTCTTAGCTTTGCTTTGTGTTCCTGCCGATCCAACCTTTCAAGTATCTGATGGAGTAGTTGATTTGTTGTAGGTGCCTGTGGTGTTGAAGGAGAAATGTCTTCAGCCGGTTCAGTAGGTTGGCTTGTAGTGGCTACGAGAGGCCTGATATATTTCCCGTTAGGGACGTATTGATCATCCCGTGGAAGCATGGCTTTGGTGTCCCCAGCTCTGTAGGAGACTCCGGCTGCTGAGACGAGGTCTGAAACCAAGGTAGGAAAAGGTAAGTTGCCCGCAATTTGTACGTGTCCCATTGCATTCCGGATGTGTCTTGGTAAGTTTAGGTGCTGGTCTGTAAGGATACACCAGAGTAAAACAGCCATGTCTGCAGTGAAGGAGGACTCATGAGTGCTCAGAAATACGTAATGGGACATAATCTGTGCCCATACACGACCCTCCAAGGTAAGTGCTGAAGCCGATATCCCTTTAGGTCGGGATCGATGGTATCCGTAGATCCATCGCTGCCAGGTTGTGCGATAACTCTGAGAATGGCGTCCCAGTCAAATTGGTATGTCTGGCGCTTGAGTGAGGCTTCTTGAAATGCGTCCAGTCCTTCTGGAGCAGGGGGAAGATCTAAAGCTCGTTTAATGGCCTCTTCTGTAATAGAGACTTGCTTCTGACAGACATAGACAGGCTGTAGGGTTGGCAGGTGGAAATTAGAGTAGAACTCAACTACCCAGGAAAGATTAACCTGCCGTGGCTGTCTCTGTAAGAAACCCATTATCGTCGCTCAATTCGCGGCTCAACAAATTCAGCAATACGGGTTGGGAGGATAAGAAGGTATTCGTTGTTGTAACTCTTTTCTGCCAGGATGGGGAACATCTGCTCATAGTAGCGGTTGGTAAATCGCGCAGTGTCCTTTGCTGGGAAGGCTTTATCTTTTTCATCAACCTTTATAATCCTCTTAATTCTTTTTGTTGAGGGCTTAACTGCAGTTGAAGATAGCTCTGCCACTAGTGCTCTTTTTGTCCCTCTTCTTGCTGGTGGTTTGGGAGTAGCTTTTTCTTTTCCTTTCTTGGTGGCCATCCTAAAAGAACGAAAAGAGAAAGTATGTTAAAATGTCAAGGGTTAGGGCAAGGAAGAGGGCAGGAAAGGTGGTAATCAATGTACAGCAAGGAAGAATGACATTAACACATGGTCATGACTACATGTGAAAAATCATCAATGGAAATATAGCAAGTGCATATGATGACAATTAAATGGAAGGTGTTATTGGCATGTTCGCAAAGGCATGAGTAGCATAAATCAAGCATTCAATGTCCAAGTTAGATTACCAAGCCTTTCAAACTAATAACCTGTTTGTAATAACAATTATATTTAAATAATATAATATAAAAAGGGTTTTGTGAAAAGCAAGCATTTAGAGTAATAGAATAAAAGATATCGAAAAACAGTGCACAATGCCATACGGGCGTTTTAACAAACACATAGCATGTATGGTAAATAAGCTATTGAAAGTATTAAATTGAACATGCAAGCAACCCTATAAAATGAATATATAATTGCCAAACAATTTCTTAACAATCCACAAGCAAATCATAAGAAATAATAATGACCCAAATAAATTTCTAACACCAATTAAAAGAAAAGGAAAGAAAAAGAAAACATGGATAATGAGAGTAAAAAGAAAAAGAAAAGAAGAGGAAAACATAAAAACAAAAAGAAGAATAGAAAAGTAAGGAGGGAAGAAGAAAAGAAAAACCTTGATAATGGTGGTGAGAGAGAGAAAGTAGAAAGTGAGAAAGAAGGAAGAAAGAAGGAAGGGGAAGAAGGAAATAAGAAGGGAAAAAGAAAAAGTAGGATTTGGGGAAGAGAAAGATAAGATATTTTGGCAAATATGGATATGTTGTGCGGCGCCAGCGACGCGGACGCATGGGGTACGTGATCGCGCAAATGGCACTTATATGAATCGACGCGGATGCGTTGGTCAGGCGGACACGTGACTCGTTCTGTGCTACTAGTGCGAGGGCAGCCTCGCGCCCGCACAACTCTCTGTTCGAAACTCATTGTTGCCAAATTACAAGGTGACGCGTTCACGTGGTGGACGCGACCGCGTGAATGGCCAAGATTGGAAGACGACGCGGACGTGTGGGGCACGTGTTCGCGTGGTAGGGCTTGTGCGTCTAGCGCTATTCTAGCCCCACTCCATCGCAACTTGCTGCCATGCACCCTTTCTTACGTCGATTTTCAAGGCATGCGTTCGCGTGCTTGACGCGGACGCGTGGGAGGCATTTTTCTCACATGACGCGGATGCGTGAACGACGTGGTCGCGTGGGCCAATTTGTGCCAAAGGCACGCCTCTAGCCACGCTCCCGCATGACTTTCTGTTCGATTTTTTTTCTTTCTTACGCACTTGTGACGCGGGCGCATCAGTGACGCTGTGCGTCACGTGGTTTTTTTTTTATGCAATTATGCAAATGAAGATGCAAACTATATGCGCTAATAATGAGAAGAGTTATTGAAAAAGAAAACTAAGAAAAAAGAAAGGAACGATCATACCATGATGGGTTGTCTCCCACCCAGCACTTTGCTTTAACGTCCTTAAGTTGGACGCTCCACTAGCTCAGTTTTTTGCTGTTGGTGGATCCTCCAAGAGGAAGATCTCTACCTCCTTGTTTTTTGTCACCTTCTCACCATGATATAGCTTTAAGCGATGTCCATTAACTTTGATGAATTCAGAGCTTGAAGGATGACTCAGGTAGAAAACTCCGTATGGCTCGGCCGTCTCTACTCTATATGGACCTTCCCATCTTGATCTCAACTTGCCTGGCATGAGCCTCAGTCTAGAGTTGTGAAGGAGGACTAAGTCCCCAGGTTGGAACTCTCTCCTCTTGATGTGCTTATCATGCACAGCCTTCATCTTTTCCTTGTACAGCCTTGAGTTCTCATAAGCTTCTAGGCGAAGGCTTTCTAATTTTTGCAGTTGCAACTTCCTTTCAGCTCCGGCTTTCTCAAATCCCATGTTACACTCCTTCACTGCCCAAAAGGCTTTGTGCTCTACCTCAACTGGGAGGTGACAGGCTTTTCCATAAACCAAGCGGAAGGGACTCATCCCAATGGGTGTCTTGTATGCTATTCTGTATGCCCAGAGTGTATCTTGTAGCCTGGTGCTCCAATCTCTTCTATGAGGTTTGACTATCTTTTGCAATATACGCTTTATCTCTCTGTTAGACACCTCAGCTTGCCCATTAGTCTGAGGGTGGTAGGTTGTTGCCACTTTATGAATTATCCCATGCTTCTTCAGTAGTCCTGTTAGTCTCCCGTTACAAAAATGGGTGCCTTGATCGCTCATGATTGCTCGTGGTGATCCAAAGCGACAAATGATATGGTTTCTAACAAAGGAAACAACAGTGTTAGCATCATCAATGCGGGTAGAAATTGCTTCGACCCATTTAGAAACGTAATCTACAACTAACAATATATAAAAATAACCATTAGAATTTGGAAATGGACCCATGAAGTCAATGCCCCAAACATCAAAAATTTCACAGAAAAGCATAATCTGTTGAGGCATCTCATCCCTCTTGGATATATTACCAAAACTTTGGCATGAGGAACAAGATTTACAAAATTCAGCAGTGTCTTTAAAAAGAGTAGGCTACCAGAATCCACAGTCTAAAATTTTCTAGCTGTTCTTTGAGGGCCAAAATGTCCTCCACTCTCAGATGAATGGCAGGCCTCTAAAATGGACTGGAATTCTGATTGAAGCACACACCGTCTAATTATCTGGTTAGCGCCATATCTCCATAAATATGGGTCATCCCATATATAATATTTGGACTCGCTTTTCAGCTTGTCTCTTTGATGCTTAGTAAAGTTTGGAGGAAAGGTGCGGCTGACTAGATAATTAGCTACACGCGCATACCAAGGGACTACTCAGATACTGCTTGTAAGTTGTCAAATGAAAAATTATCATTTATAGGAGTGGAGGTATCCTTAATGTGCTCAAGGCGACTCAAGTGGTCTGCCACTAGATTCTAGTTACCACTCCTATCCTTAATTTCTAAATCAAATTCTTGTAGTAGCAGTATCCAACGTATAAGCCTTGGTTTGGATTCCTTTTTAGCTAATAAATACTTTAGAGCTGTGTGATCTGAGTACACTACTACTTTAGCACCAAGTAAATAGGCTCAGAATTTATCCAGAGCAAAAACAATAGCAAGAAGCTCTTTCTCAGTAGTAGTGTAATTAGACCGAGCAGCGTCCAAAGTCTTAGACGTATAAGCAATTACAAAAGGATCCTTACCTTCACGCTGAGCCAGCACCGCTCCTACTGCATGGTTGGAGGCGTCGTACATAATTTCAAATGGCTGGCTCCAGTCTGGTCCTCTCACAATTGGAGCTTAAGTCAAGGCGGTCTTCAGCTTATGAAACGCTTGTTTGCAATCCTCATTGAACTCGAACTCAATATCTTTCTGCAGTAGTCTGGATAAGGATAGTGCTACCTTACTGAAGTCCTTAATGAATCTCCGGTAAAAACCTGCATGGCCAAGGAACGAACGGACTTCCCTCACAGAGAGGGGTAAGGTAAACTAGAAATAACATCCACCTTTGCTGGATCTACAGAAATGCCAGTATTAGACACAACATGTCCTAGTACAATCCCTTGTTTTACCATAAAGTGACATTTTTCAAAATTCAATACAAGGTTCATACTAACACATCTATCTAACACTCTAGATAAACTATCTCAGCAAAGGCTAAATGAATCACCATAAACGCTAAAATCATCCATAAAAACCTCCATACAGTTCTCAATAAGGTCAGAGAAAAGACTCATCATGCACCTTTGGAAAGTAGCTGGTGCATTGCATAACCCAAAGGGCATTCTCTTATAAGTATAAGTTCCAAAAGGACATGTAAAAGTAGTCTTTTCCTGATCTTCAGGAGCTATATGAATTTGAAAATAGCCTGTATAACCATCTAAAAAGCAATAATAGGATTTGCCTGACAGGCGATCAAGCATCTGATCAATGAATGGCAAGGGGTAATGATCCTTGCGAGTGGCTTGGTTGAGATGCCTATAGTCAATGCAAACTCTCCATGAATTCTGCACTCTAGTTGTCAGAAGCTCTCCATGCTCATTTCTTACTGTTGTGATTCCAGACTTCTTGGGCACCACTTGTACTGGACTGACCCATTCGCTATCTGGGATGGGGTAAATGATATCTGCTTCAAGTAGCCTAGTCACTTCTTTCTTGACAACTTTTAAGATGGTGGGATTCAATCTTCTTTGACGTTGACGGACAGGCTTTTCTCCCTCTTCTAGGAATATTCTGTGCTCACAAACTTGAGGGTTGATGCCTACTATATCCGCTAGGCTCCATCCAATTACTTTCTTGTGTTTTCTCAGCACACTGAGTAGCTGTTCTTCTTGTTGGGAAGTGAGTTCCCTTGCAATGATAACTGAAAACTTCTGCTCATCCTCAAGGTAAGCATACTTGAGGTGTGGAGGGAGGGGTTTTAATTCTAATTTCTGCTCATGGCCAGGCTCTAGATTATTTGGAGCTGGTGATAATGGTGAGGTGCTCTCATTGTCCTCAGAAAGTGTCCCCACACTTGGACCTTGTCCTATATACTTCTCTTCTAATTTCTCCTGGTGAACTTCAGCCACGGTTTCATCTATGATGTCACACTGGGAGATAGAATAATCATCCGGAGGGTGCTTCATAGCTCCATTTAAATTGAATTTTACTATTCTGCCATCTATTTCAAAAGAATAAGTTTCGAAAAATGCGTCCAGCTTGAACTTTGAAGTCTTCAGGAATGGTCTTCCAAGCAGGATTGATGATGGCCTTCCTGAGTCATTAAGGGGCATTTCCAGGATATAGAAGTAAATGGGAAATGTGAGCCCCTTAATGCTCACTAATACATCTTTAGCAACTCCAATCACTGTAATAATGCTTTTATCTGCTAACACAAAATGAGCTGCCGACCTTTTTAAGGGAGGGAGCCTCAAAGTATCATATATAGACAAAGGCATTATACTAACACACGCTCCTAAATCACACATGCAGTCAGAAAATATCCTTAATGCTCACTAATACATCTTTAGCAACTCCAATCACTGTAATAATGCTTTTATCTGCTAACACAAAATGAGCTGCCGACCTTTTTAAGGGAGGGAGCCTCAAAGTATCATATATAGACAAAGGCATTATACTAACACACGCTCCTAAATCACACATGCAGTCAGAAAATATCACACCTCCAATAGTATAATTAACCATACATGGACCTGGATCACTACACTTCTCAGGTATACCTCCCATTAAAGCAGATATAGAACTACCTAAAGGAATAGTTTCTAATTCATTAATTTTGTCTTTATGTATACATAAATCTTTTAGAAACCTTGCATATTTAGGTACCTGCTGAATAACATCAAAAAGGGGAACAGTTACCTCAACCTTTTTGAATATTTCTACCATTTTGGGATCAAGTTCCATCTGCTTTCTGGGCTTCCTTGCAATTTGTGGAAATGGAATAGGAAGGGCGTTCTCTGCAATGTCTGCATCCTTTGGTGCTTCTTTCTGTGGTTGAGCTTCTTCTTCTTCAACCATGTCTTGTATGTCCTCTTCTTCTTCAGCATCTTCTACTTCCACCACCTCTTCAGCTGAGGCGTGTTCTGGTGGGTTTGGCTCCTCCTGATTCCTCTCTTGCAGTGTGGTTCCGGACCTTAGGGTGATGGCATTGATGCCACCCTTTGGATTGGGTAAGGGTTGAGAAGGAATTCCACTAGAGCTTGCATGTTGAGTGTTTGAAGTATTGGATGATCCCATCTGAGAGATGAGAGCTTGTATAGCGGATGTTAGACCGTTAAGTGAACTTTTCATGTTCTTTTGTCCTTGCGCAATGGATTGAAACATCTCGTTATTCGGAGAGGAATTAGAATAAGTGAACTGAGGAACTTGTTGTTGGTTGTGCTGTGGTCCTTGGGATTGCCTCAAGTGAGGTGCTCTGTAAGGCTGGTTCTGGTTCTGCTGCCTGTTGTTGTTATTATTCCACCTCTAATTTCCCTGATTGTCTCTGCCTCCTCTGTTATTGTTGTCCTTCCAGCCCTGGTTAGAATTATCTCTCCAACCTTAGTTGGAATTGTCCTGCCATCCATGGTTGTAGCTGCCACCTTGATTGTATCCTTGATTGGGGAGGTCATAGAAGTTCTGAGTGGCTGCCACAGTGTTGTCTTCCTGCTGGAGCTGTGGACATTCATCACTATAATGGCTATAATCAGCACAGATCCCGCATACTCTTTGTGGAACCAACTGTTGGCTTTGCTGTGGTGGAGGGGGCTGAGCTTGTTGTTGACTTAACTGCATCTGCTTTAGTAAGTTGGTCATTTCACAGATACTCTGACTTAGAGCAGCTGTCTCTCTGCTACAGGATACTTCTATAATAACTTTTGACCGGCTTTGTTTCTGCCTGTGATTCCAAATAGATTCAGCTAAATTACTGATCAATTGCTATGCCTCATCAGTGATCTTGTACTTTTTCATAGACCCATTGCTAGCACTTTCCAATGTGGTCTTATCTTGAGGCCTCATGCCCTGTGTGACGTAGCCGAGCAACACTATCTTGTTAATCATATGGTAGGGCATGCTTCCAGAAGATTATTGAAGCGCTCCCAGTATTCGTAGAGAGTCTCGGATTCGTCCTGAACAATCATGAAAATGTCTTTCCTCAATTTATCAGTAACTTCAGCTGGAAAGAATTTTTCCAAAAATTCTCTTCTAAGCATATCCCAGTTAGAAACAGTTGCTGCGGGTTGAGTGTAGTACCACTCTCTCGCCTTTCCCTCAAGAGAGAATGGGAAGGCTTTTAACAAAATAGAAGTTTCATCTGCACCATCACGCCTGACAGTAGAACAGGCTGCCTGGAAATTCCTAAGGTGCTTGATAGGCTCTTGAGCAGGTAAGCCCTGAAACTTAGGCATTAAGTTGAGTAGTGCAGTCTTTATTTCAAAATCTGCAGCCACCGCTGGGTGATGCGCTTGAAACAGTTGCAGTGTAAAATCAGGGGCTCCAGCTTCCTGGATAGTAACTCTCCTAGGTGCTGCTATGTCACCTGCACGTAAATCAACCGAATCAGTAGAAAGGGAGCTTGTTTCTTTCTTAAGTGACGTTTCAGATTCGTCCTCAGAGAGGACTAACCGACGCCGAGCTTGCCTTATACGTGAAATAGTTCTTTCAATCTCAGGATCAAATACTGGCAAGCTTGGATCAGAAAGTGAACGCGTCATTTAATGAAAGAAACATGCAGCTCATAGTAGCAAAATAAAATAAAATGCAAATAAATAAATTCCAATCAATAACTTAGCACTCTATTCCAACTTCCCGGCAACGGCGCCAAAAATTGACGTGGCGAAAATTGGCGGATTAAGAAATTAATGTAAGAGAAACGTTGCAACTACAGTTCTTAACCAACAAAAATCCACTTATCAATTTGGAAGGATTGTCACAAAATTAGAATTAAAATACTGGGAGTATGAATCCTAGGTCGTCTCCCAACGAGTTGCAGAAAGATGTGCTATTCTATTAATCAGATGTTTTTCAAAATGGTTTTGAGTTTGATAAACAGGAAATTAAATCAGAGAATTTATGTAATTTAAATAAAAATCTTGACCGGGAGTAGATTAGTCGGAAGTTGTATCCTTGTTGGAGTTTTTCCAAGATTAATTGATGATTGAATATTGTTCTGCTCAGTTATCCTTTACTTGGTAGAGAAAGGTCAAGCAAGTTGGAAGTCCACTTCTATTCACAAGTTCTAATCCTCTCCCTTGGGAAGGATTAGTGTCAGTGACTAGAGAGCTATCAAACAATAAACCCAATTACAATTTTACTCTTGAGCTTTCCAACTCAAGATTCTCCTTTCAATCAACTCCCAATCAAGTTAGAGAACTACTCGCTCATTATCAATGTAAACTTCACAAAATAAGAAAGAAAAATAAAGGAAGACATGATAAATAATAATCAAAAAGACCAATTCAAAATAAAAATAGCTCTTGCATTATTAAATTCTAAAAATAATCCAATAGTAATTCTGAACAAATTAAGGATATGAAAGAGTAAGTGACAAGTAAGGAAAACAAACTAGAATGATGAAGTCTTGGCGGAGGTAGTAACTCTTCTCAATATCCCAATCCAAAAAGCAATAATAACAAAATCCTAAGAACTACGAATGTGTAGTGAGAAAACCTAGAGGAGGAGTAAAGTCAGATCTAAAAACTAAAAATTATGCGGAATGAATGTCTCCTCTTGGTCTCTGCATGTTTCCTGGCTCTAATCTGCTTTCTGGGCCAAAAACTGGGTCAAAACATGGCCCAAAATCGCCCCCAGCGAATTCTGCAAATTCTGCAGATCGCGCACGTCACGCGTTCGCGTCATCCAGCGTTTTGCCTTGCCACACGTGCGCGTCGTCCACGCATTCGCGTCACTCGTACAGTTTTCAATCCATGCGTTCGCGTCAGGCACACGAGCGCGTCACTACGATTTCTCCATTTCGCGCGGTCGCGTGAGCCATGCGTCCGCGTCGCTTCTCGCTGGTCATCTCCTTAATTTCTTGTGTTCCTTCCATTTTTGCAAGCCTCATCTCCAATTTCCAAGTCATTCATGCCCTATAAAGCCTGAAACACTTAACACAGGGGTCACGGCATCGAGTGGAATAAAGGAGAATTAAAATACATAATTAAAAGTCTCTAGGAAGCAAGTTTTCAACCATGGAGTAATTTTAGGAAGGAGTTGTAAATACATGCTAATCATATGAATAAGTGGGTAAGCAATCATCACAGAAGAATTCCTTCTGAGATTCACCACCCGGAAGGAGAAAATCAACCCCATTCCACCGACCTCATGAGACTGCTATATAGACATCATGGCTGACTTGAACAGCTAGAGCAAGAGCTAGAGCGACAGCGAAAGGCAGAGAGAAACCTAAGAAGAGAAATTAAATGGTGAAGAGAGTTGGAAGAAAAGCTCTCGAAGTTAGAATCCGACCTCCGAGGCAGGAATTCGCGTACAACTCAGGAAAACACCCCGCTGGGAAGAGAAGATCTTTTCACAGAAGATATCATGCAAGCGAGAGTTCCTAAAAACTTCAAAAGCCCATACATGAATCTGTATGACGGGACAACTGATCCGAGGCATCTCCTAAGTAACTTCAAAAGTCGGATGTACATGGCTGACGCCTCAGATGCTACTCGCTGCAAGGCCTTCCCAACAACCTTAACAAAGTCGACCATGAAAAGGTTTGACAGCCTACCACCAAGGTCGGTCACTAGTTTCGACGACCTTGAGCAGAAATTCCTTGCATGGTTTTCAATTCAAAAGGACAAGGTTAAGCATGCGCCCAGTCTACTTGGAGTCAAACAGGAAGTCAGCGAGATTCAACAAGGCATGTTTGAAAATCCAAGACTTACCCACTGAAGCAGTAATAATAGGACTGGTTAATGGTCTCCGAGAAGGCCCCTTTTCCTACTCTATCTCAAAAAGACTCCCAACCTCATTGAGTGATGTACAAGAACGAGAAAAGGAAAAAGAGCCCAAGAAGAAAGAAGAATATGCCTCAGAGAAATCTAGGAGGTATCACAACTATACCCCACTACGAGTTTCTCTCGTGGATGTCTACAGGAAAATTTGTCATACCGAGAAGCTCCCCTCCCCCCCCCCCCACGTCTGATCAAAAATAAAAGGGGGGAAGCCGCAATGAGTATTATGAATACCACAAGTTGTATGGACATTTTACAAATGACTATTACGACCTAAAAATAGAAAAACTGGCTAGAGAAGGTTGGTTGGATAGATATCTCATGAAAAGGTAGGACTATCATGCAAAGAGGAAGAGAGACGACAAAGAAGTCGACCGAAGAGTGCAGCCACCACCAACTCCCAAGCGATATGTCCACATGATGGCAGGAGGCTTCGCCGGCGGAGGAGTAACCAAGTCGGCTCGAAAGAGATATCTGAAAGAGGTCTATTACGTTAGAGAAGAGACCCCCAACCTCCCAACAATCTGTTTCACAAAAGAGGACGCGGAGGGAATTGCACTCGGACATGATGACCCCATTGTAATTACTATGATACTTGCTAATGCAAACTTATATAGGACTTTAGTGGACCAAGGAAGCTCAGACGACATATTGTTTAAGCCTATATTTGACAAGTTAGGATTGGAAGAAAAGGAATTGAAATCTTACCCAGATACCCTTTTCGAGTTAGGGGATACACCAATTAGACCACTAGGGTTCATCTCCTTACATACTACCTTTGGAAAGGGATTGAAGTCAAAAACCCTAAGCATCAACTACATTGTCGTGGATGTAACTTCAGCCTACAATGCCCTAATTGGCAAGACAACTCTAAAATGACTAGGACTTGACGGGCCCCCAAGGGTATATTGGTAAAGATTTTCTTCAATAAGATCGCATTGCGAGTATAGCTCTACCAACAACAATCTTCGGGTGTCAAATTTAGAAGAGGGGTTTGGTTGTCACAAGTTCAACCCCAATAGAAATAACCGAAGTATTCAAACCTCGGGTCGTCTCACAAGGAATGGGCAAACATGTGCTTCAACATTGGTTAGAAATCCGGGGTTGTGAGTTATGAGCATGAAAATAAATGGGAATCTTAACAAGAAAGTAATCTTAAATTGCAACAAACTAATTCAATTAACTAAGCAAAACATGAGCAATTCCAATGAACAAGCAACATTTCACTTAATTCTATTATAAACCAAACAAGTGACTAACACTAAAGCAAATAGTTGAGAAATTTGGTTTTCAAATATGAATAATAAAAGCAACTCTTGGCTAGGCATGGAAATTGGGGTCACCATCCTTGTCTAACAACCATATCTTGACAATTAGGAAGAACCAAGCTCATTAAGTCTACTTCCAAAAGTCTTAAGTACGTAATATCTACTCCTAGACTTGAAGTACGTCAAATGGCTTTGATCACATCAACCCATAAGTCCCAACCTACCTACTAATTAGATTAGTAGTGGGTTGGCATCAATGAGTATCAAATTGACCACCAAGGGCTCCCAAATCATCAAACCCATTAGACCTAATGACTCAAGTTTACCCAATTCCCTTGACCTAGGCCAAGAGTGAAGGAAACTACTCCATAATCAAAGTAAACAATTCATCAAACACATGGTAAGCATTAACAAAAGACATGTTCAAATAGCAATTAAATTGAAATCTACAAGTACCCACTAACAATTATCAACATACAATCATCCAAACAACAAAACTAAACATAGAAATCATCAATGTAACATCAACAAGTCAAGATTCATAACATTCATGAAATAGGTATAAAATGACAATTAACAAGGGTTCATAAAACTATCACTAGATATAAGCAAAATTGTAACAAAGAATTCAAATTGAACAATTAAAAATAGTAATTAACAAAATCCAATTCACAATCCAACAAGGGAATATCAAATTAAAACTAGATCTAGAGAGGAACAAGGGTTTCTCTCCTTAGAATAACCAAAGAACCCAAAAACTCTAAAATTGTGTCTCAGTGTAAAAATGATTGATCCCCCCTTTTCCCCTAGCATCCTTGGGTCTTTTCCATGCAGAAACAACTTGAAATTGGGCCTGATGAGCCTGAGAATTTGCCAGGCACGATTTTCTTTAATGAGATCACGTGCAGCTTCCCACGCGTGCGCGCCATGCGTGCGTGCGCGCCGATTGCTTTTGCGATCCACGCGTGCGCGCCAAGTGCGCGTGCGCGTCGATGAGAATCTTCTGATCTACGCGGATGTGTCCATCCTTGCGCGCCGCTTCCAGCCAACCTCATCCACGCGTGCGCGTGGAGTGCGCGGGGGCGCCGATGCTGCTTCTCCCAAGATTTCAATCCTTCATGTTCCTCCCTTTTTGTACATGCTTTCTCCCTCTCTTCTAAGTCATTCCTACCCTATAATTCCTGAAATTACTCAACAAATACATCACGGCATCGAATGGAAATAGAAGAGGATTAAAATATGGCAATTTTAAGGCAAAATAAGCATGTTTTCCATCATAGAGCAATATTGGAAAGTGAACACAAAACTATGCATTTCTTGCGAATAAGTGTGAGAAATATTGATCAAATCCCCCAAAATAAGCACAAGATAAACCACAAAATCGGGGTTTATCAAATCTCCCCACACTTAAACCAAGCATGTCCTCATGCTTAAAATAAAAAGACCAAAGATCATGGTGAGAAAGGGTTTATGAAATGCAAACTACCTAAATGGATGCATGCAACTAATGTAAAATCATCTACCTACTTGGTCAATAGTTAATCTATCCTTCAAGAATACATGTGGGCATATAGGGTGAAAATAGTATGTAATTCATGAATCCTACCAAATTGAATACCACTAAGGAGTGCATATGACTTGCTAAACAAACGCTTGTGAAAGCCGGGAACAAGCATTGAGCGTCGAACCCTCACCGGAAGTGTATCCGCTCTATTTGCTCAAGTGTATAGGGTTCGTCACTCAATCTTCTCCTAATCATACTTTCCAAGATTTGTCTTTCATCTAAAATTCAACAATTACTTAATGCATTCTTACAAGTATCATGAGGTCTTATTCATGGGTTGTAACGGGGCTAAGGTAAAGGTAAGGATGTATATGGCCAAGTGGTCTTAAAATTTGAGTCCTTGATCAACCTAGGATCCACTAGACACATAGAATAACCTATACTACTACAATACATTACCTAGCTACCCTTGACTTTTACTCTTTTTGCATACTGGTGCACGAAATGGGAAATCACAATTCTTCACAAATTCGCACAACTAACCAGGAAGTGCACTGGGTCATCCAAGTAATACCTTACGTGAGTAAGGGTCGATCCCACGGAGATTATTGGCTTGAAGCAATCTATGGTTATCTTGTAACTCTTAGTCAGGAAGACAATAAAATAATTCACTTATCAAATTTGATTGCAAGGAATAAAAGGGCAGAACACAAATTATACTTGTATGCAATGATGGAGAATATGTTGGAGTTTTGGAGATGCTTTGTCTTCTGAAATTCTGCTTTCCTCTGTTTCTGAATCACGCACGCACGTCCTCCTATGGCAAGCTGTGTGTTGGTGGATCACCGTTGTCAATGGCTACCATCCATCCTTCCAGTGAAAAGGGTCCAGGTGCGTTGTCACTGCACGGCTAATCATCTGCAGGTTCTCAATTGTACCGGAATAGGATTTACTATCCTTTTGCGTCTGTCACTACGCCCAGCACTCGCGAGTTTGAAGCTCATCACAGTCATTCAATCCCTGAATCCTACTCGGAATACCACAGACAAGGTTTAGACTTTCCGG
The DNA here is from genome assembly GCF_059453495.1 of Arachis ipaensis. Taxonomy (NCBI): domain Eukaryota; kingdom Viridiplantae; phylum Streptophyta; class Magnoliopsida; order Fabales; family Fabaceae; genus Arachis; species Arachis ipaensis. Next base: position 65,866,713 of record NC_142439.1, on the reverse strand, counting down.
ATTCTCTTGAATGCTGCCATCAATCTAGCTTATGCCACGAAGATTCCGATTAAGAGATCTAAGAGATATTCATTCATTCTACAGTGGAACGTAAGTGGTTGTCAGGCACGCGTTCGTGGAGGAATGATGATGATTGTCACGTTCATCACATTCATATTGAAGTGCGAATGGATATCTTAGATAGGAACACGCATGTTTGAATGGAAAACAGAAATACTTGCATTAGTTCATCGAGACACAGCAGAGCTCCTCACCCCCAACAATGGAGTTTAGAGACTCATACCGTCAAAAGGTACAAAGTTTAGATCTAAAATGTCATGAGATACAAAATAAATCTCTAAAAGTTTTTTAAATACTAAACTAGTAACCTAGGTTTACAGAAAATAAGTAAACTATGATAGATGGTGCAGAAATCCACTTCTGGGACCCACTTGGTGTGTGCTGGGGCTGAGACTTAAGCTTCTCACGTGCATGGGCTGTTTTGGGCGTTCAACGCCAGGTTGTAACCTGTTTCTGGCGTTGAACTCCAACTTGTAACTTGTTTCTGGCGCTGGACGCCAGACTGCAGCATAGAACTGGCGTCGAACTCCAGTTTACGTCATCTATCCTTGAGCAAAGTATAGACTATTATATATTTCTGGAAAGCCCTAGATGTCTACTTTCCAACGCAATTGGAAGCGCGCCATGTGGACTTCTGTAGCTCCAGAAATTTCATTCCGAGTGCAGAGAGGTCAGAATCCAACAGCATCAGCAGTCCTTTTTCAGCCGAATCATATTTTTGCTCAGCTCCCTCAATTTCAGCCAGAAAATACCTGAAATTACAGAAAAACACACAAACTCATAGTAAAGTCCAGAAATATGAATTTTGCCTAGAAACTAATGAAAATAAACTAAAAACTAACTAAAACATACTAAAAACTATATGAAATTAAACCCAAAAAGTGTATAAAATATCCGCTCATCACAACACCAAACTTAAACTGTTGCTTGTCCCCAAGCAACTAGATAAATAAAATAGACAACTAATAAGTCAAGAAGCAATAATATCTCAGAGTTTTTGAGTGAAGCTCAGATTCTAATTAGATGAGCGGGACTAGTAGCTTTTTGCTTCCGAATAGTTTTGGCATCTCACTTTATCCATTGAAGCTCAGAGTGATTGGCATCTATAGGAACTTAGAATGCAGATAGTGTTATTGATTCTCCTATTTCAGTATGATGATTCTTGAACACAGCTACTTTATGAGTCTTGGCCGTGGCCCTAAGCACTTTGTTTTCCAGTATTACCATCGGATACATAAATGCCACAGACACATAATTGGGTGAACCTTTTCAGATTGTGACTCAGCTTTGCTAAAGTCCCTAATTAGAGGTGTCCAGAGTTCTTAAGCACACTCTTCTTTTTACTTTGGACCTTGACTTTAACCGCTCAGTCTCAAGTTTTCACTTGACACCTTCACGCCACAAGCACATGGTTAGGGACAGCTTGGTTTAGCTGCTTAGGCCAGGATTTTATTCCTTTAGGCCCTCCTATCCACTGATACTCAAAGCCTTGGATCCTTTTTACCCTTGCCTTTTGGTTTTAAGGGCTATTGGCTTTTTCTGCTTGCTTTTTCTTTTTCTTTCTCTATTTTTTTTTCTGCAAGCTTTTGTATTCACTGCTTTTTCTTGCTTCAAGAATCATTTTTATGATTTTTCAGATTATCAATAACATGTCTCATGTTCATCATTCTTTCAAGAGCCAACATATTTAACAGTCTTAAACATCAAATTCAAAAGACATATGCACTGTTCAAGCATTCATTCAGGAGACAGAAAGTATTGCCACCACATGTAAATAATTAGAATTTTTCTTGTAAAAAAAATTCGAAATTTATTGCCTCTTATTCTAAAGAAATTCTTCTATTTTATTCATGTTTAATGATGATGATAAAATTAAATTATAGCTTAATTGGAGATAAAATAAAAAATATAGATACTAATTACTACTATATGACTCCTAAGGTAAAACTAAAATAAAAACAGTTATCACAGAGTTAAGGCTAAGATTGGAATTTAACAACCTGTGTTCTGGGAAGTGGATGTTTCTCTAATCTGCGGGGTGCTTGGTCCTTCAAGAGATAATTTCTGGCGCTTCAATTCCCTTAAATCACGCCCTTGCTCCTCCTGTTCTTTAAGCAAATAGCAAAGAATGCTACTTTGTTCCTTCTGTTCTTTCTTTATTTGTTCCATAGCTTCTTGCATCTTGGTAATAGATGTTTCAAGATACTCCCAGTATTCAGATTGAGGGATTTCTGGGAGAATTTCCTGTGTTCTCTTCTTGATAGGGTCATCCTGTGCTTGTTGTTTTTCCATTGATGCTTTGGTGATTGGCCGCTCAACTGAGATATACTCAGTTATTCCCATCCTTACTCCAGCGTCCTTGCAGAGCATAGAAATCAAGCTTGGACAAGCCAACCTGGCATCTTTGGAATTTTTGTTTGCGATTTTGTAAAATTCAGTTGAAATCAGTTGATGAACTTTCACTTCTTTTCCCATCATGACGCAATGGATCATCACTGCTCTTCTAATAGTGACTTCAGAACGGTTGCTAGTGGGCAGCAGAGAATGCCCAATGAAGTTCAGCCATCCTCTGGCGACTGGTTTGAGATCTTCTCTTTTGAGTTGATTTGGGACACCCTTCGTGCTGGTGGTCCATCTGGCTCCAGGGATACATATATCCTCTAGAATCTTATCCAGGCCCTTGTCTGTTCTCATCATTCTCCTATTGAAGGAGTCTGGATCATCTTTCAGCTGAGGTAGCTTTAAGATCTCCCTGATCTTGTCAGGGTGGGTATGAACAATCTTTCCTCTGACCAAGGTCCGATAGTCATAGAGAGCAGATCCAGATAGTCTTTGCTTTTCTTTTTGTCACATATTAGCATAGAACTCCTGGACCATATTCCTTCCCACTTTTGTTTCAGGATTAGCTAGGATCTCCCAGTTCCTGATTCGAATTTGCTCCTGGATCTCTGGATATTCGTCTTCTTTCAGATCGAATCTAACTTCCGGGATCACTGATCTTAGACCCATTATTTTGTAATAATGGTGTGAATGTTCTTTAGTTAAGAACTTCCCTTGATTCCAAAGTGGTTTTGGAACACTCTCTTTCTTGCCTCTTGGAGTGGGTTGTTTTCCTTTAGGAGCCATGATCTTAGTGGGTATGGTTTAGTGATCACGGATAAACACACCAAACTTAGAGATTTGCTTGTCCTCAAGCAAAAGAAAAGAAAGGAGAGGGATAGAAGGAGAGATAGTGTAGGATGGTGGAAGAGAGGAAGGAGGCCGAATGGGTTTTTAAAAGGGAGGGGGGGTTTTCGAAAATAGGGAGAAAGATAAGATAGAAGATATGATTTTAAAAAAAAAAATAAGTATGGTAAGAAAAGATATAATTTAAAATTGAAAAGATATGAAAGATATTTGAAAAAGATAAAATTGAATTTTTGAAAAAGATAATATGAAAATTTGAAAAAGATATTGATTAGTTGAAAAGATTTTTGAATGAAAAGAGATAGATTTGTTTTGAAAATTTTGAAAAAGAGTTGAATTGGATTGAAAAAAATGATTTGTGCTTATGGATTAAGATACATTTAATATTTTTAAAGAATGGTTTTTAGAAATTAGGGATTTTAGAAATCAGAGTTTGTAACATGTTTATGCAAGAAATCATGAATTGAAACATGAAAATTAAGATTAAAATGAAAAATATGAAGAAAAAACGAATTTACCTCCTCCCCACCATCCTGGCGTTTGAACGCCCAAACGCTGCATGTTTTGGGCGTTCAACGCCAAACTGCTGCTTCTCCTGGGCGTTCAACGCCCAGCTGTTGCTTCTTTCTGGCGTTGAACGCCAGGAACTCCTTTGTCACTGGGCGTTTTTCTGAACGCCCAGGACGCTGTAAATCTGGCGTTAAACGCCCAGAAGGAGCTTCTTTCTGGCATTCAACGCCCAGAAGATGCTTCTTTCTGGCGTTTAACGCCCAGATGGCTATCCTTACTGGCGTTCAACACCCAGTGGATGCTTCTTTTGGGCGTTGAACGACCAAAACAGACTTTTACTGGCGTTTTCTTGCCATTGAGCTCTTTTTCTCTGTTTTGTGTGCAGAATCCTTCTGTAACCCTGTAAACTTATATAATTGACTCTTTACCTTAGTATCAATGAACTTTATATAAATAAATAAAATCAAGAATAGGGCAAAATGCTTAGAGGAAGTGATGCCCCATGGCTGGGTTGCCTCCCAGCAAGCGCTTCTTTATTGTCTTTAGCTGGACCTTGTTGAGCTTTTAATTTAACTTCAGTCTTGAGCACTCTTGCTCACTATTGCCTTCAAGATAGTGCTTGATTCTCTGTCCATTAACAATGAACTTCTTATCAGAATCAATATCTTGAAGTTCCACATAACCATATGGTGATACACTTGTAATCACATATGGTCCCCTCCACCGGGATTTCAGTTTCCCGGGGAATAGCCTGAGTCTAGAGTTAAACAACAGAACCTTCTGTCCTAGTTCAAATATTCTAGATGACAGCTTTCTGTCACGCCACTTTTTTTATTTCTCTTTATAAAGCTTGGCATTTTCGAAAGCAGTGAATCTGAATTCCTCTAGCTCATTTAGCTGAAGCAATCTTTTTTCTCCAGCTAATTTGGCATCAAAGTTCAGGAATCTGGTTGCCCAGTAGGCTTTATGTTCCAGTTCCACGGGCAGGTGACATGCCTTACCATATACAAGTTGGTATGGAGAGGTCCCTATAGGAGTCTTGAATGTTGTTCTGTATGCCCACAGAGCATCATCCAAGCTTCTTGCCCAATCCTTTCTACGGGTATTTACAGTCCGTTCTAGGATTCTTTTTAGCTCTCTGTTAGAGACTTCAGCTTGCCCATTAGTTTGTGGATGATATGGAGTTGCCACCTTGTGGCGAATCCCATACCGGACCATGGCAGAGTAAAAATGTTTGTTGCAGAAGTGAGTGCCCCCATCACTGATTAGTACTCTAGGGACCCCAAACCTGCTGAAGATATATTTCTGGAGGAACTTCAGCACTGTTTTAGTATCATTGGTGGGTGTGGCAACGGCCTCTACCCATTTTGATATGTAGTCAACTGCCACCAGAATATAAGTGTTTGAGTATGATGGTGGGAAAGGTCCCATGAAGTCAATTCCCCATATGTCAAACAACTCAATCTCCAAGATTCCTTGTTGAGGCATGGCGTAACCATGAGGCAGATTACCAGCTCTTTGGCAACTATCACAGTTACGTACAAACTCTCGGGAATCTCTATAGAGTGTGGGCCAATAGAAGCCACATTGGAGGACCTTGGTGGCTGTTCGCTCACCTCCGAAACGGCCTCCATATTGTTATCCATGGCAATGCCATAGGATCTTCTTTACTTCTTCTCTAGGCACACACCTACGGATTATTCTGTCTTCACATCTCTTGAAGAGATAGGGTTCATCCCACAAGTAGTACTTTGCATCAGTGATTAATTTTTTCTTTTGTTGCCTGTTGTACTCTTTGGGTATGAACCTTGCAGCTTTATAGTTTGCAATGTCTGCAAACCATGGTGTTTCCTAAATGGCAAATAGTTGCTCATCCGGAAAAGTCTCAGAGATCTTAAGAGAGGGTTGGGATGTCCCTTCTACTGGCTCTATCCGGGACAGATGATCAGCCACTTGGTTCTCTGTCCCTTTTCTGTCTCTTATTTCTATATCAAACTCTTGCAGAAGCAACATGATGATTGGATTTTTGACGGTTTAGAAATTCACTAATAAAATCTCGTTGTAAAGTACAATTTCTAAACCAAGCAATAATCCTTTCATGCAAAAAGTTGTTTGTCACTAGTACAAACCCCTAAAATTTATAAACCGAAGTATTGGACCTCGGGTTGTTCTCCCTAGGAATTACAATAAAGTGTCTTGTTATTGGTTATGAGTTATTTTGGGGTTTTGGATAAGAAGCATGAAAAGTAAATGGCAATGAAAATAAACTAACTACTATAAAAGCTCTTGGCAAGATATGAGAACTAGAAATCCTATCCTAGTTATCCTTCTCAATTGTGATGAGAATTGTTCATTGCTCCCACTTAGTTAACCTCTAACCATGGAGGAAAGTCAAGTGGATGAATCAATTTGATTCCTCAAGTCCTAATTAACTCCTAAAGGAGAGACTAGCTTTAGAGGCATTCAAATCAACTAGCAATCTCTAATTATCAATCAACAAAGGAATTAGATAACTCAAGAGTCACTAATCACTCTACTTAGGCCAAGAGGAACAAAATCTATACAAAAATCCAACCAAGCATTTAATCAAACACTTGGAAGGCACAAAAGAAAAGTATAGTTAATCACAACAAGAATGAATTCTAACTACAATTGAATGTAAAGAATTAACAACAACAATCAAGGAAATCACAATTATCATGAATTACCTCAAATTGCATTATTAAAAGGGAATAAAAGAAACAACAATCTATCCAAAACAAAGTGAAGAATTACAAGAACTAAAGTACATAGCTAGGGAGAGGAAGAGGAGAAGATTAAGAATTGGCAAAGGAGAATTGAATTAAGGCATGAATTAAACCTAGATCTAAGAAGGGATATTAACCTAAACCTAATCCTAATCCTAGAGAGAAGTGAGAGCTTCTCTCTCTAAAACTACTTAAAAACTAAAGCTATCACTTCCTTCTTCTCCAATTGTTATCTCCCTCTTTAGGCCTTGATCCTTTTATTCCTTTCTATCAGCAATTGGCGCCAAAAATGGATTCAGAACCCCTCAAAATCGCCAGGCACGTGTTGCCTTAATGAAGTCATGTGCAGACATCGACGTGTGCACGCACGGTACGTGTGCGCGTCCCTGGCTGATTCCGCAATGTGCACGCGAGCGCCTTGTGCGCGTGCGCGTGCTTGGCCGTAATCAATTCTTTGGCTTTTGTGCTTCTCTCCACTTGCATGCTTCCTTCCTTTCTTCCTTTGATCCATGCCTGGCCTATTTCAATCCTGGAATTACTAGCAAACACATCAAGGCCTCTTATGGAATCAAGGAGAAATCAAAATTCATCAAAATAAGGCCTAAAAAGCATGTTTTTACACCTAAGCACAAATACGGGAGAGATAACAAAACCATGCTAATTCATAGGTTAAATGCGAGAAAAGGTCATCAAAATACTCTAAATTCAATACAAGATAAACCCTAAAAATGGGGTTTATCAACCTCCCCACACTTAAACCTTAGCATGTCCTCATGCTAAGATAAGAAGGAACTAAGGGGTATGACATTTATTAAATGCAACTAAACTATATGAGTCCTACCTAAATGCAACTACCTAAAGTGAGTGCAAATGCTTAGTTCAAACAAATCAATTCCCAAGAGACATGTATAGGCACGATAGCTAAGGCAATAGGAGTTAAGTTCAATCCACAATTGTATTGAATTATCAAAAAGAGTTCAAACTTGCAAGAATATAAATAATATGGGTGAGCACATGTACTTGAACTTTTGAACCCTCACCGGATGTGTATCCGCTCTATTCACTCAAGTGTTTAAGGGTTAATCCACTCAATTCTCTTCTAATCATGCTTTCCAAAGTTTGATTTTCTTCTAACAATCAACACCTATCCAATGCATGCATACATTCATCATGAGGTCTTTCATTTAGGTTGTAATGTGGTTAGGGTCAAGGTAGGATCATTTATGGTTAAGTGGACTAGAGTTTAGATCTTTGATTAGTATAGACTTTCCCACCTATCTATATAATAACCTATACAAGTTCAAACTATTCTAACTACCCATTCTTCACTTTTTTCTTACATACTCATGCATCCTATTTCTTGATTCATAACACTTATGCATTGATTCCCTCTTGTTGAGCTTCACTTTGGGGCATTTTGTCCCCTTTTATTATTTTTCTTCTTTTTCTTTTTTTTTCTACATTTTTTTCTTTTCTTTTCTTTTTTTTATATATACATTTTTATTTCCTTTTCTTTTTATTTTTTTTTTCTTTTCTTTCAAACTACACACAAGAACATCAATGCATAAGGTCTATACATTTAATCAATACATGAGTATGTTCTCAATTCCTAAATATGGAAGTGTACTACCCCTTTTTATCCCATCCAATGTTCCCAAGCCTCACCAACCTTGAGTGATAGACACTCTCACTAGCCTAGGCTAATCAAAGATCCAAACAAGGACTTTTCATTGGTTTTCCGCCTTGGGCTTGTAATGTGCTAAAATGAGAGTAAGTCGGTTAAGCATAGGCTCAAAATTGGCTAACAATGGAGAATAAAAGGCAGGCTATTTGGGTAAGTGGGCTAATGAAATAATGGCCTCAATCATACAAATGCATGAATACAAGAAATAATTGGACATATAGAATCAAGCAAATCAAGGATCACAATCATAGAAAGAGAACAATTGCACACAAGAATGGAAAATAAGTGGTTATAAAAATGTAACCACACCATAAGGCTCAAGTCTCACAAGCTTGTGTTCTTAGTTCAATACATGCGTCACAAAGTATGAATTCAAGCAAGTTTCACCAAAAATTTTCTTCAATCAATTGGGTTGGTGTCCTATGTTCTATAATTAAAATTCTTGGAAAATCTCAATATTTGACTAAGCATTGTTGTGATTGAAAAATTCAAAAATTATTTTCCTTAGTTTACCCTTTTCTTTTTCACTTAAACCGATTTCTTATGTAAGAAGGGTGACTAAGTTTTCACTTAAAACATTATTTCTAATCACAACCAAAAACTAAAACGAAAGATATACAAAAGAAGATATGCAAAAAATGTATAAAGAAAAATCCAACTAAAATATGGAATCTATCATCTAAAACATCTAAAGATATCCAAAAGCATTAAAATATCTAAAATCCAAAATAAGCAGTAAAGGTATCCAAAATGGCAAGAGTATCCAAAATAAACTCTAGATGCATCAAATATATACAAGAGCTATGCAAAGTAAGGTAACTCAGAAGGTAGCCAAAATGTTCACCGGTCCTCTAATGATGCTACCGGTGACCTCCCCACACTTAAGACCAAGCATCGTCCTCGATGCTAAATCGGAGGATCAGTGGAAGGTACAACGGTAGCTGCTGAATCTGTCTGAGGCTGTGGAATCGGCTCCTCATGGGTCTATGGGATCTCTGTAGTGTCAGGAGCAGCTGGAGGTGCATCCCGCTGAAGCGGCTCATCCGCATCCTCCTCCTGATGATCCTGCTCATCGGAGGTCGGAGAGTCTGGAAGCGGAGGTAACTCAGCGCCAAGGGAGATGAGTGCTTGATCCATCCGATCCAGTCGGCGTCTGACATGGAGCCTCTCGCGCTCCAAGAACCAAAACAGACGCTGAACCAGTAGGTAAGTGGGCTCAGGTGCTGAAGGAGGTGGGGCTGCTGTCGAAGAGGATGGTATAGCTGCCTCGACTGCCGCTCTAGCTCAAGAACGGCGACTAGATGGGGGCTTCTCGTGCACCCATACACCCCAGGGAATAGTAACTTCCTTGTCATCGTCATCTGGAGGTGGTGGTGTCACGTCATTGTCCTCCCACGGGACATCAGCTAGCTCAGCTAAGCTAGTAACCAGTGTCGGAAACGGTAACAAGCCGCGAATATGAGCTCTCCACATGCTATGCCTAATCAGTCGGGGAAAATATACTTCCTTCCCCTCCATGACACACCCAATCAAGACTAGCATATCCATCGGAATCTCTGAAAAGTGAGTGGTAGGGAAGACATAGTGGGCAAATATTTGTTGCCAAGTCCTAGCCTCCCTAGTAAGATATGCAAATAGCATGCCTTTGGGCTTTGTGTTGCTCGAATCCATTACCCAAGAAGCATCTGGTGTAGCAATCACGCGCCTAAGCGCCTCATAGTTGAAAGTCATGGAGAGGAGAGCTACCTCTGCCTTCTGGTAGGCACAAGTCTCAGGAGTACCAACTCTGCAGAGCAGTGCATCCCTCAAGGCATCCTCAGTGATCATAATCTCTCTACCCCTTAAGTATACTGAATCCAAGCTTGGTCGAAAGAAATTGCAGTAAAATTCCTTGACCCACGAGATGTTAATCCGTCCCAAGTCCCTATCGACGAAATCCAAGCCCAGCTCAGAAATACGGGCGTTTATGGCACGCCTCACATCATTGGGAAGATTCAGCTTCTTCTCAATATTCAGATTTTTCTTTGCATAACGGGAAAGGCATAGCTCGCAGTAGAGATTTGGAAATTTGGTTGGATCAGTGGACGGGAGAAACTGATTTTCTTTCTCCTCCTCATTCAGCGGATTCCTCGCATAGTTAGCAGATGGTGGGGGTGTAGAGGTCTTGGAGCGCTTCTTTTTTTTTGGAAGCAGTGGCTATAGCTTTTCCTTTATCCGACATCCTGAAAAGTATGATAGAATATAAGCAGTGAAGCACTTAGCATGAAACAAGGAAAGCATGTTCAGGATATCAATTGGCTAGTAAATAATCATGACGTGAACTGCTCTTGAAAAGAAAGAAAAAAATTGGTAAACAAGTAAGCATAAGTGAACAAGTAAACCAAGAATGCAATGTTCACTAAAGTCAACAACTCTTACTCATTAAGCAATAAAATCATCATACTTTTGAAAGAATAGTTAAAGAGGGTTAAATGTGAGTAGAAGTTAAATGGTTAAAGAAATTAGTGAGTTAGAAAAGTGGATTAGTGGTATGATGATATTTAGGCTCAATAAAAGAGGAGTTGTGGCTAGACATAGAAATCATGTTCACCATGATTGATGCAAATCCCGGAAGTCAAATAGGAAACGGAAATTAGCCCAAATTACAATAGAGATTAAGAGGAAAACATGTTTCTTGAAAATTGGGCAGCATCCCGGCTTAAAATTGGACATTCCCAGATAGCAACATAGCATAAGCAGCAAGAAGACAACATCAATTAAGCACAGCAGCAGTGAAATACAACCCAGCAACACAAATGGCATACGCAGCAATCCAAAATCAGCAAACAACACCCAAGTAAACAAACAACGAATCATGCACAAACGGAGCACTTATCAGGCTTAGAATCCTCTATCCAGACCTAGCTACCTAACAACAATTATTTCTATCTAACCTAACATACAAAAATTCAAATTCTAACTAACTAACATTAAGCTAACAGTAATCAAAATTTTAACAGAAGTTGAAGCAGGAACCTGGGAGCAGAGTGAAAATGGGAAGTGGAAGTAAGGCAGGGGGTATGGAAGCAGAGGGATTGAACTGGGCAGAGCGCCGCTGCAGTTGGTGGCGGTTACGGCGGTAAGTGGCAGATGGTTGGCGGGGTAGAGGGCAGAGTGAAGGTAGAGCAGGGGAGCTGAGAAATGGAGAGACTGAAGAGGAAAGTGGTGATGGAGAAAGAGAGAGGGGTTGCTGGTGATTGTCGCCGGCGGTGATGGGCAGTATCGGCGGTGAGCACAGAGGTAGAGAGGAGGTCAGAGAAGGGGGGAAGAAGAGGGGAAGGGCGAGGCTATGGCAGCGGCGGCGACGATGACAGAGCGCTCGCCGGAGGACAGCCGGTCAGGAGAAGAAGAAGGTGAAGAATGGTCGGAGAGGGGAAAATGGAACGTTAGAGGAAGAGAAAGTTGGGGTGTGCGAATGCGCTAGGGCTCGCGTCTCGGGGGTAAGTGAGAATTCGAATCTACGCGTTCGCGCACTGTACGCGTTCGCGTGGGTGGAGGGAATGGAAGAACGGCGCGGAAGCGCCATGCACGCAGGCGCGTATGTGAAGGAATCGGGATGGGCGCGGGCGCGCAAGGCGCGCATCAGCGTGGATGTGCTAGGCTGGAGGCTTAAAAGAGGCCCAGAGTTGGCACAACTCTCGGGTCCTTTGGCCCCGGGTGATGCTAATACGCATCGACGCGCACGCGCACTGTGCGCGTTCGCGTGGACGACTTGAGCTTATTGGATGGGTGCGGAGGCGTGAAGTACGCCAACGCGTGGACAGCGAAACAGAGAGGGGTGCGGACGTGTACAGCGTGCGTTCGCGTGAGTTGAGTTGAGCTGGGGGCTTAAAGTTGGCCAGCGCAACTCTCTGGATATTGGCCCAGATGTTCTAGCAGCGGATCGACGCGTACGCGGCAGGTGCGCGTACGCGTGCGTTTCCTTATAGCTGTATGGACACGCACGCACGTAGTGCGCGTCAGCGTGGAAGGAATTGGGCTTGAGGCACAAGGCTGGCCTAAGAGAGGCCCAACTCTCTGGAAAATGGGTGATGATGCGTCCGCTCAGGGACGCATGCGCGTAAGGTGTGCGCGCGCGTCCTCCCCCCTTCTTTTTTTTTTTTTTCAAGCAGAAAAATTATGCTCAGGTACTCCCTAGACTGCTCACAACTCTTTATTCAATCAACCATCATACAATTCACAAAAATGCAATTTGATATTATTCATCTACTACTAAACACAACATACACGTGACTAGGCTAACAATTAAGTTGTACAAACAAATTATATGAAACATCTACCTACAATGGTAACTCAAATCACTTATTAGGCAAATTTAAAAGAGAATGGAAAGAGTTTACCATGGTGGGGTGTCTCCCACCTAGCACTTTTAGTTTAAGTCCTTAAGTTGGACATTTTGAGAAGCCTATTATCATGGTGGCTTGTGTTTGTACTCGTCCTTGAATCTCCAAGGATCTTTGCTTCTCAATTGGTTGATAGAATTTCCAACCATTTTCGTCAAGCTTGGGCACAGTTCTACCCAAGATATGAGTCCCCATAGTTGGTCTTCACATAGCGAACCGGGATCCCATATCTTATCTTCGCACCCGTCTTCAATTTGATCTTCATACTTTTTCCTTCCGGGTGGTTGACATATAGAATTCTCTTTAATATACCAAGCCTTCCGTCGAGACCCATACAAAGTGGTATTCTTCCAATCATCGTTCCTATACCTTGAAGCTTTGACCTTAATGAGCCTAATTCCCAACTCGCAACCACTACACAACTCATTCTTGCTTTTAATTCCGCAAAGAGCTCTAAGTTGTCCATCCGTTTCAATCAAACCATATTCAAGCGAGAAAGTAAAGCTTATGGATAAGAATTTTACCCACTTGAATGTTGTGTTGGATGATGACTCGGGGAGGGAGACCTCCCCACACTTAGACAATGCAAGGTCTACTTCCTTGTGCTCTTCTTTGTGTATTTCCACCTCTTTGCGAGCTTCCTTGATTTCAACCTTTCCCCTTTTATCACATAGCTTGGTGTTGTCTTCAAGAACTTTGATTTCTTGCCTAATGGGAGGTGGTTCAATTTTGGATAGAAATTCATTGATGAATAAATCCATTTCTTGGCCAACCTCTTCATATTCTTCAATTTTAATGTACACCATGCCGACGTTTTCCTCTTGGTAGCTCTCTTTCTCATTGCTCACCAAGGGTATGGGAGGTTGTGCACACTCTTTTATACTTTCAACTCCATGTCCAATGGGAGAGGATTCCATTGTAGAGAGAAATTCATCCATGATTGAATCCATCTCTTGATAAACTTCTTCCAAGTCTCCAACGATGATATGCCTTGGGGGTTGCGCACCTTCTTCAACTTCAATATCAAGCTCCTTGGAAGAGTGCTCCATGAGACTACATTCCCTTGGACTTTCAACATCTCCTAAATCTTCAACCACTTCTTCCTTTTCTTCAATGATTATAGCTTCCTCTAGTTGCTCCAATACAAAATGGCATTTCTCATCCCCCACCGGAGTTTTCAATCTCTCCTTCATGCTTTGCTCTTCTTTTGTGGTTCCACATGTGGCTATGGAAGCACCTTGAGTATTCAAACATTGGTGGGCTAAAGTGTGCACCACCTTAGTCAAATTGGTCACAAACTCAAGTGTATCCTGCTTCATAGCTTCTTGTCCTTGAAGTAACAAAGTGAGAGGATCGTCTATTGGGGCTTGGGTTGGGTAGGAAGGTTCATTGTTTTGGAGAGAGGGTTCATGGTAGGAAGGTGGTTCTTCTTGGTAAAGGTATGGAGATGGTGAGTATTGAGGTGGTTCTTGGGAGTAATCTTGATATGGTTGTGGTGATTCTAGAGGTTCTTGCTCATAATGGCCATAAAAATATGGTATGGATGATTGGTTATATGATGGATATGGATCATAAGGTGGTGTTTGGAAGGCTTGTGAGTATGGTTGAGGTTCATGTTGAGGATAAGAATCATAAGCATATGGTGGTGGTGCTTGATCATCACAAAAGGAGTCACCATAGCCATTGAATTGACATGTATTAGGATGGTAATTATACCTATAAGTATCCGGAGGTTGTTGCCAATAGGAGTGATCAATTCCTTGAGGCTCCTCCCATCTTTGTTGGTTCCATCCATAATGAGTGTCATCATTGAAGTTCATATTTCCTACAACACAATTAGAACCAAACTCATAGCCAAGGTGAGAATTCATTATGGAAAAACAAAATAAAACTAACAAAATCTAGTAAACAAGCAAAAGACAAACTATTTACACTATTCACAAATGTACAATAACCAATAACATAACACCATTGCAAGTCCCCGGCAACTGCGCCATTTTGATGATTGGATTTTTGACGGTTTAGAAATTCACTAATAAAATCTCGTTGTAAAGTATAGTTTCTAAACCAAGCAATAATCCTTTCATGCAAAAAGTTGTTTGTCACTAGTACAAACCCCTAAAATTTATAAACCGAAGTATTGGACCTCGGGTCGTTCTCCCTAGGAATTACAATAAAGTGTCTTGTTGTTGGTTATGAGTTATTTTGGGGTTTTGGATAAGAAGCATGAAAAGTAAATGGCAATGAAAATAAACTAACTACTATAAAAGCTCTTGGCAAGATATGAGAACTAGAAATCCTATCCTAGTTATCCTTCTCAATTGTGATGAGAATTGTTCATTGCTCCCACTTAGTTAACCTCTAACCATGGAGGAAAGTCAAGTGGATGAATCAATTTGATTCCTCAAGTCCTAATTAACTCCTAAAGGAGAGACTAGCTTTAGAGGCATTCAAATCAACTAGCAATCTCTAATTATCAATCAACAAAGGAATTAGATAACTCAAGAGTCACTAATCACTCTACCTAGGCCAAGAGGAACAAAATCTATACAAAAATCCAACCAAGCATTTAATCAAACACTTGGAAGGCACAAAAGAAAAGTATAGTCAATCACAACAAGAATGAATTCTAACTACAATTGAATGTAAAGAATTAACAACAACAATCAAGGAAATCACAATTATCATGAATTACCTCAAATTGCATTATTAAAAGGGAATAAAAGAAACAACAATCTATCCAAAACAAAGTGAAGAATTACAAGAACTAAAGTACATAGCTAGGGAGAGGAAGAGGAGAAGATTAAGAATTGGCAAAGGAGAATTGAATTAAGGCATGAATTAAACCTAGATCTAAGAAGGGATATTAACCTAAACCTAATCCTAATCCTAGAGAGAAGTGAGAGCTTCTCTCTCTAAAACTACTTAAAAACTAAAGCTATCACTTCCTTCTTCTCCAATTGATATCTCCCTCTTTAGGCCTTGATCCTTTTATTCCTTTCTATCAACAATTGGCGCCAAAAATGGATTCAGAAACCCCTCAAAATCGCCAGGCACGTGTTGCCTTAATGAAGTCATGTGCAGACATCGACGCGTGTGCGCACGGTACGCGTGTGCGTCCCTGGCTGATTCCGCAATGTGCGCGTGAGCGCCTTGTGCGCGTGCGCGTGCTTGGCCATAATCAATTCTTTGGCTTTTTGTGCTTCTCTCCACTTGCATGCTTCCTTCCTTGCTTCCTTTGATCCATGCCTGGCCTATTTCAATCCTGGAATTACTAGCAAACACATCAAGGCCTCTTTTGGAATCAAGGAGAAATCAAAATTCATCAAAATAAGGCCTAAAAAGCATGTTTTTACACCTAAGTACAAATACGGGAGAGATAACAAAACCATGCTAATTCATAGGTTAAATGCGAGAAAAGGTCATCAAAATACTCTAAATTCAATACAAGATAAACTCTAAAAATGGGGTTTATCACAACACCCATCTGATGAGCCTGGGTTTTGAATCCTGCTTTGTGAGTAGATATTTAAGAGCAGCATGGTCAGTATACACAATCACTTTTGATCCTACTAAGTATGATCTGAACTTGTCAATGGCATAAACCACTGCAAGCAATTCTTTTTCTGTGGTTGTGTAATTTTTCTGGGCGTCATTTAAAACGCAGCAAGCATAATAAATGACATGCAGAAGCTTGTCATGCCTCTGTCCCAATACTGCACCAATGGCGTGATCACTAGCATCACACATTAGCTCAAATGGTAATGTCCAGTCTGGTGCAGAAATAACTGGTGTTGTGACCAGCTTGGCTTTCAACGTTTCAAACGCCTGCAGACACTCTGTGTCAAATACAAATGGCGTGTCAGCAGCTAGCAGATTGCTCAGAGGTTTTGCGATTTTTGAAAAATCCTTTATAAACCTCCTATAGAATCCTGCATGCCCCAGAAAGCTTCTGATTGCCTTAGCATTGGCAGGTGGTGGTAATTTTTCAATTACCTCTATTTTTGCTTGATCCACCTCTATTCCCTTGTTTGAAATTTTATGCCCAAAGACAATCCCTTCAGTCACCATAAAGTGACATTTTTCCCAGTTTAAAACCAGGTTGGTCTCTTGGCATCTTTTCAGAACTAGTTCCAGGTGATCAAGACAGGAGCTGAATGAGTCTCCATATACTGAGAAGTCATCCATGAAGACTTCCAGAAATTTTTTCACCATATCTGAGAAAATAGAGAGCATGCATCTCTGGAAGGTTGCAGGCACATTACACAGCCCAAACGGCATCCTTCTATAAGCAAACACTCCAGATGGACATGTGAATGATGTTTTCTCTTCATCCTGGGGATCTACTACAATCTGGTTATAGCCTGAGTAGCCATCCAAAAAGCAGTAATAATCATGACCTGCCAGTCTTTCTAGCATCTGGTCTATGAATGGTAAAGGAAAATGATCCATTCTGGTGGCTGTATTGAGCCTTCTGTAGTCAATACACATGCACCACCCTGTAACTGTTCTTGTAGGAACCAGTTCATTCTTTTCATTATGAACCACTGTCATGCCTCCCTTTTTGGGGACAACTTGAACAGGGCTCACCCAGGGACTATCAGAAATAGGATAAATAATCCCAGCCTCCAGTAATTTGGTGACCTCTTTCTGCACCACTTCCTTCATGGCTGGATTTAACCGCCTCTGTGGTCGAACCACTGGTTTAGCATTATTCTCCAATAAGATTTTGTGCATGCATCTAGCTGGGCTTATGCCCTTAAGGTCACCTATGGACCACCCAAGAGCTGTCTTGTGTGTCCTTAGCACTTGAATCAGTGCTTCTACTTCCTGTGGATTTAAAGCAGAGCTTATGATCACTGGAAAAGTGTCACCTTCTCCCAGAAATGCATATTTCAGGGATGGTGGTAATGGTTTGAGCTCGGGTTTAGGAGGTTTTTCCTCTTCCAGAGGAAATTTCAGAGACTCTTTCATTTCCTCTGAATCCTCTAAATCAGGCTGAACATCTTTAAAGATATCTTCCAACTCTGATTCGAGACTCTCAGCCATGTTGATCTCTTCTACCAAAGAGTCAATAAGATCAACTTTCATGTAGTCTTTTGATGTGTCTGGATGCTGCATGGCTTTGACAGCATTCAACTTAAACTCATCCTCATTGACTCTCAGGGTTATTTCCCCCTGTTAGACATCAATGAGAGTTCGTCCAGTTGCTAGGAAGGGTCTTCCTAGAATGAGAGTAGCACTCTTGTGCTCCTCCATTTCCAGCACTACAAAGTCAGTGGGAAAGGCGAATGGCCCAACTCTGACAATCATGTCTTCAATCACGCCTGATGGGTATTTAATGGAGTCATCAGCAAGTTGGAGACATATCCGAGTTGGTTTAACTTCTTCAGTTAAACAAAGCTTTCTGATAGTGGATGCAGGTATTAGGTTGATGCTTGCCCCAAGATCACATAAAGCTGTCTTGGTGCAATTACCTTCTAATGTGCATGGTATCAGAAAACTCCCCGGGTCTTTAAGCTTTTCAGGAAAGCTTTTCAGAATGACTGCACTGCATTCTTCAGTGAGGAGAACTCTTTCAGTTTCTCTCCAATCCTTCTTATGACTCAAGATCTCTTTCATGAACTTGGCATAAGAAAGTATTTGCTCAAGTGCCTTTGTAAATGGAATCTTTATTTCAAGAGTCCTGAGATAATCTGCAAAGTGAGCAAATTGCTTATCCTGCTCCTCTTGGCGGAGTTTTTGAGGATAAGGTATCTTGGCTTTATATTCCTCAACCTTAGTTGCTGTAAGTTTATTTCCTACAGAAGTGGTTGAAGAAGCCTTTTTAGATGGGTTGTCATCAGCACTTGTGTGTGTCTGATCCCTCACTGGCAATTGAGTGCCAGAGTTAGAAGCTGGAGTGACGTTAGGTGCCAGCTCCTTATCTGTTCCTGGCGTCTGAACGCCAGAACTGTGCTTCTTTTGGGCGTCCAACGCCAGATCCTTGCTTGTTTCTGGCGTTGAACGCCAGTCCTGAGCATGGTCTGGGCGTTCAGCGCCAGCCTTCCACCCAATTTCTGGCATTTTAGCGCCAGAATTATTTTTCCCTGGGCTCTTACTGTACTCAGGTGGATTTTGGGTGGTTTGCTCATTTCTTGGCTTCTTGTTGCCTTGAGGTGGGGTATTTAACATCTTCCCACTTCTTAATTGAACTGCTTGGCATTCTTCTGTTATTTGTTTTGACAGCTGCTGCTTTGTTTGCTTCAATTGTTCTTCCATATTTATATTAGCCATCCTTGTCTCTTGTAGTCTATCCTTGAACTCGGCTAACTGCTTTGTTAGAAAGTCCAATTGCTGATTGAATTTAGCAGCTTGTTTTACAGGACTGAGTTCAGCAGTTACTGTTTTAACCTCTTCTTTCAATGAAAGGTCACTGCTTAGATACAGATGCTGATTTCAGGCAACTGTATCAATGAGCTCTTGAGCTTCTTCAATTGTTTTTCTCATGTGGATAGATCCACGAGCTTAGTAATCTAGAGACATCTGAGCTCTTTCTGCAAGCCCATAATAGAAGATGTCTAACTGAACCCATTCTGAAAACATTTCAGAGGGGCATTTTCGTAGCATCTCTCTGTATCTCTCCCAGGCATCATAAAGAGATTCATTATCTCCTTGTTTAAAGCCTTGGATGTCCAGCCTTAGCTGTGTCATCCATTTTGGAGGAAAGTATTGATTCAGGAATTTTTCTGTCAGCTGTTTTCATGTCCTTATGCTGGCCTTAGGTTGGTTATTTAACCACCTCTTAGCTTGGTCTTTTACAGCAAATGAAAACAGTAATAATCTGTAGACATCCTGATCTACTTCCTTATCATGTACTGTGTCAGCAATCTGTAAAAACTGTGCCAGAAACTCTGTAGGTTCTTCTTGTGGAAGACCAGAATACTGGCAACTTTGCTGCACCATGATAATGAGCTGAGGATTCAACTCAAAGCTACTGACTCCAATGGAGGGTATGCAGATACTGCTCCCATATGAAGCAATAGAGGGGTTAGCATATGACCCTAGAGTCCTCCTGGACTATTCATTTCCTCTTAGGTCCATGATGGAGAAAGGGAGATGATGTAAAATAGAAGAAAAATATTTTTATTTATTTAATTATTTATTTATTTTGAAAACAAAATAAATTAAAATAAATAAAAATGGGTGAAGATTTTCGAAAAAATGAGGAAAGAGAAAGTGGTTAGGAAGTTTTGAAAAAGATATGATTTGAAAAGGGTTTTAAATTTCAAAAAAAAATCTGGATTTTAAAATTGATTTTCGAAAAAAAAAAGCTTTAAAATAGAGAGAAAATATATTTTTGAATTTAAAGAGGAAAGAGAAAAACAATAAGATAGCACAAGATTTAAAATTTTTAGATCTAATGCTCCTTGTTTTTGAAAATTTTTGGAGGGAAAACACCAAGGAACACCAAACTTAAAAATTTTAAGATCAAGACACAAGGAGAACTCAAGATCACTTTGAAGACTCACAAGAACACAAGAACATGAAGAAAGAACACCAAACTTAAAATTTTTAGAAAACCAAACTAAAATTTTCGAAAAACAAAGAAAAATCAACAAGAAAACACCAAACTTAAAGTTTGGCACAAGATTTATTCAAAGAAAAATTATTTTGAAAAAGATTTTAAAAATATGATAGCCAATTACTAAGAACATAAGCACCACGCTCTAGCTAATTGAGCTATAAATTTAAAGTGTTTTAACAAGGTATAAATAATAAAAGACTCTAAACCAAAAAGAAAAATTTTTCCTAATCTAAGCAACAAAATAAACCGTCAGTTGTCCAAACTCAAACAATCCCCGGCAACGGCGCCAAAAACTTGGTGCCCGAAATTGGAAATCACAATTCTTCACAAATTCGCACAACTAACCAGCAAGTGCACTGGGTCGTCCAAGTAATACCTTATGTGAGTAAGGATCAATCCCACGGAGATTATTGGCTTGAAGCAATCTATGGTTATCTTGTAACTCTTAGTCAGGAAGACAATAAAATAATTCACTTATCAAATTTGATTGCAAGCAATAAAAGGGCAGAACACAAATTATACTTGTATGCAATGATGGAGAATATGTTGGAATTTTGGAGATGCTTTATCTTCTGAAATTCTGCTTTCCTCTGTTTCTGATTCACGCACGCACGTCCTTCTATGGCAGCTGTGTGTTGGTGGATCACCGTTGTCAATGGCTACCATCCATCCTTCCAGTGAAAAGGGTCCAGGTGCGCTGTCACCGCACGGCTAATCATCTGCAGGTTCTCAATCGTACTGGAATAGGATTTACTATCCTTTTGTGTCTGTCACTACGCCCAGCACTCGCGAGTTTGAAGCTCATCACAGTCATTCAATCCCTGAATCCTACTCGGAATACCACAGACAAGGTTTAGACTTTCTGGATTCTCTTGAATGTTGCCATCAATCTAGCTTATGCCACGAAGATTCCGATTAAGAGATCTAAGAGATATTCATTCATTCTACGGTGGAATGTAAGTGGTTGTCAGGCATGCGTTCGTGGAGGAATGATGATGATTGTCACGTTCATCACATTCATATTGAAGTGCGAATGGATATCTTAGATAGGAACACGCATGTTTGAATGGAAAACAGAAATACTTGCATTAGTTCATCGAGACATAGCAGAGCTCCTCACCCCCAACAATGGAGTTTAGAGACTCAAGCCGTCAAAAGGTACAAAGTTTAGATCTAAAATGTCATGAGATACAAAATAAATCTCTAAAAGTTGTTTAAATACTAAACTATGATAGATGGTGCAGAAATCCACTTCTGGGGCCCACTTGGTGTGTGCTGGGGCTGAGACTTAAGCTTCTCACGTGCATGGGCTGTTTTGGATGTTCAACGCCAGGTTGTAACCTGTTTCTGGCGTTGAACTCCAACTTGTAACTTGTTTCTGGCGCTGGACGCCAGACTGCAACATGGAACTGGCGTTGAACGCCAGTTTACGTCATTTATCATTGAGCAAAGTATAGACTATTATATATTGCTGGAAAGCCCTGGATGTCTACTTTCCAACGCAATTGGAAGCGCGCCATTTGAACTCCTGTAGCTCCAGAAATTCTATTCTGAGTGCAGAGAGGTCAGAATCCAACAGCATCAGCAGTCCTTTTTCAGCCGAATCAGATTTTTGCTCAGCTCCCTCAATTTCAGCCAGAAAATACCTGAAATTACAGAAAAATACACAAACTCATAGTAAAGTCCAGAAATATGAATTTTGCCTAGAAACTAATGAAAATAAACTAAAAACTAACTAAAACATACTAAAAATATATGAAATTAACCCCAAAAGCGTATAAAATATCCGCTCATCACATACTCATGCATTCTTTCCAATTTACACCCATATGCATTGTTTTTGTTACTTTATCTTGGGGTATCTTTGTGAAAAAAAGTTTCAATGCATACAGTTTAATCATTCAACACATGAGTTTGTTCCCAAATCTTAGAATTTCCAATTACACTACAATTACACACCTATATATCTACCCTAATTCCCCAAGTATACCCTCCTATTTGAATGATACACATCCTAACTTACCTAAGCTAATCAAGGATTCAAATTCAGGGACATTCATGGTTTTTCACTTAGGGCTATTGATGTGCTCTATCTAAGAACAAAAGGGGTTTATCATAGGCTCAAAATTGGTTAGTAATGGTATATAAGAGGGTTAAGGCCATTTGGGAAAAGTGACTATTGAAATGATGGCCTCAATCATGTAAATTCATTCATACACAAAGCAATGGACATATAGAATCAGACAAAGCAAGGATCACAATCATAGAGAGAGAGATATGCATAAAAGAATGGAAATAATGGTTAGAAGATGTAACCATGCAATAGGCTCAAAACTTTCATGCTTGTGTTCTTAGCTCAATCACTATGTTCTAAAATAGATTCTTAAAGCAAGTTTACTGCAAAAAAAATTCAGAATTTTTGTAGGTTACCCAAAACACAGTTTCTTGGAAAGGAAGTTATTGTTTTGACCAAGTAACTCTATAGAAACTAACTATCATGCAAAGGGTATTTACAAGCAAAACTAACTACACATGCAATATACTAACTTCTAAGCAAAAATAAATCCATGGGTATCGAAGGGAAGAGATTGTTACCCATGGAGATCGGTCGAACGACCTCTCCACACTTTAGAAACTAGCACGGTCCTCCGTGCTACGAATAATACGCAAGGGACGGTCGGGACCGGAACCTTCACTATCCCCTTCATCAAAACTCCCATCACTTGGGTTTGAGGTGGATGTGAATATTTCGGGTTCCTCCATGCTAGGGGTAACACAACGCAGAAGCTTCTTGATGTAAGTATATCGGCGATGGTTGCGCCGCTCATATCTATCAAGCTTCCGGTGAAGATCTTCTATCCTTTGATGTGTGGATCTCAGTGGTGGCGATGATGAACTAGAAGGAAAAAGAAGTGGCGGGGCTATGTCGAGGCTTGGTTTGTTCATGGGAAGGTGTAGGTATTTTCCACTTGGGACCACATCACCCTTAGCCAGAACTATAATCTTTTTGTCCTTGGCTTCCCAAGAAACACCCGTAGCAGCAACTAAATCATATACCAATGCTGGAAATGGTAAATTACCTCGGTCATGAACTTGACTCATCGCTTGCTTGACAAGAAGCGGAATGTTCACCGGCTTCTCCGTGAGAACACACCAAACAAGCAAGGCGAGGTCTGCCGTGAGGGACAACTTGTGGGTGCTAAGTAGCACATAGTGAGATAGGATCTGGGCTCAAGCTCTAGCTTCCACAGTGAGGAAGCGAGCGTCAATGCTCTTGGGCCTCATCCGCAGTTGACCATGGATCCAAAATGCCTCTGGTTCAGCAATGACTCGGAGGATCGAGTCCCAATCGAATCCAAACTTCTCTCGCTGACGTAAGACTTCTTGGTAGCCATCCATGTCACTTGGTACCGGTAGAACATTAAGCACTTGCTGAATAGCCTCTTCTGAAACTGAGACTTGCTTCCGGTGTATGTATACCGATTGAAGAGAGGGAAGATGGTAGTTAGTGTAGAATTCTTCCACCCAAGAGAGGTTGATTTCCCTTGGTTTTCTCAGGAGAAACACCCATCCTCGCTGTTCAATGCAGGGCAAAATATAAGGAGCAACCTTGTCCGGCGGAGCGAGTAGATGCTCAGGATGATAGTTCCTTACAGCTATGGAGGGGAACATAAGTTCACAGAAGCGGTTGGGAAACCATGAAGAATCTTTCACCGGTTTTCCCTTGTCATTCTCATCAATAGGAGCGGGTGTCTTCCCTTTTTTAGATAGGGGTTTGGCTTCTAATGAAGAGCGTGCCTTAGAGTTTGACCTTTAGGGTGCCCTTTTTGTGGCCGGTTTTCTCGAAGCTATCTTCTTGCCTTTTTTGGTGGCCATCCTAAAAAGGAAGGGAAGGAAAGAAAACATTAAACCCAAGAATCAATTTGACAAAAAAATGCAAGTGATTTGTAGTGCCCATTGTGAATGTAAAAGCAAGGGTCATGACACTTGGCATGGGATGCCAGAGGAAGTAAAGCATGCAATGGCATGAGAAGAGTAATCTCAAGCATCCATAATAAAGAGCAAGTCATGTTCAATTAATATCTAATTGGCAAGTATGAACTTTAAGCACACAAATTAGACTCAATGCATTTAAGAGAAAGCGAGTGAACGAAGAGGGAGCACCAATTTGAAAGTGTATGACTAAAATGAACCAAAATGGTATATGTGCATTTTCTCGAACACTTGGCATGCAATAAGCAAGCAATGAGCAATTATGAGATACTAAACCAATTCAAAGCCCAAAATAGAATATCAATCATCACATAAACATCACACACTGGCAAAGATAAGAAAAAGAATAACAAAAGATCTATTAATGCAAATTAAGTTCAAATTCAACATCATGGAGAAATAAGGAAAAAAGAAAAGTAAGCAAACAAAAAGCAAGAAACATCATCATGCAGCAAAAGAGAAACTAAGTAAAGTAATAAGAAGCATCTAACTAGAAGAAATAATGTAAGGGAAAATGGAAGTAAAGAAATGGAAGAAGTGAAACCTTGAAAAGTATGAAGGAACAAGGTTGAATCTTCTTTTGTGAAGATGAGAGAGAAAATAGGGGAAGTGTAGTGCCACCGGAAAAGGTGGTTGTCACCGGTGAGTGGCTGGAGACAGTGGTGGTGGGTTAGAGAAGAAGAAGAAGAGAAGGGAAATGATGTTGGGAGAAGGAAAATAAACTAAGAAAGAAAAGGGGTTGAGGGAGAAAGAAAACAGGACCAGGCGCGAAAGTATAAAACTGACTCGCATAACCGGCACGGGCGCGCAAGGTGCGCTGGCACGTCGGTGAGGGTGCTAGCAGAGGACGCGTGCGTGTCAGTGGCGCGCGCGCGCGAGGGAGGTTGTGCCTCAGGCACAAAAGTGGCACAAAGTTGCCTCAACTCTCTGGTTTTTGTACCAGAGTGAATCAGGGAGGCAGGCGCGCAGACGCACACCTTGCGCGAACGCGTGCTTGAGGTATTTCGCGACTGGCGCGGACGCGCACAACGCGCGGACGCGTCAGTTTTGACACAGGGTTGGCCCAATTGTGGCACAACTCTCTGGTTTTTGTACCAGAGAGCCCACATATCTACATCGGCATGCGCGCACCGTGCGCTTGCGCGTCGATGGTTAAATTGCAATGGTGCGCGCAGGCGGCACGTACGCGAACGCGTGGGTGCCTGGCTCGAGTTGGGCACAAAGTGGGCATGACTCTCGGGTATTTGGCCTAAGAGTGGACGCGCGCACACTGTGCGCTGGCGCGTCGGTGCCCTTCTTCAAAGGAATTTTTTTGTTTTCTTTATCTTTTTTTTTTCACATCCTATCTATATGAACAACCTATCTATCCAACAAAATCAACAAAGCTAACATTCCTATGCACTCAATCAATCATCAAGAGATCACAAAATTCACAAGAAACTAAGGATACAAATAAGATGGTATAAACAAGGAAGATCTTACCACGGTGGGGTGCCTCCCACCAAGCACTTTTTTTTAACGTCCTTAAGTTAGACGGTCCTTTTCTTAAGCTTCCTCTCTCCTTGGTGCATCCTCCAATATGTACACATCTAGCTCTTTTGGGGGCTTGCAACCATGATACTTCTTCACTCTATGTTCATTCACTTTAAAAGTTGCTTCACTCTTGGGATCAAACAATTCCACTACTCCGTAGGGTTTCATCTCCTTCACCGTGAAAGGTCCTTCCCATCTAGAGCGGAGCTTGCCAGGCATGAATCGGAGTCTTGAGTTGTAGAGGAGGACCTCATCACCTTCTTGAAAGTCCTTCTTCTAGATGTGATGGTCATGGAATGCTTTAGTCTTTTCCTTGTAGATTCGGGCATTCTCATATGACTCGTTCCTCAAACACTCAAGCTCTTCTAGTTGTAACTTCCTAGCTTCACCCGCCTTGGCCAAATCCATGTTGCACTGCTTTACCGCCCAATAGGCTCGATGCTCAATCTCCACCGAAAGGTGGCATGCCTTACCATAGACGATCCGGAAAGGACTCATCCCTATCGGAGTCTTGTAGGCCGTTCTATACGCCCATAGTGCATCTCATAACCAGCAATCCTTTCTTTGCGGATTGACCACTTTCTCCAAGATTCTCTTGATTTCCCGGTTGGACACTTCCTCTTGTCCATTTGTTTGCGGATGATAAGCAGTAGCAACCTTATGCGACACTCCATAGCGCTTGAGCAATGCTTCTACCTTCCTGTTACAAAAGTGGGATCCTTGGTCGCTTACGATTGCTCATGGCGACCCATAACTGGCATACAATGTGATTCCTAATGAAAGAAACAACGGTATTGGTGTCGTCAAGGCGGGTAGGTAGGGCCTATACCCACTTTGACACGTAGTCAACCGCTAACAGAATATACAAATACCCACTAGAGTTGGGAAACGGTCCCATAAAGTCAATGCCCCATCCATCAAATATCTCACAGAACAACATAGGTTGCTGAGGCATTTCATCCCTTTGGGATGCGTTTCCTAACTTCTGACACTGATGGCAAGACACACACAACTGATTAGCATCCTTGAATAAGGTTGGCCACCAGAATTCACAATCCAACCCTTTTTTAGTGGTCCTTTGTGGGCCAAAGTGGCCACCACATTCGGACGAATGACAAGCTTCAAGAATTGGTTGAAATTCAGACTCCGGGACACATCTTCGAATTATTTGGTCCACGCCCCTCTTCCACAAGTGAGGGTCATCCCAAATATAGTATTTGGAATCACTCCTCAACTTGTCCCTTTGGTTTTTTGAAAAGTTGGGAGGGAAGATTTTTGCAACCAAGTAGTTCGCCATTGGGGCAAACCAAGAAAAGCTATCCGACACAGCATGCAAACTATCCAATGGGAATGAGTCATTGATCGGAAATGGATCAATTTTTAAATTTTCAATGCGGCTTAAATGATCCGCAACCAGGTTTTGAGATCCACTCCGGTCCCTAATCTCAATGTCGAATTCTTGCAAAAGCAAGATCCAACGTATGAGTCTAGGCTTTGACTCATTCTTTGTCAATAAGTACTTTAAAGTTGCATGATCCGTGTATACCACTATCTTTGAACCTAGCAAATAAGATTTGAATTTATCTAAAGCATGAACAATAGCTAGGAGTTCTTTTTCAGTAGTGGTATAGTTGGATTGTGCTGTATCTAGTGTCTTAGAAGAGTAAGCAATGACAAAGGGGAGTTTACCATCGCGCTGTGCAAGCGTGGCACCTATAGCATGGTTTGACGCATCGCACATTATCTCAAATGGCAACGTCCAGTTCGAGACTCGCACAATTGGTGCCATGGTAAGAACTCTCCTTAGCTCTTCAAAAGCTTTTACACATTCACTATCAAATTCAAAATCCACATCTTTTTGGAGTAGGCGCGATAATGGCAAAGCAATCTTACTGAAGTCCTTGATAAAGCGCCTATAAAATCCTGCATGTCCCAAAAACGAGCGGACCTCCCTCACAGATGAAGGGTGAGGCAAAATGGTGATAACATCGACCTTGGCCGGGTCTACAGAAATGCCTTCATGAGATACTACATGTCCTAACACTATACCTTGTCGTACCATAAAGTGACACTTTTCAAAATTTAAGACAAGGTTAGTGTCAACACATCTAGCTAGGACCTTGGCCAAGTTCTCTAAACAACAATCGAATGAAGTACCATAAACGCTGAAGTCATCCATAAAGACTTCTAGACAATTCTCCATTAGATCGGAGAAGACACTCATCATGCATCACTGAAAAGTAACGGGTGCGTTACATAGTCCAAATGGCATCCTTTTATAGGCAAAGGTGCCAAATAGATAAGTAAACGTGGTCTTCTCCTAATCTTCAGGAGCAATATGTATCTGGAAGTAGCCAGTAAATCCATCAAGAAAGCAGTAGTGAGATTTACCTGCCAAGCGGTCTAGCATCTGATCGATGAAGAGTAAGGGGTAATGGTCCTTCCGTGTGGCGGCGTTCAATCTTCTGTAGTCAATACATACTCGCCACGCATTTTGTACTCTTTTAGTGACCATTTTACTGTCGTCCTTCTTGACCATTGTGATGCCTGACTTCTTGGGGACAACCTGAACCGGGCTCACCCACTCACTGTCGGAGATTGGGTATATGATATCCGCATCCAGTAATCGGGTGACCTCTTTCTTCACTACATCGAGGATGGTTGGGTTGAGCCTCCTTTGCGGTTGCCTAACCGGCTTAGCTCCATCTTGGAGAAATATCCTATGCATGCACTTGCGGGGGTCAATTCCCATAATATCTGCTAGGCTCCATCATATTACTTTCTTGTACTTTCTTAGAACATCTAGGAGCTTTCCTTCTTCTTCACTTGAGAGCTCACTAGCAATAATGACCGGAAATCTTTGGTTATCCTCTAAGAAAGCATACTTCAAATGAGATGGAAGAGGCTTCAGTTCACATTTTGTCTCAAGATGAGGTTCCTTTTCATCAAGCTCATGGGACTCATTCTTGACAACTTTCTCATGTTCATCCTCTTGGTAATCCGTCTCCTCAACAACGGGGTAGCACAACTTGTCATGGTCTTCTTCTTGCACTTCCGCTACCACTTCATCAATCACATCACATCGGAGCACGAAATGTTCTTCGAGAGGATGTTTCATGGCTTCCTCTAAATTGAACTTGATAATCTTGTCTCCAACCCCAAAGGAATATATACCGGTGAAGGCATCTAACTTGAATTTGGAGGTTTTAAGGAAGGGTCTACCAAGTAGAACGGAGGATGAGCTTCTATTTTCTGCTGGAGGCATTTCAAGGATGTAAAAGTCAACCGGAAAAACCAAATCCTTAATTGCCATGAGTACATCTTCCGCTATCCCCATCACTGTGATCACACTTTTATCGGCTAAGGCAAACCTCGCCGCCGACTTCTTCAATGGAGCTAAATTCAACCGCACATAGATAGAAAGTGGCATGATGCTTACACAAGCTCCCAAGTCACACATACAATCATGAAAAGTGTGTCCACCAATACAACAAGACACTAAGCACGGCCCAGGGTCACCACATTTTCTTGGAATAGTGATGAGCGGATAATTTATACGCTTTTTGGCATTGTTTTTACATAGTTTTTAGTATGATTTAGTTAGTTTTTAGTATATTTTCATTAGTTTTTAAATAAAAATCACATTTCTGGACATTACTATGAGTTGATATATTTTTCTGTGATTTCAGGTATTTTCTGGCTGAAATTAAGGGACTTGAGCCAAAATCAGATTCAGAGGTTGAAGAAGGACTGCAGATGCTGTTGGATTCTGACCTCCCTGCACTCAAAGTAGATTTTCTGGAGCTACAAGAGTTCAAATGGCGCGCTCTCAATTGCATTGGAAAGTAGACATCCAGGGCTTTCTAGAAATATATAATAGTCCATACTTTGCTCGAGTTTAGATGACGCAAACTGGCATTCAACGCCAGTTTCATGTTACATTCTGGAGTCAAACACCAGAAACAGGTTGCAAAGTGGAGTTAAACGCCAAAAACAGGTTACAAACTGGCGTTCAACTCCAAGAGAAGCCTCTACACGTATAAAGCTCAATGCTCAGCCCAAGCACACACCAAGTGGGTCCCAGAAGTGGATTTCTACATCATTTACTCATTCCTGTAACCCTAGTAACTAGTTTAGCATAAATAGAACTTTTTACTATTGTAATGGGAGTTCCTTTTTCCCTATTTTCGAATTCATATGCCATTTAGGGAGGCTGGCCTCTCGGCCATGCCTGGACCTTGCTCTTATGTATTTTCAACGGTAGAGTTTCTACACACCATAGATTAAGGTGTGGAGCTCTGCTGTTCCTCATGAATTAATGCAAAGTACTATTGTTTTTCTATTCAATTCAAGCTTATTCCTATTCTAAGATATTCATTCGCACCCAAGAACATGATGAATGTGATGATTATGTGACGCTCATCACCATTCTCACCTATGAACGCGTGCCTGACAACCACTTCCGTTCTACATGAAGATGAGATAGAATGAGTATCTCTTAGGTATCTAATACAGGGGACCGAGTCTGAGATATTAGAATCTTCGTGGTATAAGTTAGAACCCATGGACGGCCATTCCTAAGATCCAGAAAGTCTAAACCTTGTCTGTGGTATTCCGAGTAGGATCTGGGAAGGGATGAATGTGACGAGCTTCAAACTCGCGAGTGCTTGGCGTAGTGACAGACGCAAAAGGATAGTAAATCCTATTCCAGTATGATCGAGAACCGACAGATGATTAGCCATGCAGTGACAGTGCATTGGACCATTTTCACAGAGAGGATGGGATGTAGCCATTGACAACGGTGATGCCCTACATACAGCTTGCCATGGAAGGGAGTAGGAATGATTGGATGAAGACACCAGGAAAGCAGAAGTTCAGGAGGAACGAAAACATCTCTATACGCTTATCTGAAATTCTCACCAATGAATTACATAAGTATTTCTATCCTAGTTTATATTTTAATTATGTTTTTATTGTCAATTCACCATAACCATTTAAATCCACCTGACTGAGATTTACAAGGTGACCATAGCTTGCTTCAAGCCGACAATCTCCGTGGGATCGACCCTTACTCACGTAAGGTTTATTACTTGGACGACCCAGTGCACTTGCTGGTTAGTTATGCGAAGTTGTGACAAAGTGTGATTCACGTTTGAGAGCACCAAGTCTTTGGCGCCATCGTTGATGATCGCAATTTCGTGCACCAAGTTTTTGGCACCGTTGCCGGGGATTGTTCGAGTTTGGACAACTGACGGTTCATCTTGTTGCTCAGATTAGGTAATTTTATTTTAATTTTAATCTTTTCATTTTTATTATTCTTATTTTCAAAAAAAAATTGAATTATTCTATGGCTTCAGAATTTTTAAAAAAGATTTCTAGAGTTTCATGAAGCATGTTGAAGCCTGGCTGGCTGCAAAGCCATGTCTAATTCATTTGGACTGGGGCTTCCACTTATCAGCATAGAATGAAGTTGGATGAAGTATCAGCTGTTGTATGTCTGATTTGTATCTGCTAAAGCTTGGCTGGCCATTGGCCATGTCTAGTGTTTTGGACCGGAGCTTTCACTGAAAGCTTGGCTGGCTAGTAAGCCATGTCTAATTCCTGGACTGGAGCTTTAGACTAACAGTGCAAGATTCCTGGAATTCCTATTAAAAATTTTGAAATCCTTATTTTTCTTTTTCCAATTAATTTTCGAAAAAAAATCCAAAAAAATTAATAAAATTTTAAAACAAAAAATAATTAGATGTTTCTTGCTTGAATCTAGTGTCAAGTCATAATTTTGGTGTCAATTGCATGTTTATCTCTTTCTTGCATTTTACGAAAATCCATGCATTGCATTCTTCATGATCTTCAAGTTGTTCTTGGTAAGTCTTCTTGTTTGATCTTCATATTTTCTTGTTTTGTGTCTTTTCTTGTTTCTCATATGCATTTTTGAATTATTAATGTCTCAACATTGAAAATTTCTAAGTTTGGTGTCTTGCATGTTTTTCTTTTCTTTAAAAAAATTTTCAAAAACAAGTTCTTGGTGTTCATCTTGACATTCAAAGTGTTCTTGGTGTTCATCTTAACATTCAAAGTGTTTTTGCATGCATCAATTGTTTTGATCCAAAATTTTCATGCATTGAGTCTTTTTCATGTTTTTCTCTTCCATCATTAAAAATTCAAAAATCAAAAAAATATCTTTCCCTTTTCTTCTCATAAAATTCGAATATTTGACTTGACTTTTTCAAAAATTTTTAAAATCTAGTTGTTTCTTATGAGTCAAATCAAATTTTCAATTTAAAAATTCTATCTTTTTCAAATCTTTTTCAAAAATCAAATCTTTTTCATTTTTTCTTTCTTAATATTTTCGAAAATTTCAAAATTTATTTTTAAAATCTTTTTCTTATTTCTATTTCATATTTTCGAAATTAATGCTAACAATTAATGTGATTGATTCAAAAAATTTTAAGTTTGTTACTTGCCTAGTCAGAAAGGTTCAATCTTTAAATTTTAAAATCATATCTTTTTGTTTCTTGTTAGTCAAGTAATCAACTTTAATTTTTAAAATCAAATCTTTTTAAATTTTTGTTTCAAATCTTTTTCAAGATAAGTTTCAATCACATCTTTTTCAAAATTAATTTCAAAATCTTTTCTAACTTCTTATCTTTTCAAAATTTGATTTTCAAATCTTTTTTAATTAACCATTTAACTTTTTGTTTGATTTTAAAATTTTAATTTCAATCATATCTTTTTCAAAACTACCTAACTAATTCTCTCTCTAATTTTCGAAAATCACCTTCCTCTTTTTCAAAATTCCTCTTTAATTAACTAATTATTTTTAATTTTAATTTTATTTCCTTTCTTATTTTCGAATTTTAACTTTAATTTCAAATTAAAAACAAAAATACTTTTATTTTAATTTATTTAATTTTCAAAATTCTCTTCCCCTCATCTCTTTCTAATTATTTTATTTATTTACTAACACTTCTCTTCATCTAAAAATTCGAACCCTCTCTTCCTCCTGGTGTTCGAATTTCTCTTCTTCTATTCTTTTCTTCTTCTACTCCCATAAAGGAATCTCTATACTGTGACATAGAGGATTCCATATTTTCTTTTCTATTTTCTTCTTTTTCATATGAGCAGGAACAAGGATAAGAACATTCTTGTTGAAGCTGATCCTGAACCTGAAAGAACTCTGAAGAGGAATCTAAGGGAAGCTAAAGCACAACTCTCTGGAGAAAATCTGACAGAAATTTTCGAAAAAGAAGGAGACATGACCGAAAATAATGTAAGGAAGATGCTTGGTGACTTAACTGCACCAAATTCCAACTTACATGGAAGAAGCATCTCAATCCCTGTCATTGGAGCAAACAATTTTGAGCTAAAGTCTCAATTAGTTTCTTTGAAGCAACAGAACTGCAAGTTTCATGGACTTCCATCAGAAGATCATTTTCAGTTCTTAACTGAATTCTTGCAGATCTGTGATACTGTTAAGACCAATGGGGTTGATCCCGAGGTCTACAGGCTTATGCTTTTCCCGTTTGCTGTAAGAGACAGAGCTAAAATATGGTTGGATTCTCAACCTAAAGATAGCCTGAACTCTTGGGATAAGCTGGTCACGACTTTCTTAGCCAAGTTCTTTCCTCCTCAAAAGCTTAGTAAGCTTAGAGTGGATGTTCAAACCTTCAGACAGAAGGACGGTGAATCCCTCTATGAAGCTTGGGAGAGATATAAGCAACTGACCAAAAAATGTCCTTCTGACATGCTTTCAGAATGGACCATCCTGGATATATTTTATGATGGTCTGTCTGAATTATCAAAGATGTTATTGGAACATTCTGCAGGTGGATCCATTCACCTAAAGAAAACACTTGCAGAAGCTCAAGAACTCATTGACATGGTTGCTAATAACCAGTTCATGTACACTTCTGAGAGGAATCCTATAAGTAATGGGATGCCTCAGAGGAAGGAAGTTCTTGAAATTGATGCTCTGAATGCCATATTGGCTCAGAATAAAATATTGACTCAGCAAGTCAATATGATCTCTCAGAGTCTGAATGGATTGAAGGAATCATCCAACAGTACTATAGAAGCATCTTCTGAAGAAGAAGCTTATGATCCTGAGAACACTGCAATAGCAGAGGTGAATTACATGGGTGAACCCTATGGAAACACCTATAATTCCTCATGGAGAAATCATCCAAATTTCTCATGGAAGGATCAACAAAAGCCTCAACAAGGCTTTACTAATGGTGGAAGAAACAGGTTTAGCAATAGCAAACCCTTTCCATCATCCACTCAGCAACAGATAGAGAATTATGAGCAGAATCCATCTAGCTTAGCAAATATAGTCTCTGATCTATCTAAAGCCACTTTCAGTTTCATGAATGAAACAAGGTCCTCCATTAGAAATTTGGAGGCACAAGTGGGCGAGCTAAGTAAAAGGGTCACTGAAACTCCTCCTAGTACTCTCCCAAGCAAAACAGAAGAAAATCCAAAGAGAGAGTGCAAGGCCATTGAATTGACCATCATGGCCGAACCTACAAGGGAGGAGGAGGATGTGGATCCTAGTGAGGAAGACCTCTTGGGATGCTCAGTGACCAATAAGGAGTTTCTCTTTGAGGAACCAAAGGAATCTGAGGCTCAACTAGAGACCATAGAGATTCCATTGAACCTCCTTCTGCCCTTCATGAGCTCTGATGAGTATTCTTCTTCTGAAGAGAATGAAGATGTTACTGAGGAGCAAGTTGCTAAGTACCGTGGTGCAATCATGAAGCTGAATGCCAAATTATTTGGTAATGAGACTTGGGAAGATGAACCTCCCTTGCTCACCAATGAACTGAATGCATTAGATAGGCAGAAATTACCTCAAAAGAAACAGGATCCTGGTAAATTCCTAATTCCCTGTAATATAGGCACCATGACCTTTGAGAAGGCTCTATGTGACCTGGGGTCAGAAATAAACTTAATGCCACTCTCTCTAATGGAGAAACTTAGGATCTTTGAGGTGCAAGCTGCCAGAATTTTATTAGAGATGGCAGACAACTTAAGAAAACAGGCTTATGGACTAGTAGAGGACGTGTTAGTAAAGGTTGAAGGCCTTTACATCCCTGTTGATTTCATAATCCTAGACACAAGGAAGGATGAGGATGAATCCATCATCCTTGGAAGACCCTTCCTAGCCACAGCAAAAGCTGTGATTGATGTTGACAGAGAAGAGTTGATCCTAAAACTGAATAAGGACAACCTTGTGTTTAAAACTCAAGGATCGCCTTTTGTAACCATGGAGAGGAAGCATGAAAAGTTTCTCTCACTGCAGAGTCAACCAAAGCCCCCACAGTCAAACTTTAAGTTTGGTGTTGGGAGGCCACAACCAAACTCTAAGTTCGGTGTTGAACCCCCACATTCAAACTCTAAGTTTGGTGTTGGGAGGTTCCAACCTTGCTCTGATTATCTGTGAGGCTCCATGAGAGCTCACTGTCAAGCTATTGACATTAAAGAAGCACTTGTTGGGAGGCAACCCAATGTTATTTAATTATATTTAATTTTATTTTTATTGTTATTTCGTGTTTTATTATGTTGATGATCATGTGGAGTCACAAAAACTACTGAAAAATAAAAAACAGAATGAAAAACATCATTAAAAATAGCACACTCTGGAGAAGGAGCATTCTGGCGTTTAAATGCCAGAAACAAGCATCTGTCTGGCGTTTAACGCCAGAAACAAGCATCTACCTGGCGTTAAACACCAGAAACAGACTACTTTTGGCCGTTTAACGCCAAAAACAGGCAACAGTCTGGCGTTAAACGCCAGGATTGCACCACAAGGGCGTTTTCACGCCTAATAGGAGCAAGGATGATACATCCTTGACCCCTCTGGATCTGTGGACCCCACAGGATTCCCACCTACCCCACCTCTTTTTCTCTCCTCTTCACACCTTTTTATAACTCTCTTCCTAAAATACCCTTCACCAATCACCTCCATTACTCCTCCAAAACCATCATACAACCCACCTACACCCACCCACTCAAATTCAAACCCTCACTCCTTCCTTTTCACACATCATAACCACCTAAAACCCCTCTTGGCTGAACCACTCACACCTTTCCATCTCATCTATTTTCTTCTTCTACTACTCCCTCTTCTCTTCTTTTGCTCGAGGACGAGCAATCATTCTAAGTTTGGTGTGGTAAAAGCGTTGCTTTTTGTTTTTCCATAACCATTTATGATACCTAAGTCCAGAGAAACCTCTAGAAAGAGGAAAGGGAAGGCAAAAGCTTCCACCTCTGAGTCATGGGAGATAGAGAGATTCATCTCAAAATCTCATCACTAAGAAAAGGATGGAGCAAACAAGAGAGCCCACTTATGGACCTCAACAAGAGCATGAGAAAATTCCTCACCATGAAATCCCTGAGATGCCTCAGGGGATGCATTTTTCTCCACATAATTATTGGGAGCAAATCAACACCTCCCTAGGAGAATTAAGTTCCAACATGGGACAACTAAGGATGGAGCACCAAGAGCACTCCATCATCCTCCATGAGATTAGAGAAGATCAAAGAGCTATAAGGGAGGAGCAACAAAGACAAGGAAGAGACATAGAGGAGCTCAAGAGCACCATTGGTTTTTCAAGAAGAGAAAGACGCCACCCTCACTAAGGTGGACCCGTTCCTTAATCTCCTTGTTCTTATTTTCCTGTTTTTCGTTTACTATGCTTCATGTTTAATTATATTTGTGTCTTTACTATATGATCATTAGTATTTAAGTGTCTATGCCTTAAAGTTATGAATGTCCTATGAATCCATCACCTCTATTAAAAGAAAACTGTTCTAAAAACAAAAGAACAAGAAGTACAGGGTTTCGAATTCATCCTTGAAACTAGTTTAATTATTTTGATTTGGTGACAATAATTTTTGTTTTCTGAATGAATGCTTGAACAGTGCATATGTCTTTTGATATTGTGGTTTATGAATGTTAAATATGTTGGCTCTTGAAAAGAATGATGAAAAAGGAGAAATATTATTGATAATCTGAAAAATCATAAAAATTGATTCTTGAAGCAAGAAAAAGCAGTGAATATAAAAGCTTGCAGAAAAAAATAAAAGAAAAAAAATAGCGAAAAAAAAAGAGAAAGAAAAATAAAAAGCAAGGAGAAAAAGCCAAAAGCTCTTAAAACCAAAAGGCAAGAGCAAAAAGCCAATAGCCCTTAAAACCAAAAGGCAAGGGTAATAAAAAGGATCCAAGGCTTTGAGTATCAGTGGATAGGAGGGCCTAAAGGAATAAAATTCTGGCCTAAGCGGCTAAACCAAGCTGTCCCTAACCATGTGCTTTGAGCGGATAATTTATACGCTTTTTGGCATTGTTTTTACATAGTTTTTAGTATGATTTAGTTAGTTTTTAGTATATTTTCATTAGTTTTTAAATAAAAATCACATTTCTGGACTTTACTATGAGTTGGTGTGTTTTTCTATGATTTCAGGTATTTTCTGGCTGAAATTGAGGGACTTGAGCAAAAATCAGATTCAGAGGTTGAAGAAGGACTGCAGATGTTGTTGGATTCTGACCTCCCTGTACTCAAAGTGGATTTTCTGGAGCTACAGAAGCCCAAATGGCACGCTCTCAATTGCGTTGGAAAGTAGACATCCAAGGCTTTCCAAAAATATATAATAGTCCATACTTTGCCTGAGTTTAGATGATGCAAACTGGCGTTCAATGCCAGTTCCATGTTACATTCTGGAGTCAAACGCCAGAAACAGGTTGCAAAGTGGAGTTAAATGCCAGAAACAGGTTACAAACTGGCGTTCAACTCCAAGAGAAGCTTCTACACATATAAAGCTCAATGCTCAGCCCAAGCACACACCAAGTGGGCCCCGAAAGTGGATTTCTGCATCATTTACTCATTCCTATAACCCTAGTAACTAGTTTAGCATAAATAGAACTTTTTACTATTGTAATGGGAGTTCCTTTTTCTCTATTTTCGAATTCATATGCCATTTAGGGAGGCTGGCCTCTCGGCCATGCCTGGACCTTTCTCTTATGTATTTTCAACGGTAGAGTTTCTACACACCATAGATTAAGGTGTGGAGCTCTGCTGTTCCTCATGAATTAATGCAAAGTACTATTATTTTTCTATTCAATTCAAGCTTATTCCTATTCTAAGATATTCATTCGCACCCAAGAACATGATGAATGTGATGATTATGTGACGCTCATCACCATTCTCACCTATGAACGCGTGCCTGACAACCACTTCCGTTCTACATGAAGATGAGATAGAATGAGTATCTCTTAGGTATCTAATACAGGGGACCGAGTCCGAGATATTAGAATCTTCGTGGTATAAGTTAGAACCCATGGACGGCCATTCTTGAGATCCAAAAAGTCTAAACCTTGTCTGTGGTATTTCGAGTAGGATCTGGGAAGGGATGATTGTGACGAGCTTCAAACTCGCGAGTGTTGGGCGTAGTGACAGACGCAAAAGGATAGTAAATCCTATTCCAGTATGATCGAGAACCAACAGATGATTAGCCATGCAGTGTCAGCACATTAGACCATTTTCACAGAGAGGATGGGATGTAGCCATTGACAACGGTGATGCCCTACATACAGCTTGCCATGGAAGGGAGTAGGAATGATTGGATGAAGACAGCATGAAAGCAGAAGTTCAGAAGGAACGAAAGAATCTCTATACGCTTATCTGAAATTCTCACCAATGAATTACATAAGTATCTCTATCCTAGTTTATATTTTAATTATGTTTTTATTGTCAATTCACCATAACCATTTAAATCCGCCTAACTGTGATTTACAAGGTGACCATAGCTTGCTTCAAGCCGACAATCTCCGTAGGATCGACCTTACTCACGTAAGGTTTATTACTTGGACGACCTAGTGCACTTGCTGGTTAGTTGTGTGAAGTTGTGACAAAGTGTGATTCACGTTTGAGAGCACCAAGTCTTTGGCGCCATCGTTGATGATCTCAATTTCATGCACCATCAAAGAAGAAATTGAATTACCCAAGGATAATGTCTCCAATTCTTTTATCCTATCCTTGTGTGTATACAAGTCTTTCAAAAATTTTGCATACTTTGGAATTTGTTGAATAGCATCAAGGAGTGGTATGGTTACCTCAACCTTTTTGAACACTTGAAGCATGTTAAAATCAAATTCCGGTGTTTTCTTCGCCTTCTTCACCATGGAAGAAAATGGGATAGGAATGGACTCATCCACTATAGCTTTTCTCTTGGGTTCCTTGAGGTTAACTCCTTCTTCCTCATGCCTTTTGTCTACCACCTCTTCTTCATGTGGAGCTTCAACAACTACCTCTTCCTCATGAATTTCTCCCATGACCCTTGGAGGTATCTCCTCTAATGTAGTCCCCGACTGTAGAGTGATGGCGTTGAGACCGCCTCTTGGATTTGGTTGGGGTTGGGATGGAAGGTTAGAGGAACTTGAGGGTTGGTTGGTGTTGTTATTGGGGGTTGGTGGTTGGCTTGACATGTTCATCTTTGAAAGCATGTTGGTAAGGTTGGCTAATTGAGTATTCAAGGCCTCGAATTGAGCCTTGTTGCTCTCATCTAGTTTTTCCATGGCGGCTCTAAGCTCATCAACTTGATTGTTGGAAGATGGAGGAGTTTGGTTTTGGTTTTGTTGTCTATGGTGTGGTGCTTGGTACTTAGTGTAGTTGTTTTAGTTTTGGTTGGAGTGGTAGTTGGTGTTGTTATGGTGGTATTGGGATGAAGATTGGTTATTGTTGTGATGAGAAGGAGAGTTGTTCCATCTTTGGTTTTGATTGCTTCCTTGTGCATTATCCCTCCACCCTTGATGTTGATTACCACCTTGATGGTAATTGTTTTGACCTTGAAGAGGGTAGGGTGGATGGTTGTTGTAATTCACATTGGCCACCACAAGAGCATGTTCCTCTTGAATTTGATGGCATTGGTCGGTATAATGTGTGGTGCTAGAGCACAAACCACAAATCCTAGGAGGGCCTTCAAGTTGAGCAACCAGAGGTGGGCTTGGACGGCTTGGATGGAGTAGTATTCCTTTTGATCCCTTTGGATTTGTGTAAGGATGGTGGTCATATCCCCAAGTGCTTTGGTTAGACTTGATTCGGAAGGGGATGGTTCTACCACACCCTTGAGAGGATTACTTCTCACCCTTGTGTGTTGTGTAGCTTCGGCAATATCCTTTATCAAATTCCAAGCTTCTCCCTCCGTCTTGTTTTTCGAAAGGGAACCGCCACTAGAAGCGGTGAGCAATCTTCTATCTTCCGCACAAAGACCTCCGGTAAAGTAGCTAATGAGCAAGTGAGTGGTCATTCCGTGGTGTGGACATGACTCTAATAGCCTCTTGAACCGAGACCAATACTCGTACAAACTCTCTTGGTCTCTTTGCATTATACCCGAAATCTCTTTTCGGATGTAGTCGGTCTTCTCCGGTGGGAAGAACTTATCAAAAAACTCTCTTCTCAAGAAATCTCAATTAGTCACAATCTCATCTGGTAGCGAATAGAACCATGTTTTTGCTTGCGCTTCAAGAGAGAAAGGGAAGGCAAAAACCATGATAGCTACCTCATCAGCTCCATGCCTTCGAGCCGTAGAACAAGCAACTTGAAAATCCTTCAAATGTCGTATGGAGTCTTGACCCGGCAACCCATGATACTTAGGAAGTAGATTTATCAAGCTACTCTTCAACTCAAAGTTTGGGTCAAGGTTAGGATACCTTGCTTGCAACGGTTGAAGTATGATATCCGGAGCTCCTTGCTCATGCAAAGTGATCCGGCGTGTGATGACAAGTCATCTTAGCCTAGTTTTACTAGTCTTTTTCTTTGTTTTTATTTGGTTTTATGCACTTTCTTGCATTGTAAGTAAGTAATTTAGAGTGGAATTGCATGATTTCTTTAAATCAATCAACCACCCTTTAATTGATACAAAATTATGAGGTTTAAGCTAAATTTAATTGATAATTAATTGATTTATAAACCTTGTGAAATTTGTGATACTTTGATTGGTTGATTTGATTACTTGTAGGTGAAGAAAGAAGAAAATAAGAAAAGCGTGGCTTAAGAAGCGTGCCCAAAAGAGGAAAAGCGTAGCAAAATCAAAGAAGAGTGAAAGCTAAGTTGAGAAAGCAAACTGAGCTTCACAAGGAAAAATGGGAAAGAGCAAAGCACCAAGCTCAGTTCAATTAGTCAACTGAGCACTATAGAAAGCAAGGAAACAACATGAAGCTCAGTTCACTAAGTGAGCTTTATCGGGCTCCTTTTCAAAATTAATTCAAGATGAAATCCCAAGGGAGGAAGCCATCAAGTTTCGAACCAATGACCCAAGGGAGGCAAGGAACGCTCCTTGCAAGAAAAACCAAGAAGAATTAGCCAAAATGTTTCCTCCAAGGTTCGAACAAGGAACCACACGCTACTTAGCTTGCAAGAAAATGAGCCAAGATGCATTCCAAGAGATTCGAACCTGGGTACTCATGCAAGACAAGGGAGGAGCGCCACTTTTAATGCAAAGAAAATGAGCCAAGATGCACTCCAAGAGGATCGAACCAGGGAACTCCATAAAAAGCAAGGAAGGAGCGTCCAACCCTTCCAAGGAAATTAGCTTCAAATTTCCTCCACCAAGAGTTGAACCTGGGACCTTGAAGACAAAAGCTAGGCACTACAATTGGGGAGCTCAGTTGATTTTTCCAACTGAGCACTACTCCTCCTCATCTCCCCACATTTTGGCACGCCCAAAAGCACCAAGGAGCAAGCATGATGCGCGCAAGTGACACGGCCAAGGATGCCATGACGCGCACAATTTTTGACACGGCCAAGACATAGAGCTCAGTTCAAAATTCCAACTGAGCTCTAATGTCATGCAACATGACCAAGGCTGGACGCACCAAATTGGACACGGACAGCAACATTGGGGTGCTCAGTTTGGTTTTCCAACTGAGCCGTCCCCGGGAGATGCACTTGGGCCAAAATTCACTAAAAATCCAATTTAATTCATTTCTTCACCAAATTTTAAAGCCCACCCAAATTCTTAGATCTAAATTAGGAAGTGTATAAATAGGTATTAGTTTGATTTAGAAAAAGGACTTTGACCTCTAGGAATTTTACTTTCACTTTTGGCTTTCTTTTACCATTTTTGTAATTTTGAGCTTTTACTTTGAATTTGGATCTTAGAGAATTGGGAAGGAGAATTGATCTCTCTTCTTCCTTGTTCTTGTTTGAGCACCCTTTACTTCTTGTCAAGGATCTTGGGTGGAGAATTGAAGAACTTCTGTTTCAATCTCACCTTGAGATCTCTTGTTCATTTTCTGCATAATTCAAATTCTGTTTACTGCTTCCAACTTTCTTTTCTTCTGTAATTTACTTTTATATTTTCATTTTGCAATTGTTCTTGTTGGATCAAGGAAGGATTTGAGATCTAGACTTGTTTTCTAGTCTCTTCCACTCCTGAGATCTTTAACATCCTTTTAATTGCTGCAAATTAAGCATCAGTTTTTCTGTTTTCGTTCCTCAAGCATTTTTACTTTTCTGTTTGAAATCTATTGCAATTCAATTCATCTTTAGTTCTTCTGTTTGTTGCAATCTGCTTCTGCTTGTTTAAATTTTGCAATCCCAGCTCCCAATCCCTTTTATAATTCAAGCAATTTACATTTCTTGCACTTTAAGATTCAGTCATTTACATTTCTTGCAATCTAAGTTTCTGCAATTTACATTTCTTGCACTTTAAGATTCAGTCATTTACATTTCTTGCAATCTAAGTTTTTGTAATTTACATTACTTGCACTTTAAGATTCAGCACTTTTACTTCTTGTTCTCTTTAATTTACTACAATTCTTCCCTCTCCCTTTACAATTCATGCAATTTAGTTTCTGCCAATTACAAACCACTCAACCAATACTTGATTCGCTTGACTAAATCAACCACTAAACTAAAATTGCTCAATCCTTCAATCCCTGTGGGATCGACCTCACTCATGTGAGTTATTATTACTTGATGTGACCCGGTACACTTGCCGGTGAGTTTTGTGTTGGATCGCTTTCCACACATCAGCGTGGCTCCGCCATGTGTGGCTTACCTGTAGGGTGCAAAGATGTATTAGTAGTACCAACAGAAGAATAGGAAGTAGTGGACTCCAAGTCACTCTCGGTGACGTCTAGTGATTCAGTATTTTCCTCAAGAGAAGCCGAAGTACTAGGCGTATAGTTCAACCGCCGTCTAGCTTCCCGAGTGTGTAACAAAGTTCTTTCAATCTTGGGATCAAAATTGGCTAAGCTAGAATTCGGTTGAGACCGAGTCATCAAACTTGAAAGTCATAGCACAAATGCAAAAGAAATCTAAATTATAGCTAAGTATTGAAAGAAGTAAAATATCTACAATATTCACATATTCACATAACCAATATCAAGGCATACGTTGCAACCATTCCCCGGCAACGGCGCCAAAAATTTGACGGGCCCAAGGGTGTATTGGTAAAGATTTTCTTCAATAAGATCGCATTGCGAGTATAGCTCTACCAACAACAATCCTCGGGTGTCAAATTTAGAAGAGGGATTTGGTTGTCACAAGTTCAACCCCAATAGAAATAACCGAAGTATTCAAACCTCGGGTCGTCTCCCAAGGAATGGGCAAACATGTGCTTCAACATTGGTTAGAAATCCGGGGTTGTGAGTTATGAGCATGAAAATAAATGGGAATCTTAACAAGCAAGTAATCTTAAATTGCAACAAACTAATTCAATTAACTAAGCAAAACATGAGCAATTCCAATGAACAAGCAACATTTCACTTAATTCTATTATAAACCAAACAAGTGACTAACACTAAAGCAAATAGTTGAGAAATTTGGTTTTCAAATATGAATAATAAAAGCAATTCTTGGCTAGGCATGGGAATTGGGGTCACCATCCTTGTCTAACAACCATATCTTGACAATTAGGAGGAACCAAGCTCATTAAGTCTACTTCCAAAAGTCTTAAGTACGTAATATCTACTCCTAGACTTGAAGTACGTCAAATGGCTTTGATCACATCAACCCATAAGTCCTAACCTACCTACTAATTAGATTAGTAGTGGGTTGGCGTCAATGAGTATCAAATTGACCACCAAGGACTCCCAAATCATCAAATCCATTAGACCCAATGACTCAAGTTTACCCAATTTCCTTGACCTAGGCCAAGAGTGAAGGAAACTACTCCATAATCAAAGTAAACAATTCATCAAACACATGGTAAGCATTAACAAAAGACATGTTCAAATAGCAATTAAATTGAAATCTACAAGTACCCACTAACAATTATCAACATACAATCATCCAAACAACAAAACTAAACATAGAAATCATCAATGTAACATCAACAAGTCAAGATTCACAACATTCATGAAATAGGTATAAAATGACAATTAACAAGGGTTCATAAAACTATCACTAGATATAAGCAAAATTGTAACAAGGAATTCAAATTGAACAATTAAAACTAGTAATTAACAAAATCCAATTCACAATCCAACAAGGGAAGATCAAATTAAAACTAAATCTAGAGAGGAACAAGGGTTTCTCTCCCTAGAATAACTAAAGAACCCAAAAACTCTAAAATTGTGTCTCAGTGTAAAAATGATTGATCCCCCCTTTCCCCCTAGCATCCTTGGGTCTTTTCCATGCAGAA
Source organism: Arachis ipaensis (assembly GCF_059453495.1). NCBI lineage: Eukaryota > Viridiplantae > Streptophyta > Magnoliopsida > Fabales > Fabaceae > Arachis > Arachis ipaensis. Next base: position 65,822,406 of record NC_142439.1, on the reverse strand, counting down.
ACAACTTGAAATTGGGCCTGATGAGCCTCAGAAATTGCCAGGCACGATTTTCTTTAATGAGGTCACGTGCAGCTTCCTACGCGTGCGCGCCGATTGCTTTTGTGATCCACGCGTGCGCACCAAGTGCGCGTGCGCGTCGATGAGAATCTTCTTATCCACGCGGATGCGTCCATCCTTGCGTGCCGCTTCCAGCCAACCTCATCCACGCGTGCGCGTGGAGTGCGCGAGCGCGCCGATGCTGCTTCTCCCAAGATTTCAATCCTTCATGTTCCTCCCTTTTTGTACATGCTTTCTCCCTCTCTTCTAAGTCATTCCTACCCTATAATTCCTAAAATTACTCAACAAATACATTACGGCATCGAATGGCAATAGAAGAAGATTAAAATATGGCAATTTTAAGGCAAAATAAGCATGTTTTCCATCATGGAGCAATATTGGGAAGTGAACACAAAACAATGCATTTCTTGCGAATAAGTGTGAGAAATATTGATAAAATCTCCCAAAATAAGCACAAGATAAACCACAAAATTGGGGTTTATCAGGACTCCCCACCTTTGCATGAAATTCCCAACACATGACGGAATTGCTACCATTAATGGAGATCAGAAAATGGCAAGAAAGTGTTAAAATAAAAGTTTGAATCCACGAGGTAAAGGTAAGGAAGTCAATTCGATCAAGCTCGGAGGAGTCCGAGGAAGAGAGGAATTGTGACCACAACCTGAAGGGAAGACCAAAGAAGTCCAAATCAGAGAAGAAGTCGGAAAAAACACCAAAATAGGAGTCAATATAAGGATAGATTTGAAGAAAGAGCTCGTAGAACTCCTACAGAAAAATTCTGACCTCTTTGCTTAGAAGGCTGCTAACATGCCTGGCATAGACCTTGGACTCATGACGCATAAGCTGGCGGTCTACCCTGGGTCCCGACCTGTCCAATAAAGACAACGTATGTTCGGACCAGAACGAGCTCAAGTGGTCGAAGAATAAGTTCAAACCCTACTAGAGGCCGGATTCATCAGGGAGGTCAAGTATCCGACATCGTTAGCAAATGTGGTGCTGGTATAAAAGCAAAATGAGAAATAGAGGATGTGTGTCGATTATACCGACCTCAATAAAATTTGTCCAAAAGATCCTTATCCCCTTTCCAATATTGATTCTTTGGTAGATTCCTCTTCAGGATATCAATACCTATCCTTTATGGACGCGTACTCGGGATACAATCAAATCTCGATGTACAAGTCGGACCAGGAGAAGACGTCGTTCAACACACCCAGAGCGAATTACTGCTACCTGGTCATGCCATTTGGATTAAAAAATGTAGGGATCACATATCAAAGGTTGATGAACAAGATGTTCGCACTTCACCTCGGAAACTTAATGGAGGTGTATGTGGACGACATGTTGGTAAAAACCAAGGATGAGGCAAATCTCCTATCCGACCTTTCACAAGTCTTCAACATCATAAGAAGACATGGGATGAGACTAAATCCCACCAAATGCACTTTTGCAGTAGAAGTAGGAAAATTTTTGGAATTTATACTCACACATAGGGGAATTGAGGCCAACCTTGACAAGTGTTGAGTAATCTTAGATATGAGGAGTACGACTTGTTTGAAAGAAGTCCAACAGTTGAATGGGCGACTTGCAGCCTTGTCCAGATTTCTAGCAGGATTGGCCTTGAGATCCTTGCCACTTTTCTCATTATTTAGAAAAGGATGCCAATTGGAGTAGACTCCTGAATGTGAAGAAACCTTTCAAGAATTTAAGAAATTCTTAAGTCAACCACCTATCCTTACCCGGCCAGAAACGGGAGAATAGCTTGTCTTGTACCTAGTTATCGCTAATAAGGCAGTAGCCTCAGCACTGGTACGAAAAGATGAAGTCGGTCAGCATCCTATTTATTTCACTAGTAAAATCTTACAAGGGCTAGAGTTAAGGTATTCTAGCATCTAGGAGGCTCCGACCTTACTTCCAGGAGCACATAATAAGAGTCTGCACAAACCAACCCCAGGAAGAAAATTCTTCAGAAAACGAACATAGCAAGTCGGATGGTATAATGGGCCATAGAACTATCTGAGTTTGACTAAAGGTATAAAACTCGGACATCCATCAAAGATCAATGCCTCGCCAAATTCATAGAAGAATACACAAGTGACAAGAATGAAAACTCCATGACTTGGAATCTTTATGTAGATGGATCCTCCGATAAGGTCGGGAGTGGTGCAGACATCATACTGGTCAATGAAGAGGGGACTTAAATAGAGCTTTTTCTGAAGTTTGAATTTTCCGTTTCCAATAATCGAGCCAAGTATGAAGCCCTGATTACAGGCCTGAAACTTGCCAAAGAAGTTGGGGCAACCAAAGTGGTAGTCTTCAGTGATTCTCAGATAGTAACTTCTCAAATCAATGGAGAGTACCAGGCAAAAGATCACAATATGAAGAGATACTTGAGAAAACACTTGAGCATCTTCAGCAATTTCTTGATACCGAGGTCCGACATATAACTCGGGAACGTAATACCAGAGGAGATGCCCTTTCTAAATTGGCGAGTACCAAACCAAGATGAAATAACAGATGTTTGATACAAGAAATTCTCAAGGAGCTCTCAATTATCAAGTCGGATAACAAGTTGGACATTCTACCTGTCTTTGGCTTAAACCTCGGATGGATGACTCCCTTTATCGAATATCTAAAATTTGACATCCTTCCTGAGGTGTAAAAGGAAGCCAAGAAAATTCAGAAGGAAGCACATAACTACACCTTGGTACAAAATGTCCTTTACAGAAGAGGAGTATCCACACCTTTGTTAAAATGTGTTCCGACTTGCAGAACTAAAGAAGTCTTGGAGGAAGTGCATAATGGCATCTGTGAAAACCATCTCGGAGCACGATCTCTAGCTAGGAAGGTAGTCTGAGCTGGATTCTTCTGGCCGACCTTGCAAAAGGACGCGACCAACTTTGACAGAAAGTGTCCGCCTTGCCAGATGCATGCCAACTTCCACATCGCTCCCCACGAAGAGCTCATTAGCGTAACCTCTCCATGGCCTTTTACGAAATGGGGGTTGGACCTACTAAGACCTTTCCTCCAAGCCTTGGACAGGTGAAGTACCTCATTGTGGGAGTGGATTACTTCACCAAGTAGATAGAAGCGAAACCACTAGCTACTACCACAACTCAAAGAAATCGGAAATTTTCATACAAGAATATCATTACTCGATTTGGAGTTTCTCACTCCATTACCACAGATAATGGTACACAGTTCACCGACTCTACATTCAGGAATTTAGTAGCCAGTATGAAGATCAAGCATCAGTTCACATCAGTAGAACATCCCAAGCTAATGGACAAGTCAAAGCAGCCAATAAAACTATATTAGCTGGATTAAAGAAGAGGCTGTAGAATGCAAAGGGAGCTTGGGTAGTGGAGCTCCTGCAAGTACTATGAGCTTACCGAATAATACCTCTTTCCGTGACTGGGGAAACACCCTTCTAACTTGCATATGGAATAAAAGCTATGATCCTAATAGAGGTCAATGAACAAAGTCCAAAGGTAAGATTCTATGATGAGGTTGGGAATGTCCAAGCCCAAAAAGAAGAGCTTGAACTCCTCCCAGAAATCTGAGAACAAACCTAGATAAAAGAAGCAGCGCTGAAGTAAATGATGTTGGCCAGATACAATAAAAAGGTCATACGAAGAAGCCTCGCCACAAGCAACTTGGTCTTGATAAGAAATGACATCGGGATAAACAAGTCGGGTGAAGAAAAGCTCGATGCTAATTGAAAGGGACCTTTCAAGGTAACCGAAGTCTTGGAAAAAGGCTATTACAAAGTGTCCGACTTGAATGGAGCCGAGCTTCAAAGGTCATGGCACGCATGCAATTTGTAGAGATATTATAGCTAGAAGCGCACCTCGCTCCCTGATGTACTCTTTTTTCCGACTTCACGATTTTTTCCAAAGAAGGATTTTCCTGAAGGGGTTTTAACGAGGCATCAAAGTAAGGACTAGGGGCAAGAAAGTTATCCCCTTAGTAGCAAAGCATTTTTGTAATTACACCATTAATAACCATAACTCTTATTTTTCTATTACTGTTTTCTACGATACACACCGACTTAAACTTGAAAAAGTACATAAATTTGTTGTCCGACCTACATGGTTGACAAGTTAAAGTGACGAGGTACAGGCCGGTGTAAAGAGGCTATAAACGACGATCATGTAAGTTTGGAAAATACGATATGCTAGTCTACGACTTATAAGTCGGGAGGCATCTGAACAAAATAGAATTCATCGCAAAAATAAGAGTGAATACCCCATCCGGCCCCTGACAATTATCTCGAAAGGACAACGAGGCCCCCAAGAAAAAAAAACACCCAATCCGGCCCCTGATAAATTTTTTTGGGACAGATTAGCCCCTGTGCCAAAAAAAATAACATTGATTTTTTTTTGCATAGGGGCCTTGTTGTCCTTTCGAAGTAATTGTCAGGGGTCGGGTTGGGTTTATTTTTTTTGTCAGGGGCCGGGTTGGGGTTTTTTTTTTGTCAGGGGCCTCGTTGTCTTTCGAGGTAATTGTCAGGGGCTGATTTGGGTTTTTCTCCAAAAATAACCTAAGATGCAAAAATGACCCTTGCTGACTTAGGTATTGGAGTGTTTTGCAAGTACTACTCTCCATCTTCTCACAAACAATTTGGACGACAACTGCTTGATGTAGGTTAAGTCGGAAACTATCCTACTGAGAGTTTGGACCTCACGTTCAAGTCCAAATACGATTCAGTTTCAAAAAATCTTCAGAACAAGTATAATTATGTATTATTTATTAAATGCTAATTGTAATATAATTATAATATTGTATTACAATTATAATAAATATATTTTTTTAAAGTAATTTTAGAAGAAAAAATAATATTTTTATTTTTAAAAAAAATGAATTTATGAGAAATTGATACTTTATTTTTATTTGTAAATAATATATTAAATATTAATTTTATGTAATTATATAAAAATATTTTTTTAAATTAGTATAATTATATATTATTTATTAAATATTAATTGTAATATAATTGTAATAAAAATATTTTTTAAAATAAATTTAAAAGAGAGAATAATATTTTGATTTAGTAGGAAAAAAAGCTAATAAAAAATTGAGAGTTCACGGTTTTCAGGACATTGGATTAGATCACAGTAACGCCGAATAAAATCAGAATCAGAACTATGCGTTTAAATTCAAAGGCCAATGAATAATAGCTCAAATGACATAGACTTCCCATACTAAATTAAAAAGATTGCGAATTCGAGTCTCTTATCTTTCCAAATTTTAGTCACAAAAAAAAATTCGAAGACGAGAATTGGACAGTATGACATGCGACGGCTGGGTTCGTAACGTTTACTTCCTCCGTCGCGTTAGTTAGGGTTTTCAGAGCTTCAGTTTCTTTCAATTCTTCCCCAACTCACCTTGGTTCACCTTCCTCATTCCAATTAACGCGATTTAGACACAGGTATTTGACCCCAATCAACACAAAATCCCAGTTTCGCTTCGGCAACTCGCGTGATCAACGAACGATACATCGTTCCTTCTCGTGAAGAAGTTGGCGATGACGAGAAAGACTAGTTGCTGTGCGATTTGCGAGAATTCGAATCTAGCTTCGATTTGCTCCAATTGTGTCAATTACAGGTACGTATGTTTCAATTAATATTGCAATTCCTGTTTTTTGAGCACGAACTTAAGAAACGTTTCTTGTGAAATTCGCTAATTTGATTTAATTTGACTATTAAATTTTGGTTGTTTTGGATGTGGTATAGGTTGAATGATTATAGTGCATCGTTGAATTCACTTAAAGACCGTTGGGATTCGTTGTACTCGAAATTGAGCGAAGTTCTTGTCCGCAAGGTTTGAGATTCTTGCTTTGATAATCTTTTAACTTGAACATGATATTTGATATGAACCTGAAAGATGAGTAGAGGTTGAAATGAGTAGCGTCTAGCACTCATTTTATATGGGAAAACGATACAAATTTATGTTTTTGCTTGTACACTGGGATGTGTTGTTCAGTTAGAATAATACTTTTGCTGATGTTGTTTACAAGGGAAAAGCGGATGATCAGACAAATTGGAGAGAGCTTCAACATGAGAAGCTTGCACGGTTGAGGGAAAAGCTCAGTCACAGTAAAGAACAAGTTGCTCAAGGTAACCTTAGTATTTCAAAATGGATTTCTAGCAATGCGAATTTTCCTGAGTGATGGGTAACTGAACAGGAAGAGCAAAGATAGAGACTATGTCCACTGGTCTCAAACATAAATATGGAGTGCTTGAGTCTGCATTTTCGACGGTATTTTGGATGCTGTTTTCTATGGTTTCATACTCACAGTGGTTGCTAATGTTGTTAAATTTGCATGTATATGAAGATGCTGGATGATTTATTTTTTCTTTTGCAGTTGGAAAAGAATCGGGTGGAACAACTGGAGAAGTTCTACCCTAATCTTATATGCACCCAGAGCTTAGGGCATGTGAGCACCACTTGTTTATGTTACTTAAGAAAATTATGAATGCTTGTGTATATATCTGTTAATGTTAATACAGACTGTTGTACATACATTAAGAAATTAGGCAATTGTATGTTTAAGACAATTGTTTTAGTGTTCAATCATGTGTCATTATTTTTTCTGTTGTTTTTTGTTGTTTTTCAATTTTAGTTACAAAAAATTCTAGCATGTTTTTAATTTGTTTCCTATTTTCATGATGTTTTAAGGAATAATGAGAAAAAAAATCTTGTTCCAATGCTCCACTATTTTCTTTATAAAATCATGAAACATGGAAACAAGAAATAAAAACTTCAAACTGGTACTTATGTTCCTTTGGTGCCCTTTTTCTGAACTGCATATTGGCGTATCTTTTGTTGTCTAGGAAATTATAGTTTATTATGAGCTTCTATGTTGCAGGTGGCAATTACCTCCGAACGTCTTCATAAACAGACTGTGGTCATTAAACAGATATGCAAGTTGTTTCCTCAACGACGGGTACGGTAAATCTATGGCAATATGTGATTTATGAAGTTAGTCTTTCAGTGGGATGTGCGCATTCTTCGTGGAAGTTGTGCTGACTAGGGCTTTTGTTATTTATATCTGCTCTTGTTTTCTTGCTTTCATTTTTGTCTTCCCTTTGTGGTACTCTATTTTTTTAATGAATTTTCTGTCAACAAAAGAGATAGAAAAGATAGAAATAATATCTTTCTCCTTATGGAATGTGAACACTGGGATATGCTTCAGATTTTTCTCACTCCCATTTTACCCTACAGATGTGTCTGAAACTCTCGACAGTAAATTCAACCAAGTCTTTCTGTGATAAGATTTGTCTTGTTTCTGCATTGTAATAGATAATGGGTTTGGTAGCTCACTCTTGTTTTTGGAAACATTGCAAATTCACTCTGTTACTTTTCAGAGTTCATGAGCATTATCATAAACAAGGTTATTTACTCATTAGAGGTTTAATGCTTTCTAAATAATTTGTTATGGTTGTTTTTTTCTATCCATGGCTGCATTGGAAAATTGCTTACACTAGACGGGACAAAGTTATCTAAATTTTTGAGATGCATAAACATTTTCTGTCCATTTTGGACTATAGAAAATTCTTTAGTAGTTAGAATATATGGTTATGAAGTATGAATTATGATACTACCATGAATTCTTTTCTGGCAGTATCATTGAGAGAATAATATCCTTTCCATATTTATCTAAATGTGATGTTGGATTTGAAGTGACTTCCAAAGGAAAAGGAAACAGATATGGGACTGGAATGCAATCATCTTTTTTTTGTGTCTTTTTTTAAAATATGGTTGGCCTTTGGTTAGATGGGCCCACCTAATGGGACAAGGACAAGTTGTTGTGGTTGGGCTTTGGTGTGATGAATAAACTTAAAGGGAATAGTAAATTTATGTATTATCCTTTTACTGAGGACTGTAAAGAGTTTCAATACCCTGATGATAGTATCCAAGATATCATCAGGGGTTTTACTTTATCCATCACCAAGTATACTTTGAGGTATTTTTTTCTCTTTTAGATGTACTTATTTTGGCCAAAGAAATGTAATTGATACTACTATGCTAGAAAGTTCTTTTTGCTGTGCTTAAAAGTTGAGAATAGTAAAGCTCTTCATAGGAGAAACATGAACAAACTGTTTCCCTTTTCTGTCCAAAGTAATAGTCTACATTTCTGAAGACTACAGGATGTGTGATATTGATACTGAATTGCTCTTCTGATAAGGAAATCTGTTCTTAATTACACAACTGTGGTGCTCATGTCCTGCTGCCAGGTAGTGATAGAGGGAGAGAGAAGGGATGGCTCTAGTGGTCAATATGATCAAATTTGCACTGCACGCCTACCAAGAGCACTTGATCCACACTCTGTTCCATCAGAAGAGCTTTCAGCTTCTTTGGGGTAAGCTTTTTTGCCTAGTGAGATTTTATTTGCATGGATAATGCATTTTTTCCAGGTTCTGGACTTTTGGAGTTTCATGGATCGCTTTCATCCTTATAGAAAACTATACTTATATAGGTTGATACTTGATAAGTACATATATAAGTTACTATATTTCTTTCAAGTACCTCCTCCGGTGTTCTAGAATCCTTGTTTTTACATAAATTAGATTTTTCCTGAATATTCGTATTGCATATGTACATATATAAGTTACTATTTCTTTCTTTTTTCTTGGAAGCAGATACATTGTACAACTTTTAGATCTTGTTGTTCACAATTTGGCTGCCCCAGCACTTCACAACTCAGGTTTTGCGGTAAGCATTGGTTTAGTGTCCAAGCAATGGATTAAGTTTACTTTGAAGATTATATTTTCCTAAATGTGTTCATTAATCATTGAAAACATTTGGGAGTTCGTTATGATGTGCTATCCATATAAGAATGTAATATTTCCAGAATTGTTGAGTTTCTTGCTGATAGTGTGTTCATGTGGCAATGGTTTTGTAACAACTGGTACCTGAGAAAAATAATTTACACACACACAACCAAATACAAAGAGAAGGGATGAATCACGATGATTACACTCCCTTAATATTATTGAATTATGAAGAAAAACTGCAGAAAAGAAACAAGACCAATATAGAGGTGCTTGGCTGAGAATTTGGAGAGTTAGCCTCTCTCCTAAGCCTTCCTATTCTCTTTTCTTAATTCCTTTCCTCCTCATTATGTTACTACTAATAATACTCTCTACACCCACAACCAAATCAGTTAGGATCACTCCCCTGACATTTTTTCATGCCTCTCCCACTACTAATGCCAGGTGGCACATTAATTACAAGAGTATCCCCGTTTTTATTGTTCCCCTTTTTACCCTCTACATTCCTTTCCTGCTGTAATGAAAAGGTAATGGTAGAATCTTTCCTCTGTCAGTCTTAGAAGCTTCTACTCTCACCCCTATAGCCATATTTGGGTATGTAATAATAACCTCCCCTTGAAGTTGCACCTTGTCCTCAAGGTGGAAAGAGGGAAAGGCTTCTTGAATTTCGGAGGCAACCTCCCACAAGTTCTCAAATTCAGGCAGGTCTTTCCATTTTATTAAAACCTCCAGCAGCCTGCGCTCCCTCTCCCTAACCGCCAACACTTCCCCCGGTTCAGCCTTCAATTCGAGCTCCTCATTTAAGGCCATGGGCAAAGGTTGGGTTGGCGTATCAGCCTTCACAATCTTCTTGAGCAGTGGATCCTTGATTCAGGGGGTAGCTGCAGCCTATAAGTGACCTTAAAAACTATTCGTTCGAGCACCTCAAATGGACCATAGTAACGAGCACTCAATTTCTGATTGCTATGCTTGGTCAAAGACACCATTCGATACAGCTAGACTTTAAGAAACACCTTATCCCCCACTGCAAAAACTACTTCTCTGTACTTCTTATCTACTTATTGCTTCATGTGACTCTGAGCTCTACCCAAATGTTACTTCGATTTGTCAAGCCTCTGATTCCTCTCTTTCATCAGCACCTTAATTGCCTCCACCGTTGCTTCGCCACCTCCTCGCAATAAAACCAGAGAATCTCGCCCATACAAGGCACTTCGCCACCTCCTCGCAATAAAACCAGAGAGTCTCACCCATACAAGGCCTTGAAAGGAGTCATTGGGATTGATCCATGATAGTTCGTATTATACCAGAATTCAGCTCAATGGAGCCATTTAGGCCATTGAGTTGATTTAGTCCCAGCAAAACAGCGGAGATATGTCTCCACGCACTTGTTTACAGCTTCACTTTGAACGTCTGTCTTTGGGTGGTAGGCGGAGTTAATCTTGAGTGAGGTCTGTGCAGCTCAGAATAACTCGGACCAGAAAGCACTTATGAAAAGACGATCTCGATCCGAAACAATGGAGGCAGGGAAACCATGCAAGGTAACAATGCCCTTGATGAAAATGTCAGCAACCTCTTTAGCTGCGAAATCAAAAAGAAGTGGCCATACTTAGGCATGCAATTTACCATTACCATTATGGTGTCCTTTACTACTGCCTTCGGGAGTCCCCCAATGAAGTCCATCGTAACATCCGCCCAAACATTCTCCGGTATGGGTAACGGTTGCAACAGTCTCACTTGAGGCAAGGTAGATGTTTATTTCTCTGGCACACTTCACGTTGGCACACATACTCCATGATAGCCTTGTTTATTCTCTCCTAATACAACACTCCAGCTATCCTCTTACAACAACAACAAAGTATTGTCCCACTAGGTGAGGTCGGTTACGTGAATCAAACGACGTTATTGTGCTCTGTCATGTATCATATCTACAGAGAGACTGTTTACATGTAGATCTTGTTTGACCACCTCATGGATGGTCCTTTTAGGTCTTTCTCTATCTTTCGTCCCTTGTCCATTTTCCATCTCATCCACCCTCCTGATTGGGTGTTTTATCGGTCTTCTTCTCACATGTCCAAACCACCTGATATCAACCATCTTTTTCACAATGGGTGCTACTCCAACTCTCTCCTTTATATCTTCGTTTCTTATTTTATCCAATCGCGTATGATCACTCATCCATCTCAACATTTTCATCTCAGCCACACTCAACTTATGTTCGTACTCCCTTTTGGCCGCCCAACACTCCGTACCATAAAGCATAGCCGGTCTTATAGCGGTGCGATAGAATTTACCTTTAAGTTTTAAAGGCACTTTTTTGTCGTCTATAAAACCAGATGCACTCTGCCATTTTGACCAACCTGCTTGGATCTTATGATTTATATCCTGTTCAATCTCTCTATTATCCTGTATGATGCACTTAAGATACTTAAAACTTTTAACTTTTCGTAGGACTTACATTCCATATATTCCGTCTTGCTACGGCTTATGCGCAGACCATACACTTCTAGAGCTTCTCTCCATAAGTCCAACTTCTTATTTAGGTCTTCTCTCGACTCTCCCATAAGGACGATATTATCAGCAAAAAGCATGCACCATGGCACAGGCTCTTGGATGTGCTCTGTGAGTACTTCCAAGACTAATGTGAAAAGGTATGGATTTAAGGATGATCCCTGGTGTAATCCTATACCAATAGGAAATTCTTCTGTCACACTAGTTGTGACCCTATCATACATGTCTTTAATTGCACGAATATATGCAGTATCCTTACTATCCTCTTTTCTAAAACCTTTCATAAGACCTCTTTTGGTACCTTATCATATGCTTTTTCCAAATCAATAAACACCATATGTAGATCCTTTTTATTACTACGATACCTCTCCATCATCCTTCTAAAAAGTATATTGCTTCCGTGGTAGATCTGCCTGGCATAAATCCAAATTGGTTCTCTGTTACTTGTGTCTCTTTTCTCAACCTCCGTTCTATCACCATTTTCCATAACTTCATGGTATGACTCATAAGCTTGATTCCTCTATAGTTTTCGCAACTTTGTATATCCCTCTTATTCTTGTAGATAGCTACCAAGGTGCTCTTTCTTCACTCATCAGGCATCTTTTTTGATCTTAAAATCTCATTAAAAAGCTTGGTTAACCAGTTGATGCCTTTTTCTCCAAAGCCCTTTCAAACCTCAATCGGGATATTATCAGGTCCTACTGCCTTGCCATTTTTCATCCAGCTATCCTCTTATATGTTTTAAAATACACTGAGTGCCCTCCAATTTTGTAATCATGGAACTCATGTAAAATTTTAGGAATGCACTTGGAATTCTTAGATATCACTAACCTACCTTTATACAGCAGCCGCCCTTGCTCCAACTCATACCCCTTTGCAGCCTCAACTCCTCCTAGCAGCCTTAGAATAATTTCTTGCAACTTCTCATCAACCTGAACTTAATCCCCTAATTCTCCCCATTCTGCCGCCTGAGGCATAGATAAGGAAGAGAGCTGAAATTTTCTTGAGAGAGCATCAGCCACCTTATTTTTGCTACCTTCTTTGTATTTAATTTCGAAATCATACCCCAGTAGTTTCGTCATCCATCGCTGCTGCTTTTCTCCGCCTATTAGCTGGTCTAACAAGAATTTGAGGCTCTTTTGGTCTGTGTACATTGGGAAGTGCTGCCCCGAAAGGTAATGTCTCCACCTCTGTACTGCCAGCACAATCGCCATGAGTTCCCGTTCATAAACAGATTTGGCTTGTGCTCTGTCCGACAATTTCTAGCTCATGTATGCAATAGGCCTCCCCTCCTGGAGCAACACTGCTCCAACTCCTTTTCCAGAGGCATCTGTCTCTAGGGGTGGCAAAGCGGGCCGGCCCGCCCCAACCCGTCCCGCCCTGCCTAAGCCCACCCTATAAATGGGGCGGACCGGCCCGTCCCGCCAACTAAAATGGGTTCAAAATGCTAGCCCGCCCCGTTTTATGGCGGATTGGCGGGTTAGCCCGCTTCTTTTTAAAAAAAAAAATTTATTAAAATTAACCAAAAAATAATAATTAAAAAATTAAATACAAATAAAAAATAGTCAAATTATAATATAATTTTTTACCATTTTTTTTTAATTTTTAATTTCAATAAAATTGTTCAAAATAATATTTGTCAATAGAATCATCTTTATTTTAAAAATAAGTCACATAATTTGAGCATATATACGAAATTGTAAAATAAAATAAATAAAGTTAATAACTAAAAGAAGAATAAAAACAAAAAATGAAAAATTGTTTAAAAATTCTATAATTATTAATTTTATAATAGTAATCACTCTTTTATTTAATAAAAAAAAAGAAAAATAAAAATCTCCGGCCCGGCGGACCGGCCCGCCCCGCCCCGCCAAAACCCGCCAATTTGGCGGTGCGGGTTTGGCGGGTTTTTTTAATTTGGCGGGTTCCAAATCCTAGCCCGACCCGCCTTTTTAGCGGGTTTAGCGGATCGGCCCGACGGACTCGACCCGTTTTGCCACCCCTATCTGTCTCCAAAGCAAAAGGCTTTGAAAATGAAAGGACTGCCAGCATTGGAATTGTAGACATGGCCAATCTCAATTCTTCAAAAGCCTCTTGAGCCTCACCATTCCACTTGAAATTATCCTTTTTCAACAACTGAGTAAGTGGCCAGGCTATCTTGCTGTAATTTTGTACAAATCGTCGGTAGTATCCCATCAAGCCTAGGAACCCCCGGAGGCCTCTGAGGTCCTTAGGAGGCAGCCAATCAAGCATATCCTGCACCTTTCTTGGATCGGCTTCCGCCCCAGCTGCAGAAACGATGTGTCCCAGATACTCAATTCGCTCTTGAGCAAAACTGCACTTCTTTTGATTCAAGCACAACCGACTATCCCTCAACTTCAAAGACAGTCGTTAGGTGCCCCAAATGTACCTCCCAATCACTGCTGTACACCAATATGTCATTAAAAAAAACCAAGATAAACTTCCTCAAATAGGGTCGAAGTATATGATTCACGAGGGCTTAAAAGGTCGATGGAGCATTGGTTAATCCGAAGGGCATCACCAGAAACTCGTAGTGCCCCTCGTGTGTCCGAAAAGTAGTTTTATGAACATCTTGCTCCTTCACTCGGATCTGATAGTACCCTGATTTCAAATCCAATTTTGAAAATACCTGAGCATCCCCAGCTCATCCAATAATTCATCTATAATAGGAATTGGGAATTTATTAGCCAATGTTATTCTGTTGAGAGCCCTGTAGTCAACACAAAAATGCCATCCCCATCCTTCTTTTTATCTAAAATCACAGGACTAGAGAAAGGGCTGGTGCTGGGTTGATTACTCCCAATTGTAACATCACTTTTTTCAATTTCAACCTTCTGGTAATGAGGGTACCTATAGGGTCTGATTCTGGGAATTTCAGCGCCTTTGAATATAATCGCATGATCTTGGTCACACTGAGGGGGGAGTCCTGCTAGAACCACGAAGTGGTCTTTGAATTGCTGCAGCAGCTCATTAAATGGCGGGCTAATGTCTGTCTTTGCTGCCCCCTTCGAATCCGCCAGCACGGGTGTGATAACATACCGTTCCTCCTCATTTTTCAGTGACTATACTGTAGGCTTCTATGAAGCTCGCTGCTTGGACAGTGAGGGGTCTCCTGTAATTTGTTGTTTCTGACCTCCCTCTTCCCAGCAAAGAACCATGGCATTGTAGTCCCCCTAAAACTGCCCTAAATTGGCCACCAATCCAGCGCCTAGCACCACTTTAGTGTTGCCCAGCTCAATCAAGAAGTAAGAGTGACGAATAGGTGACTCCTTGAATCTTCAATTCCACTCCAGTTGCACGCCATTCTCACTTTCGAATGCACTGTTTCCTACTTCCACCCTGAATTTCTTGAGCCCTAGCACTGGTAAGCCCAACCTTTTCACCACCTTAGTAGCAATGGAATTGGTAGAAGCCCTTGGATCAATTAAAACTATATAACTCTCTGGCCCATCTTCTCACCTTGCACCTTAAAGGTCTTATGTGTAGTTAGGCCCCAAAAAGTGTAGGATGAAAGCTGGAGTTCTAATGGTTCGGCCTCAATTCCTTGCTCCACAAGGCCCACAGCTTTATCTTTAGGTTCTTCCTCCTCTTCCTGGCCCATCAAAATAATTTGAAAATTTTTCATTTGGCAAACATTGTCTTGCTCCCATTTCTTTCCATACTTAAAACATAAGCCCTTCCTTTGCCTATGAGCCCATTTTCCCCGAGACAATCTCCTCACTCATTGCTGTTTTGGCCCATTTGACCCACTACTGACCCCCACAGTATTCACAGAAGTGGAAGTAATGTTTGGGCCCACATTGGACTTGGCCACTCCTCAACTTCGGACTCCATTACTCGTTTGGACATTTGGGTCTTGCTGGTTCCAATTGTAGCTCCGACCCGCAACAAACCCACTCCCCCTAACCCCTGAATCCACCCTTCTTCCACCAAAAATCATTCCAGCATCATGCCATGTTTTGTTGTGATGTTCCATCACTGTTGCACAATCCATCAGCTCTTGTAGGTTTGCAAAGTCGGAGATAGCCATCTCCACCCTTACCCCCTACTTCAACCCATTTAAGAAAATGCACAAGTGCCTCGTGCCCCAGACAACGCTGTGTTCTGGCTGCCAGCTCAAATTGTCGGCAATATTGGGCCACCGTCCCCGTCTGTCTCACTGTTAGAAGAGGACCATCGGATTCGCATTGGCACCAAGTTGGAACCTCTTCAACAGAACCAAATAGAAAGAGAAGCGGTGAATCAGGATGATCACACTCCTTTGTGTTATTGAATTATGAAGAAAAACTGCAGAAAAGAAACAAGACCGATATAGAGGTGCTTGGCTGAGAATTTGGAGAGCCAGCCTCTCTCCTAAGCCTTTCTATTCTATTCTCTTAATTCCTACCCTCTTCCTCATTCTGTTACTGCTGATAATACCCCCTACACCGACAACCAAATCAGATAGGATCACTCCCTAGACATTCTTTCACGCCTCTCCCACTACTAGTGCTAGGTGGCACGTTAATTACAAGAATATACCCATTTTTATTATTCCCCTTTTTATCCTCTACGTTTCTCTTCCTGCTATAATGAAAAGGTAATGACATAATCGTTCCTCTCTTAGTCTTAGAAGCTTCTACTCTCACCCCTGCAGCCATATTTGGGTATGTAACAGGTTTTTGTTGATTTTGATCCATGTAATATATTTTTTTATTTCACCTTGCTATGTCTGACTGGAGCTTAGAGAAAGAGAATAAATACCAGCAATAACTATTATAGCAAAGTTGTGGTTAGCAAATTGGAGAAAGAAGTTATTGAAAACATTGGTAGAGTTTTTCAATGTTTTCTTAAATGAATCAACATCTAGTTTAAGCTGTTTTCATAGTTCATAATATTGATATTACTGAGTTTTAATTTATGCATAGTTTGATTTAAAGCTTTTTTTCATTGCTAGCTTCTACTTTAGTCTTCTCTCCTCCAGTTTTTATGTTTCATCTATATTTGGCGTTCATAATATGTGGTGATGGCGCCATTCTGTCAGTGTTGCTATCATGATTTTGTACTTCTCCAATGGGGAACACAACGCTGTAAATGTGTAATGCTTGTGTTTACTTCATCTCAGGGTTCTTGCTCTCGAATATGGCAACGAGATTCTTATTGGGATGCACGTCCATCTTCGAGGAGGTAGTTTGGCTTACTATGTACTTGTCATGGTTTATCTGAAATTAACAAGTTCTTTGACCTGAAATGCTTCATTTACAGTAATGAATATCCCCTTTTTATACCTCGCCAAACGTATTGCTCAGCTAGTGGAGAAACCTCGTGGACTGATAGAAGCTCATGCAATTTTGGTGTTGCCTCGATAGAATCTGAGAGGAGGCCTTACCTGGATTCATCTGGGAGTAGTAGCTTTAATTATTCTTTAGCAGCTTCACATACTGTTCAGACACACAAAGATTTGCAGAAAGGGATTTCACTTCTGAAGAAAAGTGTAGCATGCATCACAGCTTACTGTTACAACTCGTTAAGTCTGGATGTTCCTTCTGAGGCATCTACTTTTGAAGCACTTGCCAAATTATTGGCTACGCTTTCATCAACAAAGGAAGTTCGATCTGTTTTTTCCTTAAAAATGGCTCGCTCTAGGTATGTCATATTTGTTTGTTATATGAATGTATAATTTTATGACCACTATGTCTATATACATATGGCAAAAATGTTCATTATTATTTGCAAATTAGCCATATTCTAAAATTGAAGAGTATTTATTTGAGAGTTGACTAATTATATCAATAGAGTGCATCACTGTGGCATCCATCTTAATAATAAATTCATTGCAATCTGCATTCTATAAAAATAAAAGGTTATTAAATTTTAATATTAGTCTTAATATAACAGTTATTTGGACAAAATATTGAGCAATAGATTCTATATCTAGCTCCTCTGTTAGTTCTGATATGATGCATTTAAGAAATATACTTGACTTTATTAAATATACTTGACTCTTACTTTTGTGTATCTGCCTTCCTTTCCCCTTGAATCTTGATGTTCAGAAATGCAAAACAAAAATATAATTCGGTTTTTGTAATTTCTGAAGAACAATCATTGTACATAATAGCTTCTTTAAGAGCTCCGGATTTTTTAAATCTTTTGTCAAGGTTAAACTCATGGTTTTGCTCACTACGATTTTGTTGTTCTCCAAAAGTTTGCTGTATCATCCTGTATAGAATTTAGACAGCATAGAGCCTGAGTATTTCTTGTCTTCTTTTTCCTACTTGTCAGGACGTGTAAGCAGGTTCAGCAGTTGAACAAATCTGTGTGGAATATGAATTCTGCTATTTCGTCAACTACTTTGCTGGAAAGTACTCATTCTGTGCCCCCGATGGTAAAATATTAACTTGTGGCGTTCGGTGCCTCTAATTCATGAATTGCTGAAACTAGAAGCTTTTTGTATTGTGGGTTTTAAGAGAATTGCTTGAGTAGGAGTAGGAGTGTAAGATTGTTATGAAAGATTTCCTCCTAATTTTTATTCTTCTAAACTATATTTGGTCACTTCACTGTAGCTTTTTGTTATTTCAGATTTATTGTCCAAGTAGCAAAGCTGTGTTAGAGATTTGCCTATTTATTTTGTGGATATACATACTCTCTCTATTTATATAAAGTAGACTATTGTTAGCTATAACTTTGCTCTTCTCCATGGCTAACATAGCACATTGGTTGATTTATTTCCGACTCCCACTGGGGTTCAGTTTTTGCATGTCTTCTCTCTTTTGCTCTTTCAAGCCATCCTAGGGGAGGAGTGATTATATTTGCATGCATTTTTTATTTGATTCCATTTTGGTATATGGTGGAGTATGTGGAAATGGAATAGGGTCCCTGTCGGTGAAGTTAATAGTCATGAATACCTAGTTTCTACTTGTATATACTGATGATCAGTAGGCTGGATTGAATAACTTGGTATTTGCCTTTTGTTATTCTATTTTTTTATTTTTGATTTTCACGACTGGATGACCTTATATAGTTTCATCGCACATGAATTCAATAACTTATTGACTTCAATTCGTCTTTATAATTGTCTCATCTTTTGCAGAGAATTGAAAATTATATGCCAAGTTCTGGTGCCAGTTTTCTTTATGCCACCGATTTATCTGATGATAAAAGTGAAATTGAAGGATGGGATATAATAGAGCATCCCAAATTTCCTCCGCCACCATCACAAAGTGAAGATGTTGAGCACTGGACTCGAGCAATGTTCATAGATGTTAAAAGAAAGTGATCTCTGCAGCATATTTTTGCTTAATGTATGTAAACTTTCTTACACTCTAAAATAGCAATAACATCTACATTAATTGAACAGCAGGAAAAATTAATATGAAGGTTGGAAAACTGGGTTAACTTGAGGTCTAATTTGGTTTTAGAATATGAACCTTACTGTTCAGTGCGTTGTTTTCTGTTTACTTGCACCTTCTCTTTTGTTTGTTGGAAAGAGGTTATGGGACACACATTTAACGACTCAAATTTACAAGATGGAAACCCTTTTTTTTTTCTCCAGTAATACAGTCGCTTATTCTGGCTCCAACTAATTTTATTATTATGTGTGCTTATAATATGATGGTTAAACTTGTGTCTCTCTAGTATAGTTCTCTTTGGGGAATTGCCTCATGATAAGTTCATTTATGTTGCATAGAAGAGGAGTTATATAATGAGGATACAACTGAGCTGACCTAAATTCAATTTTGAAAGGTTCAAGATTTGGTGGCTTGGTATATACGAAAAGATTGATCTTGTCTGAGTTTTAGCTGCCCATGCGCCTCGGCCATTAGTTTAAAATTTTGAACTCCGGACTGAAGCCAGCTTAGTGTTTTACAAGTATGTATTATCACTCTCAAGTCTAAGCATACATGATTAACAACATTTAACAATCAACCACTCATCATGTTTCCTCTTCATCTATTTTGGCTTTCTATAAAGTATGTACCGTTGCTATCCATTTTGTTTAGAGATTTTTTTTTGCCTGACTGGAAATCATTTCTCGTGTTTCCCTTGTCAGATTGAAGAGCGCTAAAGACTTAGCTGACAAAATATTCTGGAGGATCAACTTGTAACGTATTTGTAACATTTTAGTTCCTTGCCTTCGTCCCCCGTATTATATAGAAGTGAGAAATGTGCTATAGGCAGGATTTATTTACTAGTTTTAAATGCTTCAGAGTATAAAAATATTAAATGTATTAAAGCAACAAAATTAAAATTATGTTACAAAGTTGTTCGTTTGATTTTAATAAATGCCCTTTTTATTTCTTACCTAACCAAACAATCTTGACATGGTTACTCTCACAATACAACGGTTAACAACCTGCCCAGCACTTGTTTAATAAACTGTGAAAGACCCCCAAACGGGTGAGTAGAGCACTGAAGAGAATCTAACCAGCTAACTCTAAAATCACATTAGAGTGCTGTGTCCTCCAAGCTGTATTAAGACTATGCGAAGTACATTAGCACCGCAAAGAATAAATATTGTTGATGACAACCGGACAAAGACACGCTAAAAGAACGCAAATGAACTCACATGTCACAACCATAGTTATTAAAATCAAATTGGTAATGAATACTAGTGGATTACTGATTAATAGTTTAACCGGTGCGTGACTAAAGCTGTGACTAGTTAAACTGTTGATTCAGTAGTAATTAAGTAAATAGTTAAAATTATCATAAAAATATAAATTTAAATAATAAAAATTTAAAAGTAAAAATGATAACTCAGCTTAAAATGATCTATATTCATAATGAACAACTTCAAATCAAATGAAATAATAAATATATACATAACATAAATGTTCAACAAAAAGATTTTAATTTTTTAAATAATTAAATATATACTATAACTCAACTCCCCTATGTTACATCTACGGTATATAGTCGGTTCCAAGTCCGCATAAAGGAGGAGGGATGTGTTAGCCATTCGACAACCAATATAAAAACTTAGTCAAATCTTCATGACATGGATCAAAGACGTTATTGTGCTAAAGCTAGGTCGTTGCTCAGAAGCAACGTGTTGTATGGCTTGCGTACAGTGTCAAATGAGGAAGAGCCGCTGCACCGGTGCCCGGGTGTAGTGTTAAATGAGCAAGGATTCTCGCATTTCTGTGAATGGACGAGAGTAAATAAGCTAGTTCACAAAGAAAAAGATCGGTAAAGGTCGGAGCGACAAAAAGTTGAGATTTGGGACATGGAACATAAGCATTCTAACAGAAAAATCCATTGAGGTGGTGGATACCATGACAAGGAGGAAGATTAACATCATGTGCCTACAAGAAATAAAATGGATCGGGGCGAAGGCTAGGGAGTTGGATACCTCCGGGTTCAAACTTTGGTATACAGGAAAGGTGAAAAATGGAAATGGGGTAGGTATTATTGTGGATAATCAATGTAAGAAAGACGTAGTGGATAATCAATGTAAGAAAGACGTAGTGGATGTCAAGAGGGTGGATGATCAGATCATCTTTATCAAACATGTGACGGAAGGAGGTACTTTTCATGTGATTAGCACCTATGCACCGCAAGTGGGTTCGGACAAGCAACACAAGATAAGGTTTTTGGGAGGATCTAGAGAGTTTGGTCTAAGACATACCTTCGGGAGATAAGATTTTCTTTAAAATAGTTTTAAATGGCCATGTTGGAAGAGAAGTGACTGGGTATGGAAGTATTCACGGAGGCCATGATTTCGGAGTGGTCAATACCAAAGGTAAAACTATTTTGGACTTTTCCTCAACCTTTGACCTTCTAATCGTAAATACATGTTTTGAAAAGAGAGACGAACACCTTATAACCTATAAGAGTGGCATGACAAGCTCTCAAAGCGATTTCTTGTTAAGGAGAGTCGATTGAAATTTTGCATTAATTGTAAAATTATTCCGGGAGAGAGTTTAACAACACAACATAGGATGTTCGTCATGAATTTTTGCATTGAGCAAAAGTTGAGGAAAGACAACATACGAAGAACCCAAGGACGAGGTGGCGGCGGATGAAAGGTGAGGAACAAAGAAGCTTTCTAAGACGGGTAGGAGAAGAGGCAAAGTGGGAAGGGGATGGAAGCGCAGAGGAGATGTGGAGGGAGATGGCAAAAGTTATTAGAAGAACAACAAAAGAAAGTTTTAGTGAATCTAGAGGGATAGGACCAAGAGACAAGGAGTCCTAGTGGTGAAATGCACGTGTACAAGAAAAGATAAAGGCAAAAAGGGAGTGCTTTGAAGAGTGGTCTTTGTGCCGCAATGCAGATAATTTGGAAAAATATAAGGCGGCTAAGAAAAAGACAAAAGTGGTTGTAAGTGAAGCAAGAACAAGGGCATATGAGGGTCTCTACCAGTCTTTAGGCACGAAGGAAGGAGAAAAATGTATATATAAAATCGCAAAGAGCCGTGAAAGAAGAACGAGAGACTTGAATCAGGTTAAGTGCATAAAGAATAAAGACAGAGAGGTTTTGGCTTAAGATGAAAAGATCAATGAAAGGTGAAAGAGCTACTTCTACGAGCTATTTAACGAAGGACAGAAGACTCTTTCGAGCCTTGGTCAGTTATGCACGAGGGAAGAAGATCAAAACTTTGGGTACTATCTAAGGATTCGAGACTTCGAGGTAAAAGAGGCTCTAAAGTGGATGAAAATGGCAGGACAGTAGGACCTGATAATATTCCAATTAAAGTTTGGAAGGACCTTGGAGAGAAAGGCATAAGTTGGTTAAACAAGCTTTTTAATGAGATTTTAAGGTAAAAAAAGATGCCAGACGAGTGGGAAAAGAACACTTTGGTACCTATTTACAAGAATAAGAGGCATATACAGATTTGCAGAAACTATAGAGGGATTAAGCTTATGAGCCATACCATGAAGTTATGGAAAAGGGTGATAGAACGAGGCTGAGACAAGAGACACAAGTAACAGAGAATCAATTTGGTTTTATGCCAAGAAGATCCACCATTGAAGCTATATACCTGTTAAGAAGGATGATGGAGAGGTATCGTAATAATAAAAGGGATCTACATATGGTGTTTATTGATTTGGAAAAAGCGTACGATAGGATTACAAGGGAGGTCTTATGGAATGTTTTGGAAAGGAAGAGAGTAAGGATCACATATATTCATGCAATTAAAGACATGTATGATGGGGCTAAAATCAGTATGAAGACAAAAGGTAGTGTGACAGAAGAATTTTTTATTGGTATAGAATTACACTAGAGATCATCCTTAAGTCTACACCTTTTCACATTAGTCTTGGAAGTACTCACAGAGCATATCCAAGAGCTTGTGCCATAGTGCATACTTTTTGCTGATGATATCGTCCTTATGGGAGAGTCAAGGGAAGACCTAAATAAGAAGTTGGATTTATGGAGAGAAGCTCTAGAAGTGTATGGTCTGCGTATAAGCCGTAGCAAGATGGAATATATGGAGTGTAAGTTTGGCCACCGAAGGAAAAATGCCAATACAGAGGTGAAGATTGGAGAAAACATCCTAGTAAAAGTTAAAAGTTTTAAGTATCTTGGGTGCATCATTCAGGATAATGGAGATATTGAACATGATGTAAATCATAGGATCCAAGCAGGTTGGTTCAAATGGCAGAGTGCGTCTAGTTTTATATGTGACAAAAAATGCCTTTATAACTTAAAGGTAAATTTTATCGCACTGCTATCAGACCGGCTATGCTTTATAGTACAGAGTGTTAGGCGCCCAAACTGGAGCACGAACATAAGTTAAGTGTGGCAGAGATGAAGATGTTGAAATGGATGAGTGGTCACACGCGATTGGATAGAATAAGGAATGAAGATATAAGAGAGAGAGTTGGAGTAGCACCTATTGTGAAAAAGATGATAGAATCGCATATCAGGTAGTTTGGACATGTGAGAAGAAGACCGATAGAGCACCCAATCAGGAGGGTGGATGAGATGGAAGATGGACAAGTAGTGAAAGGCAGAGGAAGACCTAGAAAGACCATCCATGAGGTGGTCAAACAAGATCTACATGTAAACAGTCTTTCTGTAGACATGATACATGGTAGAGCTCAATGGCGTCGTATGATCCATGTAGCCGACCCCCACCTAATGGGACAAGGCTTCGTTGTTGTTGTTGTTATACTATAACTCAAATAAAGAAATAAATGAAATTATAATAGGATTATAAAGTGTTTTGTGATAAGATGTGAAATTAATTAAAATTTTATTATTAATTAATTGGATATGAAAATAGAATTAAAAATTCTTGAGGAATCTCTTTGTAACAATCTAGTTTTCGGGTACACGAGACCTTTTCTGAAGACACGGAGTTTTCCAGAAGATTAGTAATGGAAGTACCTCTACTATATTATATAGCACCTCAATCTTCATCATCATTATGTCATCATCAAGCAAGGACTTTTTTCTGACATAAGCTTGACGACATAGTCGCGAAGAACCTAGTTTTTGAACCGTTTCGGTTATGAGTTTTAGACTCTGGTTTCCGTAGTTAGTCTCAGCTTGACGAGCCAAAATCGATTCATGAGAGAAGAGAATATTATTATTATATTAATGTTAGAGCTACTTGAATAATATTATAATATTATCTGATATGTTTTAGTTAAAAATAGGAGATTGGTTTAAACGGGTTCACAGTCTTCTGGTGCAGGTTAACACCAGCACTTTCTGATGAATTTAGAAATTCTAATGCCTCATTATATACCTTATATTCTCATGTTAATTATGTTACTTGTGTTATTTATACTAGTAGCTCAGATATTAATCTCTAGATGTGTTATTACTTGTGTTCTAATACATCTAGTTTTAGAATTATACACCTAAGATATTTTAATATTATTTTAATCCACTGATGCATGTGCATCTTTCTTATCTTTTCTTAGTAATTTGCATGTAGATTTACTATATTATTTTGAGATTTATGTATTTTAAGCCACCGTGAATGCTACTTTGAGTTGTTTTGCAATTTGATTTATTACAAGTGGCATTAGGACGAGTTTGGTAAAGTTCAAAGAGAATGTGGATGCTGTCAACCCTGACCTCCTCACACTCCAAGGAGCATAACTTGAGCTACAGAAGTTCAATTGACACGGTTTTAATGACATTGGAAAGCCAAATTTTGGAGGTTTCCAACGATATATAATAGTATGCTTACTTGCTGGATTTGGAGCAAAAGGTGGCGCCAAACGCCATGCATCTCAAATATGGCACCACCCAATTGCCATATTCTCAAGCCAAACGCCACGACTCCAAGTATGGCACCACGCTTAACGCCAATTACACTCCAAATGCCGTCATTGGGGTGCCAAATGCCTGGACTTCAAGTTTGGCGCCAAGCTCCTTGAGTTTCGTGCTTTCCCAATGCTGGCGTCAAACGCCACCTGCCCGGCATTAGGCGTCAATCCCTGGACCTAGGGTGGTCCCCACACCCTCAGAAACGCAATGCCATATGTATTTATATTTTATTTTAATTTACTTTTAATTAGAAAAAGTTTTTAAAGTTAGTGACACTTAGCTTCTTGTATGACCATGGCATACCGGTAGTTGAGTCGTTACACTTTTAGCCAAAGACATGTTAACTCATGGTACATGGGCATCCGTGCAACGATTTCCTCCCTTGAACTTTGATGGGTGTAAAATCTAGTTAGAAAAATTAAGATTGAAAAGCTCATTGTATTGTTGTAGTAATATTCTCCAACCGAAATTCTCCGATTCAAATTTGGAATATTGTCACGAATTAAAATCAAATAAGGAGTTTTAATCCCTGGTCATCGTCCAAAAAAACACATTATCCTTAACTATGGAAATTGGGATTTTCATGACAAACAAATAAAACTAAAACAAAAAATCAAGTAACTAGAAATCAAAGAAACTAGAAGCGACAAATAAACAAAAGATGCTTTAAAACAATTAGTGAAAACAATTGATCAAATTCAACTAATAAAAGGTCTTAGTTAGGGTTAATCCTAAAGATTTCCTATCTTTATTGCTAATCTAAAATAATGTGATAAATAAGAGAGTTGTCCTTATTGATTAACCTTCAATAATGAAAAAAAGTAATTAAAATTAATCACTCTAGTTTACAATGTCTCTAACCAATCAACAAACAACAAAATTGATTAGTGGACTAGAGTTACAGGACTCAAACAAATTCAACTCTTTATTTATCACCGATTGATATCAATTAGCAACTCAAGATAACTTCAATTTATAATCCTAAACCAAGTTTATAAAATCTACTCTATAACTATAAAGAACAATTCAACAAACACTTGGTGTACATAAAATAAGATCAACATAAAAACAACAAACAACTCAAATTAAAGCTGTAACACCCTATCTATCAAAATGTCACGCATCTGGCTGCACCACTCTGATAGTTCGGGTATTACGACAACTCTTAAAATATTTAATACTAAAATATGAGCCTGTTTAAAACTTAAACCGTATAACCACTCAAAAGACTTTTTATCAGATAACATACATCCATACTTACAATACAATTCACAATACTTACAAAGGATACATATATAGATTAGCAGTTTACAAGCATTACATAATCATATTCCTATCCCTCTTATAAAAACTTGTAAAGATAAAGGTGAGAAAAAAAAGTAACTAATACAACACAAAACATAGTTTAAACAGAAAAAAAATGAATAAGCTCTTCCGAACTTTGTAGCCCATAACCTGAAAAAGAAAAGACCTGTAGGGGAGTAAGAACATTGTCCTCACTGGTTCTCACTATGGGGTTAGAGAATTACTATAATAGGATATGTGAAAGTAAAACTGTTTTTAAAGTACAGTAATTAACAACCGCCTTATGCATCTTTTCAAAACCAAAGATTTAATATTCAAAATCTGAAATCCTTTCTAAAAGAGAGAACTGTTAATTCTTTAAAAAAATCCAAAAGTCTTTTTAAAAAAATTTTCTAGACATCATGAATGACAAAGCTGTTCCAAGGATAGGTTTATTAAGTCTATGCTGAACCAGTTTAGCTTTTCATACTTTTCTAAACCCAAAACTCAAACGAACACGGCCTCTGGCCCATATCATAATCAACCACGGCCCTAGGCCCAAACAACTCAATCCACAACCAATCCATCACAATCCAACCAATTTTCAGTCACAAACACAAGTAAGAAGGTTCAAGAACAATCAAGCAGTTACTTCAAGTAGAGCATTTAGCAATTAGACATAATTATTCACATAGACAAACGAAGTACAATATGCACACCCAAATAATGTCACATAGATGCATATGATAAATGCCTGTCCTATGGATGATGAGTCTCATTTGTTGGTTATAAAACCAACCCGACAATTATCCTAAGCCTTACCTCATGCTATAAAGCAAAGGTTAATCAAAAGTTACGATAATTCTAAGGCTTATACATATTATATATAGAAAGGAATAATAATTCTAGAAGCCCGATGAAGGAATAAACCCAAAAACAGAGTTACAAAAGTGCAAAATGTTCTCACGAAGCTACAAACTTAAGGTACAAGATAAAGATATAAGATAACAAAATATGAGTATATATAAGAGGATATAATAGTAATAAGAAACCAGCATCAGCCCGTGGAGTTTAGGCCGACTAGTGTTATACAGACATACATAATTCTGAAAGTTAAAGCAGCATATACAGATTGTCTCTCAGAAAGTAAGCCTCTAAGGCAAATAAAACACAAAAGTGAGAGTACTAATATAAATAGTCAAAGGACTCCAAAACATGATAAAGTTCCTTCGCTCTGTCACAATCAAGTAACTCACCGAGGTGGTTTGCGACCTGCATCTGAAAAAGCAACAACAAAGTATGGAATGAGAACTGGAGGTTCTCAGTATGGTAACAGTGCCTAGTAATGTAAGATATAAAACCCCAGGACGCCAAAGGCAATCCTAGAGCTTCATATCCGTCATAAGATTCAACTTAAAGCATACTAAAATTAAAACCATAACTTTAAAACCTTTATAAAAAGGGGTAAATGAACTTAAGGGATTTCTAACTATCATTTCACCGTTGTCCCACAGCTTTCGCCAGCCTAACCGCCATCCGATCCCATCGCTACCACCTTCCGATCACCCTCAATCCCAGTAGAAAACACAAGTAATAGCAATGCAAGTAAAGCACAAGTATAAGCATGTATATCAAGTAATTCACGAAGCAACTAAGCATGTTATAGAATTAGGCAAACAATTCAAGTCGGCAAAGTAAGCAACCAGATAGAAGATGCATATGATGAATTCCTGTTCTATTGGCTGTGATATCACATTGTCGGTTCAACTGCCAACCTGACACACCTCCATAGAGATATTGCCTTTTGGTCTCTGATAAACCACTATTTTATGGTTTATCTTGTGCTCAATTGAGTGGTTTTTATCAACTCTTTACCCACTTATTCATATTAATCGCATGTTTTACGTTTTCCTTCCTGATTTTATGCTATGATTGAAAACATGTTTCTTTGGCCCTTAAATTGCTAATTATTAATCCTCTCCTATTACCATTCGATGCCTTGATATGTGTGTTAAGTATTTTCAGAGATTACAGGGCAGGAATGGCTTGGAGGATGGAAAGGAAGCATGCAAAAGTGGAAGGAATACAAGAAGTTGAAGGAACTGCAAAGCTGTTTAGCCTAACCTCTTCACACTAAAACAGTCATAACTTGAGCTACAGAGGTCCAAACGATGCGGTTTTAGATGCGTTGGAAAGATAACGTCTGGGGCTTCGATTTGATATATAATATGTTATAGTTGCTTTGACGCTAGGCGACGCGAACGCATGCTCCATGCGGACGCGTCGCAGTGACGAAAATCAGCGTGGCAGATTTCTTCTCCAGCGATTTCTGGGCTGTTTTCGACCCAGTTTTCGGCCCAGAAAACACAGATTAGAGGCTATAAAGTAGGGGAATCCATTCATTCATAATCATCAGCTCATAATTCATAATTTTTAGTTTTAGATGTAGTTTTTAGAGAGAGAGGTTATCTCCTCTCTCTTAGGATTTAGAATTAGGATTCCTCTTAAAGGATTTAGGATTCTTTATTATTTCAACTTACAATTTCTTCTGAGTCTGAGGTTCAATATTCCTTTTGCTTTATATTTCTCTTTTACTTTCAGATACTTCAATGCTTTTCTTTAATTACTTATGTTGCCAAATTGGCTTATGAACTCTTTATGTTTAGATTGATTTTCTCTTATTAATGCAATTGAGGTATTTCAGATTTATGATTCTTATTTAGCCTTTTTTATATATTCTTGGCTTTAATTGATTAACTGGAGGTTCTTGAGTTATCAAACTTATCGTGATTGATTGTTATGTATGCTAATTGAATTGAATTCCACTAACTCTAGTCTTTCCTTAGGAGTTGGCTAGGACTTGGGAATCTAACTAATTAGTCCACTTGACTTTCCCTTGCTTTCGTAAAGGTTAACTAAGTGGGATTAACTTCAATTCTCATAAGAATAACTATGATAGGACTTCCGAATTTTCATACCGTGCTAAGAGTTTATTTTATAGTTATTTATTTGTTTTACTTGTCATTTAAATTACTTGTTCCTTACTTTCAAAACCCCCAATTTACAAAACTCATAACCAATAATAAGAACACCTCCCTGCAATTCTTTGAGAAGATGACCCGATGTTTGAATACTTCGGTTTATAAATTTTATTGGGTTTGTTACTTGTGACAACTAAAACGTTTGTAAGAAAGGATGATTGCTTGGTTTAGAAACTATACTTGCAACGGGAATTTATTCTGAATTCTAAACCATCAATCTTCCATTCTTCAAAATGGCGCCGTTGCCGGGGAATTGCAAATGTGTGCCTTATTATTGGTCATTGTAAATATTTACTTTTTGCTTGTTTTTTTTATTTTTGTTTTTATTTTTGCTTTTTCGTAAATTAAGAGGTTATTGGTTTTTATTTAGTTATTAAAATTTTTTTTTAAAAAATCTGTTCTTCGTGTTCATCTTGACCTTCAAGTTGTTCTTAGTTGTTTTCTTCATTTTGATCTAAAAATTTTAAGTTTGGTGTCATTTTATTATTTTTCTCTTTCCTCATTTAATTCAAAAATATATTTTCTCTTTATTTTAATTGAATTTTCGAAATTTTCAAAAAAAAAAATCAAACCTTTTCAAAATTTAACTCTTTTTCAAATTTTTATCTTATATTGTTGACTTTTTCAAAATTCAATTTTCAAAATTTAAAAATTCAAATTTAAAAAATTTTCAAATTTCAAATTTCAAAAATTCAAATTTCAAATTTCAAATTTCAAAATTTAAATTTCAAAATTTAATTTTCAAAATTTAAATTTCAATAACCTTTTAATTTAAAATTGTTTTTATTTTCGTTTTTAATTTTTATTTGTTATTATGAGTTCTCACCCCATCGCTTTGAGTTTGGTTCTAATGCTGTTGTAAGGAATGGAAGCTATGACAGGAACATGCATCAAGGTCAGAACAATCAGAGATGGATGGAGCCACGAGGATCTGATCAATCCTTTAGGCAACAACACCTTCCAAACTACCATGGACAATGACCATTTACCAATGCATGTCGAGACAATAGTTATGGTGGACCCCCTTGTAATTACCAACAAGTCCCATCATACGCCAATGAACCACCTCCTCAATATAGCTTTGGACCACCATACTCACAAGCCCCTTTCCACCATTCACCTTCATATGACCCTAACCCATATCTACCATACCAACCACCTTATGAGCCAAATGAACTATACACAGAACCACCCCCATTCCAACACAACTACTCTCATGAACCACCACCTCAATATACACCATCTCCTTATCATTATCAAGATGAACCACCTTCCTACCATGAACCCTTTCTCCCAACAAATAAACCCTCCTATCCACCCCAAACCTCCATGGAGAAAGCACTTACCGATCTAAACTCTACTATATAAGCTCTCGTCGCCCAAATCGGACCACCAAATACCTTCAACAATCAACCTTCAAGCTCTAGTGCACTTTTTTTCAACCACAGAATAATCTCTCCATCCCATCACCACCATCCATGGAAGAGCACCCACATCCATCAATCCAAGAGCAACATGATCCCAATGATGCTATTGACATGGAACAAGAGAGAAGGGATCATCTTCGCGAATCCATACTTCATAAGGAGCTAGAGGAGGCCCTAAAGGTGAAGGTAGTAAAGACCCTTGAAGATGAAAGAATAGTTGAAAAGAGTTGTCATGGAAAGAAAATCATCAAGGATGAGTACGATTTTATATTAAAACTACTGGACAAAGCAGTAATTATTGAAGAGAAAAAAGTGGTTGAAGACTTGGGAGATGTTGAACCTCCATGGGAAAGTCAAGACATAGAGCCTCCTTCCAAGACGGTTGCATTTGATGTTGAGGAGGGTGTACAACCTCCAAGGCATGTCATGGTTAAGGACTTGGAAGAGGTCGATCAAGAGATGGAGATTCAAGAAGAAGAAGCACAACCTCCCATGCCCTTGGTAAGCAATGAAAAAGAGATCAAATTGGAAGAAAGCTACCAAGAAGAAGAGGTTGATATTGAAGAAGCTTGCAAAAAGATGGAAAGTGTCAAGAAAGCACTCACGGGAGTAAAGACTGCAATTACCTTGCCAAAGTTGTTGGAGACCCCTCCCCCTAAGTTGCCATCATCCTTCACAACATTCAAGTGGGTAAAATTCATATCCCTTAGCTTTCTAATTCCACTTGAATATGGGCTACTGGAGACGGATGGTCAACTTAGAGCTCTTTATGGCATTAAGAGTAAGAGGAAGACGGTCAGTGGTAAGAATTGTCCTGCAAGGTTCATTATGGTTGGAAGCTTTAAGTTTAAATGCAAAGGTTGGTGTAGAGCTCAATTGAATGGGTCTAGGAAGTTGTTTGGACGCTTCAGTGAGAGTTTTAAAGCTGAACCACCCGGATGGAATCATGATAATCAACTTGAAGACGGGTGTAGAAACAAGATTTGGGATCCAGGAATATATGAGGATCAACTTTGGGAGCTCAAAGCTTGTGAAGAACCCCATCAAAGCTTGAGGAATTTACTTAGTATCAATAGAGCTTATTGGAAGTCCAAGCATTGGTGGAAATTTCAGGATGAGTTCAAGCACAAACCGCCATGACAAGGAGCTCACCAAATGTCCAACTTAAGGACTTTAACTAAAAGTGCTAGGTGGGAGACAACCCACCATGGTATGATCATTCCTTTTTCAGTTTTAATTTTAGTCTATTTTGAGTTTTCATTGAACCTGGAATCATTCATAGCATCCACATTATCACTGCATTTTGCATCCTGCATAATAAAAAAAAATCGCACGTGACGCGCGAGCGTCGCTGACGCGTACGCGTCACCTGTGCATGCGACAAAATAAGGGATTGAATAGAGAGTCACGCGAGAGCGTGGCTGGAGGCGTGCCTTAGGCACAAATATGCCCACGTGACCGCGTCGCCGACGCGGCCGCGTCATTTTTAAAAATAGCCTCCCCATGCGTCCGCGTCACCCACGCGAACGCGTGGCTCTATAAAATCGACGTAAAAGGGTGTATGGCAGTATGTTGGGCTGGAATGGGGCTGGAACCATGCTAGAAGCACAAGCCCTACCACGCGAACGCGTTCCCCACGCGGCCGCATCATTTTCAAAAATGGCCATCCACGGGATCGCGTCAACCACGCGACCACGTCACCCAAAAATTTGGCAAAAAGAGTTTCGAACAGAGAGTTGCACGAACGCGAGGCTGCACTCGCGCCAATCGCACAAATCAGGTCATGCGATCGCGTGACCCACGCGTCCGCATCACCTGACCTTATCACGCACCACGCGACCGCGTCACTCACGCGTCCGCGTCGCCTGCGCCACACAACTTGTCCAGAACAGCGCCAATTATCTTGTCTTTTCTTTTCTAATCCTAATCTCTTCTATCTTTTCTTTTTTCTTCTTTCTTTCTTACTTTATTTCTTTCACTTCTCATTCTTTTTCACCTTCATTCTATTTTACTTAATTTATTTGCATATTTCATTCATTGCATTTTAATTTTGTGCATATTTTTCTTTTCTTTTCTAAATTTATTATTTTTCCATTGGTGTCACTTGTTCATATTCAACTGTTGTGTCTTTTCTAGTATTATTTTGGTGCTCAGTGACTTGTTTTACACTGTTGGGTAATATTATTTAAGTCAATGCTAATCTTTTATGATATTTGTATTAATTTTGTATTGACATTAATTTATATTATCTTGCACTCTCTTCCCCATTGTTGCAAATTTTTGCACTCTTGATTTGCCACGTACTTCTACTATTTTCTCACTTGCATGTTGTAGCTACCATGTAATTGGGACCCTTATTATCTGGCATTAACACCCATATTTTATTTATTTTCTATCTTTATTT
Organism: Arachis ipaensis; assembly: GCF_059453495.1. Lineage (NCBI taxonomy): Eukaryota > Viridiplantae > Streptophyta > Magnoliopsida > Fabales > Fabaceae > Arachis > Arachis ipaensis. The sequence continues at coordinate 65,789,683 of NC_142439.1, read as the reverse complement.
TTGGGTTACTTTTCTTCTTTTCCCTCTTCTTTCAGGATGGCCACCACAAAGGGAGAGGAAAAGCTTCTTAATGGGAAGACAAACAAGTCTACCTGCACAATCTTTGGAAAGTATCAGTTGAAGAACCCGTCCACTTGTACATCTTAGCATGCACCGAGGACGGTGCAATCTTTAAGTGTGGGGAGGTCGATACCGATCTCCATGGGTTAGCTATTTTCTTCTTCCCAACACCATTGTTTTATTTTCTTTATTAGTTCATTGTTGCATTGCATAATAGATTGCATGTGTAGTTGACTGTTTGCATTTAAGTACTACTTAGTTGAAAAATAATAAGTTTCTTTTTAAGACCCTATTTTTGAAAAATTTCACTAATTTAAATTAAAAAAATTAAAATTTTCTATGTGTTAAATTTGTTTGAAGTTGTATCTGGAACATGGTTTTTGAGCTAAAGAACACACAATCTGTGAGATTTTGAGCTTATTTATATGGTTACATTATTTAACCATAAATATTTTATTCTTGTGTGTTTTTTTCTCTATAATTGCAATCTTTGCTTTGTTCCATTCTATATGTCCATTATTTAGTGTATTTACATGCTTGCATATGATTGAGGCCATTATTTGTTATTAGCTCACTTATCCTAAATAAGCCTACCTTTTACATCACCCTTGTTAGCCACCTTGAGCCTTTTATCCCCATTTATTCTGTTCTATAACCACATCACTAGCCTTAAGCAGAAAAATAATTAAATACCCCAATTGAATCTTTGGTTAGCTTAAGATAGAGATTGTGTAACAATTAAGTGTGGGAAAACTATGGGAACATGGGTTAATAAGGGAATGTGTTATGTTTTTCTACTTTGATAAAATATTAGAAATTTGGGTACCTACTCATATGAGACTAGAAAAATTAAAATTCCATGTGCATTGATAAGTTATGTTTATTTTTCTATAAAAAAAAAGAAAGAAAAAAATCCAAAAAAAATATTCAATAAATAAGTAAATAAATAAGGGGACAAAATTACCCCAATGTTAAGTTAATAAAAAATCAATGCATATGTGATAAAATTAAAGAAAAGTTAATACATGAGTATGATATGCAAAAATGGAAATTTTGGGTAGCTAGGCATGAATTTAAAATATAGAATGTGTGTATAGGTGAGAGCTTAGGTTAATTAAAGATTCATATTATAGCTCACTTGGCCATACATATATCCTCACCCTTACCTTACCCCCATTACAACCCTGAAAAGACCTCATGATGTTTGCATTGGTATACTAAATATTTGTTGATTGGTTAGATGAAGAACAAAATTTAGAAAGCATGATTAGAGAAGAGTAGAGTGAATTACCCTATACACTTGAGAGACTAGGGTGATATACACTACCAATGAGGGTTCAATGCTCGATTCTATGTTTCCTGCTTTCATGAGCTATCTTCTTACAAGTTTACTTGTCTTTTATTGTATAATTTGAATTAGTGAAATCTGATTTATATTTGTCTTGAGGAGCTTATATACTTTTAACCAAGTAGGAAAAAGCATTCTGTATTTAGTTGCATTTCATACATTCTACCATTCCTCTCACTCTCTTATAGCTTCTCTTGAGCTTAGCATGAGGACATGCTAATGTTTAAGTGTGGGGAGGTTGATAAACTACTATTTTATGGTTTATCTTGTGCTCAATTGAGTGGTTTTTATCAACTCTTTACCCGCCGAGATATCGTGCACGGATCACAGTCCAGGATGTCAGTTCCTGCACACTATAGTGATTCCGAAAGGATGCGAGCGGGATACTCTTGCCACGGACCTCACATTTCAACGTATGCGGGATTAACCTACCATCCTTACGCCGCCGCCACGTCCTCGTCAGGCGGGATTAACCTACCATCCCTGCCAGGAGCATAGCGTCTCAACAATCTCAGTATAAAAGTGTAATTCAGTGGTTTTCAGAAATTATTTTTCAGTATATCAGTGATCCATCATTCCATTCCGAGTCCCAAACTCGTCTCAACTACCATTAATTCATAATTTCCACAATTCATTGTCAGTGATCATCAACACAATACTCCGCCTTGTCATTCAACCAAATCCGTCCTCAGTACTCCAGAAACCTAAGTTTCTGTTTTCTAAACTCTTTACAAGAAAAAATATCTAACTAAACTTACCTAAAGCACCCCCCATGTTTTGACACCTAAAAACAAGCTAAAGAGATATAAATAAGTGTTTCAGAAGTTTGGAAGCTTGCCGGGAAGGTAAAACAGTTAAAAACAATATGTTTATTGAAAAACAGGGCAGTGTGCGTACGCATAGGGTTGTGCGTACCTACGCATAGAAGGATTTTCAAGAAGTGTGCGTACGCATAGTAGTGTGCGCATGCATAGAAGGTAAACGTTTTCATTTTAAACACACGCACAGATACGTGCAATCGCCCTGAATAGACTGCCACTCTCAGCATGTGTGTGCGCACTAGAGTGTGCTAGCGCTCCTAACAATAGGCACCTCCCTGTGTGTGCATGCGCACGGGGGCTGTGCGTACGCACAAGTAAAAAATTGCCACTAATCAGAGCACGCGCACACAAACCAGAAATCACAATTTCTGCAACATCACAGAATTCAGATTTCTGACTGAAACTTCCAACGATCATATCTTTCTCTACAAAATTCATCTATTTACAAAATTTATACCGTTTTAAAGCACTTTGAATTATATTTAATTTGATATAAAATTCATTCAATTTCAAAAACTGTAGTTCAAGATATGATCCGTCAAAGTTCACCAAAAATTCATGTTTACCAAAGTTCACTAAGTGCTCAGAACTTCAAAATTTACAACCAAACCAAATCAAAGCTTAGTCCATCTCACCATAACACTAGTAAATATTATACTTTACCTTTCCATCACCTTCGAACAATTCAACACCTATATCAATCAATTCCCCCTCTATAACCCAATAATTCCATCACAATCATTTACATCATCACACATTATCAATTTAACAACACCATCATGAATTCTCAAATCCAATAATCAATTCAATCCAAACGTATCCTATGGGTCATTAGCCTAACTGTCCATAAATATTATATATTAAATAGAGAAAACCGAAACCATACCTTGGTCGATTCCCAATATGTGCTATACACTAAAATTTGTGCCCAACAAGCTTTCAACCACCAACAAATCACCAATTCCAATCCAAATGCTTCCAGTTAGCCAACAATTGCAAGAACTCAAACTAAAATCATACCAAATACCACTAATCAACCTAAGTTACCAAAATCACAAATTCACAAAGGAAAAGGGTTTCCTTACCTTCTTCGATGGTGTTTGGGGTACAAACCACCAATAGCCCAACATTAGAGACCACCTAATTAATTGAAAACACAAAATCTATTCAAAACTAAAACCTTAAATTTCGAATTTCTTAGGGCTGAGATATGGGAAAGGATTTTCGAAATCATACCTCTTAGGTTAGATGAATCTAACAGGCTCGGCAAGAGTTTCGCGTAGCCGCTGACGACACGCGAATCGGAGCACCATAGCTCGAGTTATGAGCGATTGAATGTGGATGTGAATAGTAGCCTTGTAAGCCTTGCTCTCTTCTCTCTCTTAGGTTGCAGCTGCTGTAATGTGGTGAAAGTGGCTGAAATGGCCACTTAATTATATAATGTTGGGCTTGGACCCGGTCCAACCCGTTAGCATTTTTGGCCCGTGTGGCCCAACTTTGGGCCAACCCTTATAAATTATCACCCGATTTTCAACTTTAATTTATTTCCTAACTTTTTCTATTGATTTTATGATTCTCGCATAGTACCAGACAGACTTAAGCCGGTACTGTCGATTAATTTACCGATGCGCATTTTTTATGCAATTTTCTAAAGAAAATTACATTTTCCGACTCAGAAAAATCTACTGAGTCCAAATATCATATTTAAATTTTCTAATTAATATTCTAAATTTTTGGATTCTATTATGTGTAATTAAATTATTATTATTTTATGTTAATTAATTGATTAATTAATTCGCAGTTCTTACATTCTCCCCACTAAATAAGAAATTTTGTCCCTAAAATTTGGTTTACCTATCATTGTCATTAAATGTTCCCTTAACTTAAACCTACCTCTCACCATCACCTTTTGATTCCTCCACGTGAGCTCAATACCCTATTTACATCCTTTAGTCTTAATTGTAATGCCATATTTTAACCGAATTCAAGCCTATGACGTACTCATCCTTCTCACTCTTAGCTTCCCTTCAGTCAACCTGGGTACAACGTTAGTATTTCAATTCAATTACGCCTATGATCATCTTCAAAACCTACTCTAATTTGATCAAATCTTACAGCCATAATTAAACTTAGTTTCTTAGAAATCCTCACTTACCTTCACCACTAAACTCTTCAAGTACTCAAGCCTAAAATACGTTTAGTCACTATTCTATTACCTCTATTCACAACTATCATGTTCCATTGCATTCCACAAGCTTCTGCTGCGCCACTCTGATATTTCTGACACTACTTAACTAACTAATCCAATTATTCAGTCAAGTCATATATCATTATCAGATTACAAAACCTAGGCTTACTTCTGAACTTCCTCAACTTGACCCAAATAGGATTTACACTCGTTCTAAGACTAAGTCATACCTTAAGGCCTTATAGCATCTCTATGCCTAATTGAAGGTTTCATTAGATTCTCAATCTTAAACAATTTTCCACGGCTCCAATTACAATATCCATCGTTTCCAACCATTCAACACTTTCAAAGTCTTGCAACAGTTCTTATACTAACCACCATTTCAATATCATCCATTCAAGCACATTCATAACACGCTCAATCATTTCAACACCTAAAATATTCCATTCTTCATTTTCTTTACTCATTTGACAAAATCCTAAGGTCCACAATACCAGCACACCATTTATTCTGCATCTAATTATCCAAGTCATTTATAATTTCACCAATGTATACAATTCAACCTTCCTTAGACATACTAAACAACTAATAAATTTTTGCTTATCATAACTAAAATAAAATATTTAACTCAGCAAAAATTTCAAGCCTAAATTTATCCTCACTTAATTTTCTCCTTCTCTACTTGCCTCTGCACTTAGATAATCCGCCAGGTACTGACTGTTATATTGATCATCCTAGAATCTACACGTAAAGACCAAAGTCAAGCACAGAAATCCTTAGGTGATAGCTTAACTCAAAATCGTAGTTCTTTAGTAACTACATCCATTTCCATGAAGGTAGTTCCTCCTTGCTCTACATTTTCAAGATGAGCAAAAATATAGCAGGCTCTAGATCGTGAGTCAGAGAATTCACTTTGTACGTCCTCAACTGTCGCGAAGCATAAACCATTGCATCCTGATGTTACATCAGAACACATGCCAAGATTTTCCTATGAAACGTACCAGTGGATCCTTAATGGTCCATGGGGTTCAAGCAGTGCAAACAATAGCGCTGTAGTTAATCTTTCTTTTAAGTTTTGAAGAATATTCCCTCATAATCTGACATTCGCACCAATGGGCACCTTTGTGTGTTGACTCCATCATTGGTAATGCCATTTGCAAAGTCGAAGATTCACAACTCCTCGTAAGGTCGCACGCTCACCCGTTTCATCCTTCGTGTTCATAAGTTGTGTCCTAAGGAACTAACATATCGATAGTTGTGTCTAAGAATTGCATACGATATTGAAATGAGCTCAAGATATCTGAAGGGATGTCAAGCTCGAAAGAAAGCAAATAATTTCGAACGGTTTACGTAAGAAATTGAAAAGATACATTGTGTTGTGATCAGAAGAGGTTGTAGAAAATAAGAAAATGCACCCGAAAGAGAGTTAAAGTGCACCTCAAGAAAGAGATTTTAAGTTAGTAATCTTTGATGGAAACAATAAGACAAATTGAATTCAAAATAGGTATATACTGATTTTAAGAGGATTACGAGCCCTTGAAAAAAGGCGGTTTAACTCAACAGTACACGTTCAAGCTCACATCAAGAAATACAAGGTTCGCGTGAGGATATGTGCAAACAAGGCATAGGATTAGGCAAAGTTCAATTTATTCACCAAGAAGGATTCCGAAATAAAGAGCGCAAATGCAATTTACAAGAAAAATATCTAATTAATTTCATCTCAAGCCCTCTCTATGTTATAGCACCTACCTCTTATCTCAGGCCCCCACATATGGCGTTCACAGTGAATACATGACTTTACTGTTGGTTCTGACTCGCATCCTGGTTTTTCCCACGACGGCAATCCCTGGTAATGTGTCCAAACATTCCACAAGTGTAGTATCGACCATTTACTTTCGCCCGGTGAAACTGGGCATTGTTGTTTCCTCTGAAGTTTCCTTGACCATAAGAATGATGAGTGGCATGTCCGTCCCTTTTGAAGATCTGGCCTCTTGGGGGAAAATACTTTCCACGACCTCTGCTACTAGTACCCCCATGAGTATCTCTCGTCAAAGTCATCTTCTCAATGTAATCCTCCACGAATCTTGCCTCGTTCACCAATTCCGAGAATTCCCTAATCTCCAATGGAGCCACAACATGGATGATATCTTCTCTAAACTCTACTCGGTATTTGATGCATTTCCAGCCCTCATAGGACTTAGGGGCACCCTGACTTATTCTTGAGAACCTACAGAGTTTGATACGGAAAAATTAATTCTTCGTAATAACTACCGGCAAGTGCACCGGGTCGTATCAAGTAATAAAACTCACAAGAGTGAGGTCGATCCCACGAGGATTAATAGATTAAGTAAGCAATAGTTGATTAATTATTCTAGTTAGACGATTCAAGTTTGAGTGATAAGCAACAAGAGATGTAAATGACTTTAAATTAAATGAAAGCAATAAAGTGCAAGGAAAGTAAATGACAAGAAATTAAAGTGCTAAAAATTAAAGTGCAAGAATGTAAATTGCAAGGAATGGAAAGTACAAGAAAGTAAAGTGCAAAAAAGTAAATGACTAGAAAGTAAAACTAAGTAAAGCATTTCTACAAACACTTGGAAGGCACACATGTGCAAAAGTAAAGAAAGCCATAAATGTGCATAAGTAAATAACAAGAATTAAAGACAAAAAGTAAATAACAAGAATTAAGAATGAAATTAACATTGGGATAAAGAGATATTGCATTCTTAGGATCAATAGTTTTCATCTCCTCTTCAATCATGCAACTCATTGACCTCTTGGCAATCATGATTGATTGAATCCCAATTTCTTGGTAATTCAATCTCTCAAATCTTGATCAATAGCCAATTCCTTGGTCTAATTGCTCATGAGAAGAGATGAAGAATGGTCCCTAATTATACCACACACTTTCCTAGACCCAAATAATGGATAGATTAAATGTCACAATATCCCATTCATACCCAAATCTACTCAAGTGTGAGAAGGATTTTCAAGCATGATTTTATGTTTCCTCTCCCAAGGTTCCCATAAAACCCAATTGCATTCAATCTCTTTTCCAAGATAATTGAATGCTAACCATGAAGAACGAAAATCCTTCAAGTAAATCAAAGAGAGATGAAGAGAAACATAAGTCTCTATTTTCTAAACTTTTTACATAAGTCTGTCCTCAGTACTCCAGAAACATAAGTCTCTATTTTCTAAACTTTTTACAAGAAAAAATATCTAATTAAACTTACCTAAAGCATCCCCTATGTTTTGATACCTAAAAATAAGCTAAAGTGAAATAAAAAAGTGTTTCAGAAGATTGCAAACTTGCCGGGAAGTTAAAGCAGTTAAAAACAATATGTTTATTGAAAAACAAGGCATTGTGTGTACGCATAGGGTTGTGCGTACGCACGCGCAGAAGGATTTTCAAGAAGTGTGCGTATGCACAGAAAGTAAAAGTTTTCATTTTAAACACACAGACAGATACATGCAATTGCCCTGAACAGACTGCCACTTCCAGCATGTGCGTGCACACGAGGTTGTGCGTATGCACAACTTGCAAATTTCGCAGGGTGTGTGTCCTCACCAGAGTGTGCTAGTGCTCCCAACAGTAGGCACCTCCCTGTGTGTGTGTGTGCGCCCAAGAGTGTGCGTGCGCACGGGACTGTGCATACGCACAGGTCAAAAATTGCCACTGATCAGAGCACGCGCGCAGTTGTGTGCATGCACACTGACGAACGGTTTCCTTGCGTGGTCTAGAATTTTACAAATAAGTTCTCGTTGAAAGTATAGCTTCTAAACCAACAAAGAATCATTTCGTAAAAAAGTTAGGTTGTCACAAGTAACAAACCCCTAATAAAATTGATAACCGAAGTATTTAAACCTCGGGTCGTCTCTTAAGGAATTGCAGGGAAGTGTTCTTATAATTGGTTATGTAAAGGTATCTTTTGTGGTTTTTTTTGAGATAATAATCAAGAAGTGTAAATGGAAAAGGAAATAAACTAACAATTAAGAAAGGCTCTAGGCAAGGTAAGAGAATTAGAAGTCCTATCCTAGTTATCCTTATCAATTGTGATGGGAATTGTTCATTGCTCCCACTCGGTCAACCTCTAACTATGAAGATAAGTCAAGTGGATAAATCAATATGAATCCTCAAGTCCTAGTCAACTCCCAAGGAAAGACTAGAGTTAGTGGAATTCAAGTCAATTAGCAACCTTCAATTAACAATCAACAAAGGAGTTTGATAACTCAAGAGTCTCCAATTACTCAACCAAAGCCAAGAATATAAGAATCTAACTTAAAATCTTCCCAAGCATTTTATCAAACACTTGGAAGGCACAACTTGAAAACATAGAAAAGCAATAAGAGACAATAAAATCCAAACAACCAATTGGGAGCATCAATAACATAAATTAAAGAAAGCGATCATAAATATGAAATATCTCAAATTGCATTAAATAGAAAATCAAATCTAACATGGAGTTCATAAACCGAATTGGAAAAGAAGAGAATCAACAAGAGGAATAGATAAACCAAAGTACTAGAATAAATAAGAGTATAAGAGAACTAAATTAAAGGAACATTGAACCTGGATTTGAGAAGAAATTGAAAGAAGAAATCCTAAATCCTAAAACCTAGAGAGAGAGGAGAGAGCCTCTCTCTCTAGAATCTACATCTAAAAGCCTATAATTATCCATGATGAGAAGTGTTTCCATGATTCCCCCAATCTGCAGCCTCTAATCTGTGTTTTCTGGGCCAAAAACTGGGTCAAAAACAGCCCAGAAATCACTGGGGGCGATTTCTGATACGTACAGATTGCTGGATTTTCCGCAGAACGACGCATGCGCGTGATGCACGTGTGCGCGTCATTTAGATGTATGGCCACTATGGCGAATTATATATCATTTTGAAGCCCCGGATTTCAGCTTTCCAACGCAACTGATACCGCCTAATTTGGACTTTTGTAACTCAAGTTATGATCATTTGAATACAAAGAGGTCAGGCTTGACAGCTTTGCGATTTCTTCAATTTCCTGTATTCCTTCCACTTTTGCATGCTTCCTTTCTATTCTCTAAGCGATTCCTGCCCTATGAAACCTGAAAACAATTAACACACATCTCACAGCATCGAATGGTAATAAGAGAGGATTAAGATTAGCGAAATTAAGGCCAAAGATGCATGTTTTCAATCATAGCACAAAATCAGGAAGGAAAGTGTAAAACATGCGGATTCTGTGAATAAATGTGAGAATAGTGGATAAAATCCACTCAATTAAGCACAAGATGTACCACGAAATAGTGGTGCATCACACACAAACCAGAAATCACAAATTCTGCAACATCACAAAATTCAGATTTCTGACTCAAACTTCCAACGTACATATCTTTCTCTACAAACTTCATCTTTTTACAAAATTTATACTATTTTAAAGCTCTTTGAATGATCTTTAATTTGATATAAAATTCATTCAATTTCAAAAACTGTAGCTCAAGACATGATCCATCAAAGTTTACCAAAAATCTATTTTTACCAATGTTCACTAAGTGCTCATAACATCAAAATTTACAACCAAACCAAATCAAAGCTTAGTCCATCTCACCATACCACTACTAAATAATATACTTTACCTTTCCATAACCTTCAACCAATTCAACACCTATATTGATAGGAGGAAAAATGCCGGTTAAGAATTCCTGAAAAATATTTTCTCAAACAGCATTGCAAGTACAGTCTTAACCGACGAAATTTTCACAATCAATTTAATTTGTGTCACAATTAATAATAAATAACTGGGAGTAGAATCCTTGGTCGTTTCCTTAAGAGTTGACACAGGATGCAAATTATGGGTTAGGATTTTTCTGAATATTTTCTGAACATGAGAATGGAAAAATAAATAACTAGTAATTAAAGCAATGAATGAATAAGAAGAGGTGATATGTATTTAAAATGAAAGGCCTTGGTTAGGGGAGAGAATTGGAGTTTCTATCCTTGTTGTTTTTCCTAAGTATAATAGTAAAAGTTCATCGATCCCACTTAGTTATCCTCTAACAATTGAAGGAAAGTCAAGTGGCTGTCACTAACTCTGACTCACAAGTCCTAGTCACTTCATGGGGAAGGACCAGAGTTGGTGAAAATCGAGTTAGCCAGCAATTTCCAATTACAGATTAATACTTGAGTATCACAACTCAAGGGTTTCCAATTATCAACCCCCAACCATGTTGGGAGCTTTACTCCATTAACACGAATGCCATTTTCATGAACACATAATAGGAGTAAATAAAAGACATGATAATTATGAAAAATTAATTAAATCAAAATTGGCACGAACATAATTAACATGAATCAAACAAGAAATAAAAATAAATTTAAAAATACTTCAATGCATTAATAAGATTCAAAAGTAACAACATCCAAACGTGAATCTAAAATAATCAAATGGAAATGAGTAATAGAGAAATTAGCAAAGAAAACTATAAAAGAATTAACTCCAATTGAAGGTAGCAGCAGCTCTCCCAAGATCCAATGCGAAGATGAACTAAGAATGCTAAAACCCTAGAGGGAAGTAGTAGTTTCCCTTTCTCGAAAATCAAAATTAATCAAAACTAGAATGAAAAGTGAAGTCTCCTCAGTCTCAGCTTCATCCCTACCTCTAGTCTACATTTTCGGGCTTGAAACTGGGTCTAAATCAGCCCAGTAATCGCCCCCAGCGAGTTCTGTTACGTGCAGCACGTGACGCTCTGTCACGTGTACGCATCGCTGAACCTTTCACCTTTCCACGCGTACGCGTCAATCATGCGTACGGATCACTGAATGACGCTCTTGGTCATGCGCACGCGTCATCCTTGCGTGCGCGTCGATCCTCGCTCCTAAAGTCTTCAATTTCTTGTGTTCCTTCCACTTTAACATGCTTCATCTTCATCCTTTAAGCCATTCATGCCCTGTAAACATAAAAACACTTAAAAAACACATCACGACATCGAATGGTAATAAAGGAGAATTGAAAATTAACAATTTTAAGGCCTAGGAAGCATGTTTTCAATTATAGCACAAAATTGGGAAGAAAACTTAAAATCATGCAATTTACATGAATAAGTGTGAGAATAGTTGACAAAACCCACTCAATTCAGTCTAAAATATGTCATCAAATAGTGGTGTGTCAAATCTCCCCACACTTAAACATTAGCATGTCCTCATGTTAACCTCAAGGGAAACAAAAAAGTGAAAGGAAAATGGTAATACTTACGCAATGCAATTTATCTATAAGAATGCAACTACATGCTAAATGCTTCTACCTACTTGGTTAAAAGTAATCAGGTTCTCCAAGAACAAACATAAATCGGATTCCATGAATTGAAATCTCAAAATAAAGTATAAGTGGACTTGCAAGAAGAAAGCTCCTGAAAGCTGGGAACAAAGAATCGTGCATCGAACCCTCTCCGGAAGTGTATACACTCGAATCACTCTAGTGTTTGAGGGTCGATTCTCTCAATTCTCTACTAATCTTGCTTTCTAAGGCTTGCTCGTCTTCTACAAATCAACAAAAATTTAACGGACAAATACACATATCAAAAGGTCTTTTCAAAGGTTGTAATGGGGTTAGGGTCAAGGTAGGAATATATTTTCCATAAATCCATGCACATTGTTATCTTGAGTACAAATCATATGCATTAGTTCACTTATTATCCTTGGGGCATTTTGTCCCCCTTTTTGTTGCTCTTTTTTTTTTTCTTTTCCTTACTATTTATATATTTCTTTTCTCCTTTTTTTTCTTTTTCATTTTTGATTTTTATTTTTTTCAGTGAATTAATGCATATGATTAATGTGCTGGATGCATGAATAAGTGCCCAAACTGTTTTCACATTTTCATATAAGAATATAAAATACCCAATTTCCTAACCAAGTATTTCCCAATTCAATTTCCCCACACTTGATTCATGTATATCACACTAGTCTAAGCTAATCAAGGATTCAAATTAGGGACATTTATTATTTTTTGTTTAGAGTTAATGGTGTGATAAAATAAAGAATAAATGCGGTTAAATGGCTGAACATTGGTTTGCAAGGGGAATGATAGGGTAAGGCCATATGGGTATGTGAGCTAATTGAAACAAGGCCTCAATCACATAAGTGTATGCATACATCAAACAATGGAAATTTAAAATCAAGCAAGACAAAGATCACAATTTTAGAGAGAACAACACACACCAAAATAAAATATTGGTTGATAAGACGCAACCAATAAAATAGGCTTAAAAATCTGACTAGGCTTGTGTGTTCTAACTCTAAAACCATTTTCTAAAATAAAATTCTTCAAGCAAGTTCAAAAAGTTTTAATTCAAATAAGTGAAATGCTTTAAAGCAGTCTCTTGTAAAAGAAATTGTCATTTCAACTAAGTAGTACTTAAATGCAAACAACTAACTACTCATGCAAGTTATCCTATGTAAAACAAGAAAATTAAAATATTGGTGTTGACAGAGAGTTGTTACCTTCGGGAGTCAGTTACCGACCTCCCCATACTTAAGGCTTAGCATGGTCCTCCGTGCCATCAGTGATCCGCAAGGTGGGTACGGGATCGGCACTTCTAATGTCGTGATCGCCTGTCTCGCCATCAATGGAAGTAGAGTCTGAGGTGTCGATTTCCTCCATAGGTGGGTTAGAACACCCACTGAGCTCCTTCAAATAGTTATAGCGGTGCTTGTTGTGATGCTCCATCTGCTCAGTTCTCCGACCTTGCCGGTCTACCTTCTTGATGAGCTCAAGTAACAACTGGTGGGTGGATAGTGGTGGTGCCTGTGGTATTGATGCTGGTGGAGCAGAGGATGAAGGAGCTTCGAAAGAAGGGGCTTCATTCCGGCTCACGGGTGGCGCTGGAGGCCTGATATATTTCCCATTCGGGACAAATTCGTCGTCCCTAGGAATCATGGTTCTTGTTTCGCCAGCCTGATAGGAGACTCCCGCTGCAGATACCAAGTCTGTAACCAGTGCGGGAAAAGGTAAGTTGCCCGCTATTTGCACACGACCCATAGCTTGTTGGATGAGTCTTGGGAAGTTGAGGGGTTTCTCTGTGAGGATGTACCAGACAAGAACGGCCATGTTAGCAGTAAAAGTGGACTCATGAGTGCTCAAAAATATGTAGTGAGACATTGTCTATGCCCATACTCGAGCCTCCATAGTGAGTGCTTGGGCGGAGATGCTCTTGGGTTGAGTTCGGTGTTGCCCATAGATCCACTGGCTTCCGGGTTGGGCGATGACTCTAAGGACGAGGTTCCAGTCAAACTGGAATATCTTGCGCTCAAGTTCTGCCTCTTGATAATCATCCATCCCATCTGGACTAGGTAAAAGACCAAGTATTTCCTGAATAGCACCTTCTGAGATAGGGACTTGCTTTTGGCGCACAAAGACTGATTGAAGGGTAGGTGAGTGATAGTTGGCATAGAACTCAAATACCCAAGAAAGATTAGCTTGTTGCGGCTTCCTCTGTAAGAATCCCACTGTCTCTTTTCAATGTGTGGCACCACAAATTCAATGAAGTGGTCTGGAAGAATGAGGAGGTGCTCATTGTGGTAGTTTCTCTCTACTAAGACGGGGAACATCCGCTCACAATAGCGGTTAGTGAATCGTGCGGAGTCTCGTACAGGAAATTCCTTCTCCACTTCATCAACTCAGATAGTCCTCTTCACCCGCTTAGTAAGTGGCTTAACCTTTGAGGATGGTTGCGCCTTGGACGGTGCTCTTTTAGTTCCTTTTGTCGCTGGTGTCTTGTTTGAAGCTTTCTCTTTTTCTCTCTTGATGGCCATCCTGAAAAAGGAAGAAAAAGAAGGAATATTAAATATAGAGAGTTAAACACCGGAAGTAAAAGTGTGCAAGTGATAATGAATGCCAAAGAGAAAGAAAGTGTCTTAAATACATGGTAGCTACAACATGCAAGTAAAAGGTCAACTAAAATCATGAAGGCATGTCATTAACACTAGATCCAAGAGGGATAAAAGCATGCAAGCAACAAGCATGAGAAGAATAGCTCAAGGATCAATATCAATAATGATAAGCACATGCAAAGCAAACACTTGGTGTTCATATTAAAAATAAAAAGTAAGGTAATCAATCCAAGTGTATAGTGGATCCAAGATAGAATGTCAATTGTCAAAGCAGTCCTCATAATGCAAACAAGCTAAGAAGTATCAAAATAATCCACCAAATAAAATTCTAACACCAAAATAAAAATGCAAGAAGAGAAAATAATTAAAAAGAAATTAAAAATAACAAAATTAAGATGCAATTAAAAATAATTAAAATATTCAAATGCAAGGAATAAAAGAAGAATTAAAGAGTAGAAGAAAATAAGAAAAGAAACCTTGAAAAGAAAGTGAAAAGAGGGAGTAAATGGGAGTAAGAATGAGATAGGAGGGTAGGAAGAGAAAAAGAAAAAGAAAGGAAATTGGAGCTACCGGAGGTAGTAGTCGCTGCTAGTGGTCCGACGGTGGTGGTGGAGGGAGAAGAAAGAAAGAAAGAAGAAGGAAGAAAGAAGGAAGAAGTAAGAAAGAGAGACAAAGAATGATGAAGGATTAGGATTAGAGAAAGAAAAGAGGAATGAAAGAAACGGATGTCTGGGCGGCATGTTGATTTAATTGATTCGGGGCTGTGACGCGTGCGTGTCGCCCATGCGTACGCGTGAGTAAGCAAAAAACTCAGTGATGCATAAGCGTCGATCACATGTACACGTGACTACTAGTCGTGCCAGACGCACGACTCCAGCATAGTACCAGCATAAATCTCTGTTCAGTATACCAGAATGCACCGAATTGACATACGACGCGTGCGCGTCGCTCACGCTTACGCGTAAAAGAACGAAATGGTTGGTGACGCGTGCGCGTCGGTCACGCGTACGCGTGGGTTGGGTTGTGCGCCAGGCACCCCGGCCACACAGTTCCAGCGTAACTCTCTGTTCATTATATCAGAGAGCGCCAAATTCCCTATGACACGTGTGCGTCGATGACGCGTACGCATGCGATGCTCTTTTTTTTTTATAACTCAGAACAAAAGTGAAACATGCTTATGGAAAAATTAACAAAGACACTTAATGAAACAAATATAAGCAAATAAAATGGAACTATAAAAAGGAAGATCATACCATGGTGGGTTGCCTCCCACCTAGCACTTTTGTTTAACGTCCTTAAGTTGGATGATCCATAGGCTCAGTCCTCTTCCTTTGCTGGATCCTTCAAGAGGAAGATCTCTAGCTCCTTGTCGTTCTTCACCTTCGCACCATGATACAGCTTCAAACGGTGGCCATTAACTTTGAAGAAGGTAGGGCTTGAGGGGTGACTTAGGTGGACAACTCCATACGGTTCCACCTTCTCTACCATGTAGGGGCCATCCCACCTTGACCTCAGTTTGCCCGGCATTAACCTCAACCTTGAGTTATAGAGAAGGACTTGATCCCCAGCTCTAAACTCTCTTCACTTGATGTTCTTGTCATGTACCGCCTTCACCTTTTCTTTGTAGAGCCTTGAGTTTTCATATACTTCTAGCCGAAGCCACTCCAATTCCTCCAGTTGCAATTTTCTTTCAATTTCGGCTCCTCCCAATCCTGAGTTGCATTCCTTCACAGCCTAGTAAGCTTTGTGTTCCACCTCTACCGGAAGGTGACAAGCCTTTCCGTAGACTAGGCAGAACGGACTCATTCCGATGGGTGTCTTGTAAGCTGTCCGATAAGCCCATAGCGCACCTCCAAGCCTAGAGCTCCAGTCCATTCTATGAGGTTTAATAATCTTCTCGAGTATGTGCTTGATCTCTCTATTAGACACCTCGGCTTGCCGATTTGTTTGGGGATGGTAAGCCGTCGCCACTTTGTGAATGATGCCATATTTCTTCGTCAAACCTGTCATTCTTCTGTTACAAAAATGAGAGCCTTGATCACTCACGATTGCTCGTGGTGATCCAAAGCGACAAATAATATTATTCTTAACAAAAGAAACAACCACGTTAGCATCACCAGTACGGGTAGGAATTGCTTCCGCCCACTTAGAAACATAATCAACAGCTAACAGAATATATAAGAAACCATTAGAGTTTGGAAATGGACCCATGAAGTCAATACCCCAAACATAAAAAATTTCACAAAACAACATGAGTTGTTGGGGCATCTCATCCCTCTTGGATATATTTCCAAATCTTTGGCATTGATGGCAAGAGTCACAGAAAAGATTAGCATCCTTAAAAAGTGTGGGCCACCAAAATACGTAGTCTAAAATTTTTCTTGCAGTTCTTTGAGGACCAAAGTGTCCACCACTCTCAGGGGAGTGGTATGCCTCTAAAATTGACTAAATTTCGGATTGTGGAACACACCTTCTAATTATTTGGTCAGCAGCACATCTCCAAAAATATGGGTCATCCCATATGTAATACTTGGACTCGCTCTTAAGCTTGTCCTTTTGATGTTTAGAAAAAATTGGAGGAAAGGTGTGACTAACCAAATAATTAGCTATGGGTGCATACCATGGAACCACCTCAGATATTTCTTGCAAGCTATCAAGTGGAAATGCAGCATTGATAGGAGTGGAGTCACTTTTAATATGTTCTAGGCGACTCAAGTGGTCCGCCACCAAATTTTGGGAACCACTCCTATCTTTGATCTCTAAATCAAACTCTTGCAATATCCAACAGATTAACTTTTGTTTAGACTCTTTCTTAGCTAGCAAGTATTTCAAAGCCGCATGGTCTGAATATACTATCATTTTGGTTCCAAGTAAATAAGCCCAGAATTTATCCAAAGCAAAAGCAATGGCTAACAGTTCCTTTTCAGTGGTAGTATAATTAGACTAGACACCATCTAAAGTTTTAGAAGCATAAGCAATAATGTAGGGATCCTTACCTTCGCGCTGAGCCAGCGCCGCTCCTACCGCATAGTTGGATGCGTCGCACATGATCTCGAATGGCCTACTCCAGTTAGGCCCTCTCACAATAGGAGCTTGGGTCAAGGCAATCTTCAGCTTGTCAAATGCTTCCATGCAGTCTTCAATCAACTAAAACTCTACGTCTTTCTGCAGCAGACGGGAATGGGGTAGTGCAACCTTACTAAAGTCCTTGATAAAACGCCGGTAGAAACCAGCATGACCAAGAAAAGAACGGACTTCCCTCACGGAGGAGGGATAAGGTAAACCAAAAATAACATCAACACTTGTAGGATCAACAGAGATACCAGTATTAGAAATAACATGTCCTAGAACAATACCTTGCTTTACCATAAAATAACATTTTTCAAAATTAAGCACAAGGTAAGAACTAGCACATCTTTCTAATACTCTAGCAAGATTATCCAAACAAAGTTTGAAAGAATCACCATAGACACTAAAGTCATCCATAAAGACTTCCATACAGTGCTCAAGAAGATCTGCAAAAATACTCATCATGCACCTTTGAAACGTAGCCAGTGCATTACATAAACCAAAAGGCATTCTCTTATATGCATACGTTCCAAAGGGGCATGTAAAAGTTGTTTTCTCCTGATCTTCTGGGGTAATGTGGATCTGAAAATAACGAGTATAACCATCTAAGAAGCAGTAGTGTGATTTACCTGACCAGCAATCAAGCATTTAATCGATGAAAGGTAATGGATAGTGATCCTTGCGAGTGGCCAATTTCAAGCGCCTGTAGTCAATGTACACTCTCCAGAAATTCTAAACTCTTGTAGTCATGAGTTTCCCATTCTCATTCTTCACTATTTTGACGCCGGACTTCTTCGGAACCACTTGTACTGGACTAACCCACTCACTATCCGAGATTGGATAGATGATGTCGGCTTCAAGCAGTGGGGTCAGTTCTTTCTTCACGACTTCCATAATTGTGGGGTCAACCGCCTTTGAGGTTGACGGATAGGCTTTGCTCCCTCCTCTAGAAAGATGCAGTGCTCACAAACTTGAGGGCTTATACCTACTATGTCCGCCAAACTCCACCTAATAGCTTCCTTGTTTCTTCTCAGTACATTAAGCAGTTGCTCCTCTTGTTGGGAAGTAAGTCCCTTTGCAATGATCACTGGGAGCTTTTGATTGTCCTCAAGATAAGCATACTTGAGGTGAGGTGGATGGGGCTTCAACTCCATGTTCAGCTCATGGCTTGGTACTTGATCATTCGGAACCACTGGAGGTGGCAAGGTGTCTTCAATATACTTAGGGGCTTCCCCACACTTGCACCTTAAACCATGTTCTTCTGATCAACAGATTCTTGGTGAACTTCGGCCACAGTCTCATCAATAATGTCACACTGGAAGATAGAGTGGTCTTCCAGTGGATGCTTCATAGCTTCATCGACGTTGAAACTCACTGCTCTTCCATTTATTTCAAAGGAATATGTACCCGAGAATGCATCCAATTTAAACCAAGAGGTCTTCAAGAATGGCCTTCTGATGAGATGTCATCATGTCATATTTTTCTATGCTTTTTCATACAAGAAATTTATGATTTGTGCTCAAATATTGAATTCATTTGTGCTTAAATAGTATATTTCCTTGATCTTTTAATTTTATAAATTTGGTAGGAAATAAGAAGAAAAAGAAGCAAAGAAGCACAAAATAAGCTAAAAAGGAGAAAAAAAGAGCTTTGGGGCACACTTTGAAGTTGGAGCACACTTTGGACCTTTAGGCCACGCTTTTAAAAGCGTGGCCCATGACCAAATCAAAGAAGATTGGTAACCAGCACTCAAAGCTCGGTTAACTTAGTGAACTTAGCTTTGCCGTACAAGAAACTTAGCTTGGAAGCAAGAATTTTCGCTAAGTTAAAACTTGGGCGTTTACAGCATGACCATGCCTCCTTCAAAGGGCCATAACTTGAGCTACAGATGTCCGATTGATGTTCTTCTAGTTGCGTTGAAAAGATGACATTCAGAGCTTTCTAACGATATATAGCAATCTATATTTGGCATGAAATTGAGGCACAAGTGAAAGGCATCTTTAAGGACCAAAAACAAGCAAAAATAGACCAAAGTGGCTTCACCAAGATTCGAAGGGGGAGACACAAGGAAAGCAAGGAAGGAGTGCTACACTTCTTGCAAGGAAAATAAGCAAAATGGATCAGCAAGGATTCGAACTTGAGGCCTTCCACTCAAGGCAAGGCGCCACCTTCCATTAATTCACAAAAAAAATTTACTCCACAATGCTTCCACCAAGGTTCGAAGCTGGGGCTCATCAACAAGCAAGGAGCGCTCAGTTCACTTTCCCAACTGAGCTTTATCGGGCTCCCACTCAAGAAAATGCAAGGAAAAGGCTCACAAAAGTGCTTCCACCAAGGCTCGAACTTGGAAACACAAAGCCCAAAGCAAGGCGCTACAAAGGAAAGCTCAGTTCACTTTCCTAACCGAGCACTACTCCCCCATGCACTCCAACAATGTGACACGGGCAAGGATCAAAGGGGGCAGCAACAAAGAAGGCTTGGTGCGCACAAATTGGCACGCCACAAGCAAACGGAGAGCTCAGTTTACTTAATCAACTGAGCCGTTCCCTGGGAGTAGCACCTATAGTCCAAAATTCAATTAAAAATCAAATTGGATTCAATTCTTCACCAATTAAACCAAGGCCAAATGGACCCATCTCTCTTCAAATTCAAAGCAAGCAAAGCCCACATCATCACTCAAAGGCACAAGAACAAGTTAGAATAGGAATTTCATTTAAATTGTAATTTGTTTTTAATTTCAATTTTATTTTTTGATTTTCACTTTGTAAAGCCTATATAAGGCATCATTTTCATCTTTGTAAGGAGGTGAGCTCTACTAGAGAGCAATAGAGGTAGAATTGAGAGCTCTCTCTCTTAATTTTCCTTTTTGAGTTGAGATTGGAAAGGAGATCTGAGTTTTCTTTTTGATTGTTCTTGCTTTGGCACTCTTACTTTCTGTTTTGAATTTTGGATTGAGATTGAAGAAATTCTGTTTCAATTCTTGATCTAAAATTCATCTTGTTCCTCTTCTGCATAATTCTAAGGATTGAGAATTGGTTTACTGCTTTCAATTTCTTTTCATCTGCAAGTTCACTCTCTGCAAATTTTCATTTAAGCTTATTGTGATCTAATATACATTTCCCGCACAATTTAATTCCTCTGCAATTGTTCTAAGTTTTGATTCACTGCAATTTTGCTTCTCTGTTTACATTGCTTTCAATTTACTTTCAAGCAATTTAATTCTTATGCACTTGTTCTGCATTTTACATTTCTATTCATGACCTGATTTAATTTTTTCTGCAAGTTTAATTCTCTTGCAATTGCTCTAAGCTTTGATCTATTGCTTTCTTTAATTTCCAGCACCCACTCCCCTTTACATTTAATGCAATTTACATTTCTTGCGATTTAAGTTTCAGCTAGTTTACTTTCTTGCTCTTTAAGTTTCTGTCCAATTTACTTTCTGCACTTTAATTTTTCTTGTCATTTACTTTCTGCTGCATCAATTATCACTCACCAATGTTAGCTTGACTAAACTAATCACCCACTAAAGTTGCTTGATCCATCAATCCCTGTGGGATTGACCTCACTCTAAGTGAGTTCTACTACTTGATAAGACCCAGTACACTTGCTGGTGAGTTTTAGGTGTTTCGAATTCGTTTTCCAAATTACACCATCACCTTCCAAGCAAGATAGATAATGGTCTTCCTGAGTCATTAGGGGGCATCTCAAGAATGTAGAAATCAATAGGAAAGATCAACCCCTTAATTCTCACCAAGACATCTTCTGCAATGCCAACCACAGAGATTATGCTCTTATCCGCCAACACAAAATGGGCTGCCGACCTTCTCAACAGTAGAAGCTTCAAAGCATCATATACGGATAACGGCATAATGCTAAGACAAGTGCCTAAGTAACACATACAATCCATAAACTGCATACCTCCTATAGTGCAAGTAAGCATACAAGGATCGGGATCACCACAGTTCTCCGGTATAGCACCCATCAAAGCAGAAATGAGTTTTCTAAAGGAATAGTTTCTAAATCATGAATCCTTTCCTTATTCATGCACAAATCCTTTAGAAACTTAGCATACTTAGGAACCTGATGAATAACATCAAAAAGGAGAATAGTTACCTCAATCTTTTTGAATATATCCACCATCTTAGGATCTATCTCCACTTGCTTCTTAGTCCTCCTAGCAAGGTATGGAAAAGGAATGGGAATAGCCTCTTTCAACACATTGTCTTGCTTGGAAACTCCATCCCTTGGTTGAGTAATTTCTTCTTCAACCGTCTCTTGTACCTCATCCTCGTCTTCCACATCTTCTACCTCAACAACATCTTCATCCTAAGTGGCTTGACTTGAGCTTGGCTCCTCTGGACTCCTCTCTTGCAATGTAGTACCGGACCTCAAAGTGATGGTATTGATTCCACCCTTGGGGTTAGGTAAAGGTTGAGAGCTAGGGAAGTGCACTAGAGTTTGAAGGTTGAGTATTGGAGGTATAGGGTGGGTCTATGCGGGATATAAGAGCTTGGATTGAATTTTGAAGGTCTCTTTGTCCTTGAAGAATAGCTCGGAGTGTTTTATCTTGGTTGAAAGAAGAGGAAGGGTAGGTAATTTGGGGACTTGTGGTTGGTTGAATTGAGGTGCTTGAGTTTGCCTTTGGTGGGGTGGTTGGTATCTTTGGCCTTATTTTGTTGTTGGTAAGGAGGGTTTGTTGATATCAGTTTTGTTGATAGTTATTGTTGTTCCACCTTTGGTTTCCACCAGTGCCTCTTCCTCCTTGATTGTAGTTGTCTTTCCATCCTTGGTTGGAATTGTCTTGCCAACCTTGATTGTAGTTACCACCTTGATTATAGTTACCGCCTTGTTGATAGTACCCTTGATTCAGATGGTTGTAATAAGCATTAGTAGCTGCCAAGGTGTTGTCCTCTTGAAGTTGGGGACATTCATTAGTATAGTGAGAATAGCAAGCACGAATCCCACATACTCTATAAGGGACTAACTGTTGACATTATTGTTGTGGAGGAGGTGGATGTTGTTGATTGAGTTGGAGTTGCTTGAGAATATTTGTCATCTCTCCCAAGGTCTTGGTAAGGGTGGCGGTCTCATGACTAGAAGAAAATTTCACAATAGCCTTGAGATGATTATTCCTTTGCCTTGCATGAGGGGTAGACTCGGCTAAATCTGTGATGAGTTGCCACACTTCTGTTGCCGTCTTATACTTTGTCAATGAGCCATTACTCGCAGCATCCAAAAAGGTCTTATCTTGAGGCTTCATGCCCTGGCAGAAGTAGCTAATTAACACCAACTGGTCAATCATATGATGGGGGCACGAATCCAGGAGAATCCTAAAGCGTTCTCAATACTCATAGAGAGTCTCTGATTCATCTTGAATGACGCAAGTGATTTCCTTCCTCAATCTATCTGTGACCCCCGCTGGAAGGAACTTGTACAAGAACTCCCTTCTGAGCAAATTTCAATTACTAACAACAGCTTCGGGTTGAGTGTAGAACCACTCCTTTGCCTTTTCCTCAAGAGAAAATGGGAAGGCATATAACCAAACTGCAACCTCATTCGCACCATGCCGCCTAGTAGTTGAAGAAGCTGTTTGAAAGTCTCTGAGGTACTTGATGGGCTCTTGAGCAGCTAGACCATGGAATTTAGGAAGTAGATTGATCAATGCGGTCTTCAGTTCAAAATCAGCACTCAAATTCGGATGACGCGCTTGAAATGGTTGAAGAGTAGAATCTAGAGCTCCCGCTTCCTTGAGAGTAACCCTTCTAGGAGCTGCCATAGTATCTGCACCTAAATCAACAGAAGATACGTCAATGGATTTAGTAGGAGAGGAAACCCCTTCACCACCCTCGGAGGCTAACCGACACCGAACTCGCCTAAGCTGTGAAATAGTCTTTTTAATTTCAGGATCAAATACGGCTAGGCTCGGATTCGGTATTGAACGCGTCATTCAATGAAAAAAATATAGAGCTCATGGCAACAAAATATACTAAGAAAAATAAATAATAAATACTACTAATACTAAAGAAAAACATACAAATAAAATGAAATTATACAAATATAAAAATATTTACACCAACCTATAATTTAGCACACATATGCTACTCCCCGGCAAAGGCGCCAAAAATTGATAGAAGGAAAAATGCCGGTTAAGAATTCCTAAAAAATATTTTCTAAAACAGCGTTGCAAGTACAGTCTTAACCGAGAAAATTTCCACTATCAATTTAATTTGTGATACAATTAATAATAAATAACCGGGAGTAGAATCTCGGGTCGTTTCCCTAAGAGTTGACACAGGATGCAAATTATTGGTTAGGATTTTTCTGAATATTTTTTGAACTTGAGAATGGAAAAATAAATAAATAGTAATTAAAGCAATGAATGAATAACAATAGGTGATATGTATTTGAAATGAAAGGCCTTGGTTAGGGGAGAGAATTGGAGTTTCTATCCTTGTTGTCTTTCCTAAGTATAATAGTAAAAGTTCATCGCTCCCACTTAGTTATCCTCTAACAATTGAAGGAATGTCAAGTGGCTGTCACTAACTCTGACTCACAAGTCCTAGTCACTTCATGGGGAAGGACTAGAGTTGGTGAAAATCGAGTTAGCCAGCAATTCCCAATTATAGATTAATACTTGAATATCACAACTCAACAGTTTCCAATTATCAACCCCCAACCAAGTTGGGAGCTTTACTCCATTAACATGAATGTCATTTTTATAAACACATAATAGGAGTAAATAAAAGACAAGATAATTATGAAAAATTAATTAAATCAAAATTGGCACGAACAATAATTAACACGAATCAAACAGGCAATAAAAATAAATATAAAAATACTTCAATGCATTAATAAGATTCAAATGTGACAAGATACAAACGTGAATGCAAAATAATCAAATGGACAAGAGTAATAGAGAAATTAGCAAAGAAAACTGTAAAAGAATTGACTCCAATTGAAGGTAGCAGCAGCTCTCCTAAGATCCAATGCGAAGATGAACTAAGAATGCTAAAATCCTAGAGAGAAGTAGTAGTTTCTATTTCTCGGAAATAAAATTTAATCAAAACTAGAATGAAAAGTGAAGTCTCCTCAGTCTCAGCTCCATCCCTGCCTCTAGTCTACATTTTCGGGCTTGTAACTGGGTCCAAATCAGCCCAGAAATCGCCTTCAGTGAGTTCTATTAAGTGCAGCACGTGACGCTCTGTCACGCGTCCCTGAACCTTTCACCTTTCCACGCATACGTGTCAGTCACATGTATGCATCATTGAATGACGCTCCTGGTCACGCGCGTCAATCCTCGCTCCTAAAGTCTTCAATTTCTTGTGTTCCTTCCACTTTAACATGCTTCATCTTCATCCTTTAAGCCATTCATGCCCTGTAAACCTGAAAACATTTAACAAATACATCACGGCATCGAATGGTAATAAAGGAGAATTAAAAATTAACAATTTTAAGGCCTAGGAAGCATGTTTTCAATTATAGCACAAAATTGGGAAGGAAACTTTAAAACATGCAATTTACATGAATAAGTGTGAGAATAGTTTACAAAACCCACTGAATTCAGTCCAAAATATATCATCAAATAGTGGTGTGTCATATATCAATCAATTCCCCCTCTATAACCTAATAATTCCGTAATTTGCACCTAATAATCAATATTAACAACTTGCACCAAATCTCATTACTCATAAGCTTCATTTATCATACCTCATCATAGTTCTCATCTCAACACATCATAACCATCACAAGCATTTACATCATCGCACATTATCAATTTAACAACACCATCATGAATTCTCAAATCCAACAATCAATTCAATCCAAACCTATCCTATGGGTCATTAGCCTAAGTGTCTAAAAATATTATATATTAAATAGAGAAAACCGAAACCATACCTTGGTCGATTCCCAATATGTGCTATACACTAAAATTTGTGCCCAACAAGCTTTCAACCACCAACAAATCACCAATTCCAATCCAAATGCTTCCAATTAGCCAACAATTGTAAGAACTCAAACTAAAATCATACCAAATACCACTAATCAACCTAAGTTACCAAAATCACAAATTCACAAAGAAAAAGGGTTTCCTTACCTTCTCCGATGGTGTTTGGGGTACAAACCACCAATAGCCCAACCTTAGAGACTACCTAATCAATTGAAAACACAAAATCTACTCAAAACTAAAACCTTAAATTTCGAATTTCTTAGCACTGAGATATGGGAAAGGATTTTCGAAAATCATACCTCCTAAGTTCGATGAATCTAATGGGCTCGGCAAGAGTTTCGCGTAGCCGCTGACGGCACGCGAATCGGAGCACCGTAGCTCGAGTTATGAGCGATTGAATGTGGATGTGAATAGTAGCCTTGTAACCCTTGCTCTCTTCTCTCTCTTAGGTTGCAGCTGCTGTAATGTGGTGAAAGTGGCTGAAATGGCCACTTAATTATATAATGTTGGGCTTGGGCCCGGTCCAACTCGTTAGCATTTTTGGCCCGTGTGGCCCAACTTTGGGCCAACCCTTATAAATTAGCGCCCGATTTTCAACTTTAATTTATTTCCTAACTTTTTCTATTGATTTTTTAATTCTCGCATAGTACCAGACAGACTTAAGCCGGTACTGTCGATTAATTTACCGATGCGCATTTTTTATGCAATTTTCTAAATAAAATTACATTTTCCGACTCAAAAAAATCTACTGAGTCCAAATATCATATTTAAATTTTCTAATTAATATTCTAAATTTTTGGATCCTATTATGGGCAATTAAATTATTATTATTTTACGTTAATTAATCGATTAATTAATTTACGATTCTTACATCGAGTAATTCTCAAACATAATCGTATAACACAAACACTAGTGTTTATCCACGGGGGCGAGCTCATCCGTAACTTTCACAGTGTCTGGCTACACTTACGACATAGGTTCATCAGAGTATCGAGTCTCAACCTGGAGCACGTGGTGGCTAGCCACTGCTTTTACCCATGGAAACTCGTATGTCAGATAATTAGAAGTGCAACAATCACATTATCAAATCTATAATCATCCATATTCATTACCCAGCCATGATTTAATATCAATATAGCCATTCGGCTCATAGCATAATCCAAAACTAGCCATAATTCATTATCATGTACAGCTATCCGGCTCATAAGATATCAGCACTTCCACCATCCAACATCATCAAACTCATAAAATCATCATTCAAGCCATAAGTCACTTTTTCTCAAATCACTTTACTTTGAAACCAAAATTAATTCATCCCAATCTTAACTTTAAAATCCCTATTTCTCAAATCATTTCAAGCTCATAAGCCACTTTTCCTCAAACGTAAATTTCCCTTTTCAAAAGAAAGTCACCCTCCACAACATCTTTCTAAAACATTTCAAAAACTACACCAAATTAAAAGTCTCTTCTAAGAGATTCAAAATCATTCATCCTAAAACAGGATTTTGTAACAAAAATTCCTCAGCATAGTCTCAAGACTTTAGAGGAGAATAACATAACTCATTTCCTCAAATTTCTTTAAAATCTGTAAAACCTTAACTTCTTGATTTGAGTAATAAAAATAGAATCTAAGACAAACCGAGTCGTGTAATCAATTACTCCAACCACAGTTTCAAAACCATTTCTTTTACTTGAACCAAAACCAATTTCAACCCCATGATAAAAATCTAAAGCGTTTCCAATGGCTCAGAAATCATTTTAGTTTTGCTAAACTAGAATTCAAAGAATACTTTAAACCTTTCCTAAAACATCGAAAAATGAGATTTGTCAATCGAAATCCAAGTTCTTTCAAAGTCACTAAAACTCCTCCAAGTGAAAATCTTTAAGTCAAATTAAAAAACATAAACCCTTTTCACCTTTAAAACAATCTTAAAGCATAAATCTCTTCCGAATGACTTGCACCCAAAAACATAATATTTTTCTTAGGAAACAAAGCTAAGTCATAATTCTCTTTTCAATAATTCTTTTTGAAACATAATTTCATCACTTTCATAAATAATTCAGGTAAAGATAATAAAAGTCTTAAATTCATAATTCTCCAAATATCACTTTAAATAAAGTCTCATATTTCATAGGAATTTCGGCAGCACCTCTCCTAAAACTTGGAATCTGCCACACTTTTCGGGTCCCTACCAAATCATTCTGCAACCCTCTTCAACGGGTTCAAAACTAAATCCATTCAAAATCAAGATGATTTCCAAAAGTGCATATCATTTTCATCTTTTGATAAAACCGATTAAAACTCAAATCAATTTTTAACGGATTAAACTCGTTTTTAAACTTTAAAGAAACAGCTTCAAGATCCGTCAGTTTAAGAAAACCAATCAATAATCTAGTCATAAAAACATTCATATCCATCCAAGATAATCAAACAATACATAAGACTTATACAATCACCAAAGGTACATTTCTCACATCAGTATTCATATATAACAATTCTAGATGAATAAGTTTAGTTTTCTGAAAAAGGCTCCTACTTCGATAAGTTGAAACTATATTCCAAATGCGTTAAGAAAATTCCTTTTGTCTCATCTTGAATCCAATGGCAGCTTCAAAATCACAGCCTCGTACAGTCTCGCAATAGCATAAATAGCTTTAAAAGATAACAAGCAACCTCGGTTACTAACCCCTAACACATTAATATCTCAAAAACTTTAATGCACGTAATAGAACACTAACGCGGGGTATTTAGAACAAAAATACTTACTGTAATATGAAAATAAAGCAGCGGCGGTCTCTGAATTGGTTTGGCGGCAGCCTCGGTAGCCACCTTACGCGATAGCGGTGATCCGATTCCAGCGACGGCAATTGAAACCAACATGCAGTAATTGTAACGTTTCCATAACTCAATACTTAAACCTTACTGACGATGGTCGTTGGTAACGGCAGCGGCGTTTCTCGGCAGCGAAGGCTCGGCCACCCATTGTAACAACCCTGATTTTCGAGTACATGAGATCTTTTCTGAAAGTACGGATTTCTCCGGAAGATCAGCAAAGGGAACACCTCTGATATATCATCAAGCATCTCAATCTTCATTATCATTATGTCATCTTTAAGCTAGAACCTCCTTTGAGGCAAGCTCGATAATACAATCGCGAAGAACCTAGTTTTTGAACCGTATCGGTTGGCAGTTTTGATACTGATTTTCGTAAATAGTCTCTGTTTGACGAACCGGACTCGATTCATGAGAAGAGAGAGATAATAGTATAATATTATCATTATATTAGTATTAAAAAATTCTTGAATGACATTATAAGGTTACCTGGTCTGTTTTTGTTAAAAACAGAAAATCGGTTTAACCGGGTTTACGATTTACCGGTGCAGCTTAGCACCAGCACTCTCTGATGAATTTAGCAATGCTAAGGCCTCATTATAAATGTTCTATTCTCATAATAAATATGTTACTAGTGTCATTTATGCTAGTAGCTCAGAAAATAATTTTTAGAGATGTTTTTACGAGTGTTCCGATACACCTAGTTTTAGTAGTTGTACACCAGAGATATTTTAATATTATTTTAATCCACCTCCAAGCCAACCAATCACAACTCACCTTACACCCCCAAGACCTCCAAGGCTGTCTCATTTCATCATTTTGGCCAAAAATAACAAGAGAGAAAAGAGAGAAACTTTCATGAACACTTAATCTTCAAAGCTTGATTTCTTCTGAACTAAAACTCAAAACAAAATTTCGATTTCACCAAAATGATCCTCTCTTCTTCCTCTACATAACCATATAACATATCAAGGCTGGAAATAAGGTGAGATGGCTGTCTCCTTCCCATTTCAATTCGGTTTTCAAGGAAAACCATGCAAAACATGTGTTTTCTTGTTGTTCTTCCTTAGAAATCATGCTTAACTTGACTTGAGGGCCAAGAAACATGAATTTCCAGTAAGTCTAAGGTGAGATATCTCTTCCTAACATACTGAGTGAGATTTGGTCAGTTGAGAGTTTTTGGATTTAAAGTTGTTCTTGATGTGATTTAGGAGGAAAAAGTGCTTAAGGACCACCTAAAAGTCTAACTGAATTAGGAGCAGCAAAACCCGGTAGGGATTGACGAATTTAATCTTGATTGATTGTGTTTGAGTTGTGTGATTATGATATGGTTTGGCTGTGCTTGAAATTGATTGTTTGTATGAGTAATTGTTGTTGAAATTTTGGTGAAATTTTGATGAAATTTGATGAAATTCAAGCTTTAAAGTTCATGTTCTTGGGCAGCTGGAAAAACGAAACCCTAAGCTTAAATTGAGGTTCAATTTGTGTTAAAATCATGTAGAAAATATGGGGTTTTAGTGGCTGCTAATTTATTATGAATTTTGGTAAAAATCGGTTGCTGAAAAGACTGAAAAACAGGTAAAAACAGAGAAAGAATCTGAAGAATTTATGAAGAACATGAAGAACACTTTGAGTGTGGTGAAGAACATTGAAGAACACCTTTTAGATCTTAGAAAGGGCAAGGAAGTAATTAATTTGGTGTTTGAGGGGTTATATGGTAATTTCTGAAAGTTATGGTGGTAAAAGTAGAAATATTAAAAGTTACGGGTGGTAAAAAGTGAATTTTAAAAGTTAAAGGTTAAAGTAAAGTTAATTTTCGAAAATTTAATAATAAAATAATAAATAATAATAAAATATTAAATAATAATATTTAATTAAAAATAATATTTTAATAAAAATAATAAAATAATGCAGAAAAGGCAATTTTCTGTAAAAACTTTAGAAAGACAACTTTAAGTGCAGAATCTCATAATTACCTTCATAAAACACTTAGGGAGTGGTAATAACATGATAGTGAGGCAAAGATAAATAAAAGATAAAAAGTTAAAGAAAAGATAAAAACCAAAGAAGAAGTCTGTAACGTTTTAACGACAGAGAAACAGACAGAGACTTGCGAACGAACTAGGGCAACATAGTTAGTCCTTGAGTTGCGACTAGGGTTAGGTATAATATGAAAAGTTAAACTGTTTCAGTATAGACTTAATGAACCTATACTTGGGACAGGCTAACTATTCATACCGAAATTTACATAAGCTTTAAATACACATGTTAAACAGAGAAATCAGAGCAGACTAAAATAACACAGATAACAGAGTAACCAGAGTAAAGTAAAGAGATAAAGAGAAAAAGAGTAATATAGATACAGATGAAAAGAGTAATCAGAGAAGAGAAAAGAGATACAGAGAACAGAGTAATTAAAATAGAGTAAAGAGATACAGAGTAAAGAGATATAAAGAGAAGAGTAATATAATAAAGAGATATTTATATATATTAGTTGCTTGATGCAACCCAGAGCTATATTTATATATATTAGTTGCTTGATGCAACCCAGAGCTATATTTATATATATATTAGTTGCTTAATGCAACCCAGAGCTTCTGTAGGGAAACTAAGTTACCTACAGCTATTTTTCGCTTCCCCAGAGCAGAGTAGAGTATATATATTTTCCTGCAGTAAGCAGAGGCTGTCTCAAATGAGCGGCTATTATTATATGCGCATTTATTTAGGAACGGAAAATCGTATTCGAAAAATCGGGATTACTCGTGACCGGATAAATGTCGGGATTGCGGGCAGCCAACCGACACATGAGCTCATGGCCTGCGCTAGGGCTAGACATGGATCATTCTTGTCTGCGCATCATTCTCTGTTACATTCCTTTCTGTGTGTGATCTACTTCTTTATGTTTGTCTGCTCGTATGCTATTTCTGTGTTTTATTTTCTTGTATTCTTTTGTTTGTGTTCTGCTTTTTGTTGTCTCTACTTTCTCTTTCTATCTTTATCTTCTATTTACTGCTTCGCTATATTATGTTACTCGTCTACTAATCGACCCCAAATAAATGAACATAACTAATAACCCCGACCTTACTAAGAACTCCCAAGTTTTTACCCCTTCTCTCTCCCTTTCCCCTTCAGATGGAAGTAAGAGTTCCTTTCCGTAGTTTGCTGACGATTGTACGCAAAAAGGGATTTCGCTCTAGGCAGTCTTCTGAGTCTAGGGTGAATATCGTTCTCTGATTATATGTATAACTGTGAGACCAGCCAACGTCTGCACCCCCGTTCGTATGCGCACTTTAACCTAAATCCGGTGTACGAGATTCCTATTGTGTAGCTACTTTATGAGGTACCAGAGAGACGTCCTGTGGAAAAGTCTGATCGTGCAGAGGAGTAGCAGATGATGTTCTATCTTCTGATGACGTTCCACCTGACTTGAGTTTTGAAGACCTAGAACGTACTTTCCCTCGCTTTAGTAGTTTAGAGGGACTAGGTGAGTATAGAGTCTAGGCTAGCCTAGGTGCCAGCTTAGAGACCTTTGAACAGGTCAGGACCTGGGATGTTGTATGTATGTAAATGTATAAAGTTATTATCTAGCTATATCTAGGGGTGTTCTAACTAAAGGTCTATACTCTAATAAAAGCGAGATAACTGAATGTTGCTAGCTACTCGTGATGTATTTATGTGTGGTTGTTTATAACTGTTTTATATGTTATTACTTGTGAATTGATTTTGAGTGATTCCGTCTATTAATCCAAATGTTTTCAAAAAAAAATACACCTCACAAATTAACTACGCGTTTAACAACGAATCAGGCTCATATGATAAATAATAGATAATAATTAGGAAGACAAATTGGTAGCGCTCAGTTTCCGGTATGATCTAGACATATTGAAAATCGGGTCGTTACAATTTGGTATCAGAGCAGTTCGTTCCCAGTAGAGCCTGGGGAGTGGACTGACTATGCTTCATTGCATACTCTGTTGTGTGTCTCATGCGTATAGGATATCCCAGTGATATATGTTGCATGATTGTCTCTGTGTTTTCATTTTGGGAATATTCACACTTGACTTGAAGTGTTAAGACTGATCACCTTAACAATGATTGTTTGGTGTGAACAAGACTACAATGGGTTCACGGAGACGAGGCGTACGGGAAGGAATTCCTAATGTTAACTACGAGAGGGAACAGGAAACGTTTATGGCTACCATGAACAACGTGGCTGAAGTAGTGCGTGAAGCTGCTGTAGCAGCGGCTAGGGCTGTTGAACGTCTCGGAGTGAGAATGGAAACGAGAATGAATACGAAGAAGATAATGGGAATGATGAGAACAACTTAGGGCATCCTGAAAGACCTATGACCCTTGCGACATTTCTGAAGGTTAATCCGCCTAAGTTCAAGGGTAGACTCGTTGCGACTGACACTGATAATTGGTTTCGAGGTATTGAACGATCACTGAGAGCGCAACATGTTTCGGAAGGACAGCACGTGGAGTTTGCTACTTATATGCTCGAGGGAGAAGCTGGGTACTGGTGGCAGGGGATACAGCGACTGCTACAACAGAATGAAAATGACATTCCTTAGGATATCTTTAGGGACGAATTTTATAAAAAGTATTTTCTGGGAGCAGCACGAGATGCTAAGGAGATGGAGCTTATGCAGTTGAAACAATGGGATATGACTATTGCTAAGTATGCCCGTAAGTCTGATGACTTGTGCCGTTTCTCCAAGATTTGTCAAGGGAACCCAGAAGACTTTGAGGAATGAAAGTGTTTTAAGATTGAAGGAGGACTCCGAGAAGAACTGATGAATTCTGTTGTTTCGTTAGAGATACGAAATTTTGCTGAACTAGTGAATAAAAGTAAACTAGTGGAAGAATGTTCAAAGAAGGTGGCGATAGCTTGAGCAGGTCGTAGGAAGGGTTCACAAAGAGACTTTGTTCAAAATTTAGCCCCTCAAGGTCGCAACTTTAAAGCCATTGGTCAATTCCAGTGTTGGAATGGAAACCACCGAGATGTCAGCCTTCTAACTCGCAATAATCGTAGTGACAACAACCGTGACATTGAACAAGGACATGAGAGTCAACCTCACCAAGCTCAAAGTGGTGTAGTATGCCCAACTTGTGGAAAGCATCATGGTAGTAGGCTTTGTCGGTTCAGAACAGGTTTATGTTACTACTGTAATAAGGAAGGACATCGGGCAAGAGACTGTCGAAAAAGAATGGTAGATGAGTCCGCTGGCAATACTATTTATCGCTCGAGGTAAAGTAAGGCAAGGCAATGGTAAACGAGCCCGTCAGGCTTACATAAACCCTGCATGTAAGCAATGCGGAAAAGAGCATAGTAACAGGTCTTGCCAGTTTGGATTACCTAACTGCTATGCTTGTGGAGAACTTGGACACGTTGCCAAGGATTGTCCGAAGGGATTTACTCAAAATTCAGTTAGAACCCAACAACAAGGATGAGTGTTTGCTATCACTATTGACGATGTTGTGCAATCGGACGCCCTCATTCAAGGTCAGGTTATGTCAAGAATCGATTTCTAACTGTACTGTATGATTCGGGTGCATCGCATTCTTTATTTCTCTAACTATTGCTCACGAGTTAGGATTATATTTCTTTAAATTGAATTTTTACTTGATTGTCCATACACCTGCTTCCCAAAATGCTTTGACCAGTTTAGTGTGCCTGCAAGTACCATTCGCTATTAGGAACAGGACTTTTATACACTATCTAATCTGTTTGCCTCCATATGGTTTAGAAGTTATTTTAGGATTAGATTGGTTATCTAAGTATCATGTTTTCCTTGATTATTTTAAAAGAATTGTTGTTATTCCATCTGATAGTCTATGTACTAAACCATTTCTGTTCCACACCTTATATCTGAATTCTGTAAGAGTTACCTTAGGCGGGAGTGATTGTGAGGGGTACGTTCTGTTAGCGGCTAGCTCGAATGATAGTGAATTAAGCTTAGAACGAATCTGAATGATGAAGGAATTTCCTGATGTTTTCTTGGACGACATACCTGAGTCTCCTCCTCAGCGAGAGATAGAATTCAGCATTGATCTAGTACCTGGAGCCGGACCGATTTCCATAGCACTGTATTGGATGTCACCATTGCTTGCAGAGCTGAAGAAGCTGTGAGATAGGATCGTAGTGGCCTATGGAGGTACAAGAAAAGAATTTGTGTGCCTAACTCTGGAGAATTGCGACAAAAGATTCTTGCTGAAGCTCACCAAAGTAGACTTTCTATGCATCCTGGAGTGACAAAGATGTATCGAGATTTAAAACAAATGTTCTGGTGGCCGAGCTTAAAGAAAGAAGTAGCTGATTATGTCTCAAAATGTTTAACCTGCCAGAAGATGAAGGTGGAACATCAGAAGCTATCAGGAACCCTGCAACCCTTAGAAATACCACAATGGAAATGGGAGCAGATTTCTATGGATTTTGTCACGGGATTGCCAAGGACCTCAACTGGACATGATACCATCTGGGTAATTATGGACAGGTTGACAAAGTCAGCGCACTTCCTTTCGATTCGAGTTGACTATACTTTAGAAAGGTTGGAACGAATATATATTCAAGGAATTGTACGACTACATGGGATACCTTCATAAATTGTCTCAGATCGAGTTTCGAGGTTTACTACTAGATTTTGGGGAGCTTTTCAGAAAGCATTGGAAACAGAATTGCACACGAGTATAGCATACCATCCTCAGATAGACGGACAATCAGAGCAGACAATCCAAACGTTAGAAGACATGTTATGATCATGTATGATAGACAACCAAAGCAGCTGGGATAAGTATTTGCTTTTGGTCGAGTTCGTCTACAACAACAGTTACCAACAAAGTACCGGGATGGCACCATATGAAGCTCTCTACGAAAGAAGATGTCGGACACCATTGTGTTGGAATGACGATGAAGAAGCTAGTATCTTAGGTCCAAACTTAGTGTACGAAACTACTGAAAAGATAAAGGGGATTCGCTAGAAGATCCAGACAGGACAGAGCCGTCAAAAGAGCTATGCCGATAATAGACATAGACCCTTAGAGTTTAGTGAGGAAGATCATGTCTTTCTAGAAGTAACTTTGATTACTGGAATAGGTAGAGCCCTTAAGACTAAAAAGCTTAACCCACGATACATAGAACCTTTCCAAATACTTAAAAGAGTTGGTCTAGTAGTTTATCAAATAGTCCTTCCTCCTTATTTATCAAACCTTCATGATGTTTTTCATATCTCGCAACTTAAGAAATATATTCTCGACAAGAGTCACATTTTACAACCAGAGACAGTACAGTTATGAAATGATTTGACATATCAAGCATCACCGGATCAGATTGTAAAAAGAAGTGATAAGCAGCTAAAAGGCAAGACTGTTCGCTTAGTCAAAGTAGCATGGGAACCAAGAGGAGAGGAAGAGCACACTTGGGAACTGGAAGATAAGATGAAAGCTGATTACCCGCATTTATTCCTAGGTAACTGAAATTTTGAGGGCAAAATTTTCTTTTAGGAGGGTAGAATGTAACAACCCTGATTTTCGAGTACATGAGATCTTTTCTAAAAGTACAGATTTCTCCGGAAGATCAGCAAAGGGAACACCTCTGCTATATCATCAAGCATCTCAATCTTCATTATCATTATGTCATCTTTAAGCTAGAACCTCCTTTGAGGCAAGCTCGATAATACAATCGCGAAGAACCTAGTTTTTCAACCGTATCGGTTGGCAGTTTTGATTCTGATTTTCGTAAATAGTCTCTGTTTGACGAACCGGACTCGATTCATGAGAAGAGAGAGATAATAGTATAATATTATCATTATATTAGTATTAGAAAATTCTTGAATGACATTATAAGGTTACCTGGTCTGTTTTTGTTAAAAACAGAAAATCGGTTTAACCGAGTTTACGGTTTACTCGTGCAGCTTAGCACCAGCACTCTCTGATGAATTTAGCAATGCTAAGGCCTCATTATAAATGTTATATTCTCATAATAAATATGTTACTAGTGTCATTTATGCTAGTAGCTCAGAAAATAATTTTTAGAGATGTTTTTACGAGTGTTCCGATACACCTAGTTTTAGTAGTTGTACACCAGAGATATTTTAATATTATTTTAATCCACCTCCAAGCCAACAAATCACAACTCACCTTACACCCCCAAGACCTCCAAGGCTGTCTCATTTCATCATTTTGGCCGAAAATAACAAGAGAAAAAAGAGAGAAACTTTCATGAACACTTAATCTTCAAAGCTTGATTTCTTCTGAACTAAAACTCAAATCAAAATTCCGATTTCACCAAAATGATCCTCTCTTCTTCCTCTACTTAACCATATAACATATCAAGGCTGGAAATAAGGTGAGATGGCTGTCTCCCTCCCATTTCAATTCGGTTTTCAAGGAAAACCATGCAAAACATGTGTTTTCTTGTTGTTCTTCCTTAGAAATCATGCTTAACTTGACTTGAGGGCCAAGAAACATGAATTTCCAGCTAGTCTAAGGTGAGATATCTCTTCCTAACATACTGAGTGAGATTTGGTCAGTTGAGAGTTTTTGGATTTAAAGTTGTTCTTGATGTGATTTAGGAGGAAAAAGTGCTTAAGGACCACCTAAAAGTCTAACTGAATTAGGAGCAGCAAAACCAGGTAGGGATTGACGAATTTAATCTTGATTGATTGTGTTTGAGTTGTGTGATTATGATATGGTTTGGCTGTGCTTGAAATTGATTGTTTGTATGAGTAATTCTTGTTGAAATTTTGGTGAAATTTTGATGAAATTTGATGAAATTCAAGCTTTAAAGTTCATGTTCTTGGGCAGCTGGAAAAACGAAAACCTAAGCTTAAATTGAGGTTCAATTTGTGTTAAAATCATGTAGAAAATATGGGGTTTTAGTGGCTGCTAATTTATTATGAATTTTGGTAAAAATCGGTTGCTGAAAAGACTGAAAAACGGGTAAAAACAGAGAAAGAATCTGAAGAATTTATGAAGAACATGAAGAACACTTTGAGTGTGGTGAAGAACATTGAAGAACACCTTTTAGATCTTAGAAAGGGCAAGGAAGTAATTAATTTGGTGTTTGAGGGGTTATATGGTAATTTCTGAAAGTTATGGTGGTAAAAGTAGAAATATTAAAAGTTACGGGTGGTAAAAAGTGAATTTTAAAAGTTAAAGGTTAAAGTAAAGTTAATTTTCGAAAATTTAATAATAAAATAATAAATAATAATAAAATATTAAATAATAATATTTAATTAAAAATAATATTTTAATAAAAATAATAAAATAATGCAGAAAAGGCAATTTTCTGTAAAAACTTTAGAAAGACAACTTTAAGTGCAGAATCTCATAATTACCTTCATAAAACACTTAGGGAGTGGTAATAACATGATAGTGAGGCAAAGATAAATAAAACATAAAAAGTTAAAGAAAAGATAAAAACCAAAGAAGAAGTCTGTAACGTTTTAACGACAGAGAAACAGACAGAGACTAGCGAACGAACTAGGGCAACATAGTTAGTCCTTGAGTTGCGACTAGGGTTAGGTATAATATGAAAAGTTAAACTGTTTCGGTATAGACTTAATGAATCTATACTTGGGACAGGCTAACTATTCATACCGAAATTTACATAAGCTTTAAATACACATGTTAAACAGAGAAATCAGAGCAGACTAAAATAACACAGATAACAGAGTAACCAGAGTAAAGTAAAGAGATAAAGAGAAAAAGAGTAATATAGATACAGATGAAAAGAGTAATCAGAGAAGAGAAAAGAGATACAGAGAACAGAGTAATTAAAATAGAGTAAAGAGATACAGAGTAAAGAGATATAAAGAGAAGAGTAATATAATAAAGAGATATTTATATATATTAGTTGCTTGATACAACCCAGAGCTATATTTATATATATATTAGTTGCTTAATGCAACCCAGAGCTTCTGTAGGGAAACTAAGTTACCTACAGCTATTTTCCGCTTCCCCAGAGCAGAGCAGAGTATATATATTTTCCTGCAGTAAGCAGAGGCTGTCTCAAATGAGCGGCTATTATTATATGCGTATTTATTTAGGAACGGAAAATCGTATTCGGAAAATCGGGATTACTCGTGACCGGATAAATGTCGGGATTGCGGGCAGCCAACCGACACATGAGCTCATGGCCTGCGCTAGGGCTAGACATGCATCATTCTTGTCTGCACATCATTCTCTGTTGCATTCCTTTCTGTGTGTGATCTACTTCTTTATGTTTGTCTGCTCGTATGCTATTTCTGTGTTTTATTTTCTTGTATTCTTTTGTTTGTGTTATGCTTTTTGTTGTCTCTACTTTCTCTTTCTATCTTTATCTTCTATTTACTGCTTCGCTATATTATGTTACTCGTCTACTAATCGACCCCAAATAAATGAACGTAACTAATAACCCCGACCCTACTAAGAACTCCCAAGTTCTTACCCCTTCTCTCTCCCTTTCCCCTTCAGATGGAAGTAAGAGTTCCTTTCCGTAGTTCGCTGACGATTGTACGCAAAAAGGGATTCCGCTCTAGGTAGTCTTCTGAGTCTAGGGTGAATATCGTTCTCTGATTATATGTATAACTGTGAGACCAGCCAACGTCTGCACCCCCGTTCGTATGCGCACTTTAACCTAAATCCGGTGTACGAGATTCCTATTGTGTAGCTACTTTATGAGGTACCAGAGAGACGTCTTGTGGAAAAGTCTGATCGTGCAGAGGAGTAGCAGATGATGTTCTATCTTCTGATGACGTTCCACCTGACTTGAGTTTTGAAGACCTAGAACGTACTTTCTCTCGCTTTAGTAGTTTAGAGGGACTAGGTGAGTATAGAGTCTAGGCTAGCCTAGGTGCCAGCTTAGAGACCTTTGAACAGGTCAGGACCTGGGATGTTGTATGTATGTATATGTATAAAGTTATTATCTAGCTATATCTAGGGGTGTTCTAACTAAAGGTCTATACTCTAATAAAAGCTAGATAACTGAATGTTGCTAGCTACTCGTGATGTATTTATGTGTGGTTGTTTATAACTGTTTTATCTGTTATTACTTGTGAATTGATTTTGAGTGATTCCGTCTATTAATCCAAATGTTTTCAAAAAAAAATACACCTCACAAATTAACTACGCGTTTAACAACGAATCAGGCTCATATGATAAATAATAGATAATAATTAGGAAGACAAATTGGTAGCGCTCAGTTTCCGGTATGATCTAGACATATTGAAAATCGGGTCGTTACACCCATCACTAGCGGCAGTGACAGAGCATACGACGGCAGCTGGGCAGATCGGCGGTGAGAAGAACCAGCTCAGTCTCGGATCTCTCTTTCTCTCTCTCTTTCTCTTCCCTTCACGCGCGGCTCTCCTCACATCGGCAGAAGCATGCATGAATGGCGGCGACGTCTTCCTCCCTCATTGGCTTGTGGTCGGCAGCGACAGGCGCGAGGTCAGTGACGGCTCCTCCCCTGTACGTGTCTCTGCTATCGACGACGGCAATGGCGGGAGGACTGCGCGGATGTGGCGAGGCGGCGGTTCGGAGCAGCGCGGCGATGGTGCCACGCTGGGTGGTGACGTGGATAACTCCCCCTCTTTTCCTTTCCTTCTCCTCTGTGGCCCCCTTCCCCCTTCCCCGTTTCCCTTCCTTCTTTCTTTTCTTCTTTCTTTCTTTCAGCTGCTGTGTTAGGTTTGTGTTTAATGTGTATGTGTCGGTCTGTGACCATGAGTGAGGGGTTCACCATGTGTGTGTGGGTCAGAGTGGGGAGAGGGTGAGTGAGGGAGTGTTGTTTAGTTCGGGTTTGGGGTAGATTAGGAAATTTTAATCAAAATAAGGGTAATAATATAATTTTATAAAATAAATGAAAAGATAGAATTATAATTAAAACTCAAATTAAATATAAAGTATTATCTTTAAAAAAAAACCTTTTAATTATCAATCTGTAAATTATTTTCAGTTAAATACCAATTTAATAAAAATTAGAGATAAGTAAATTAATTCTCCTTTATTTAAAAATTAAGGTTAAAAATCTATATGTTAAAATTAAGGCATATAAAATGCTCATTATTTTTCAATTATAATAACTCTAAATAATAAATAAGAATTTACTCAGCTTATATATACAAATCTCTAAAAATATAATTTTAAATAAATATAACAGATTATAAATAATTTATTAATAACTTTTTAAAATTCGGGGTCTCACAAAAACTACAAAATGAGAAAGTAAGATAACAACAAACAAAAAGAACAAAGATTTAACATAAACATAAACATAAACATTCATTCAAAAAACTTAAACTATGATTAAAGTATCGTCAATCCATCACATAAACCTAAGAGAAATGAAAAAGGATACAAACCAAGAGTAATAGTAGCACTAGAGTAGTAGAAGTTGATTGCATTATGAAATTAAACTAGACCTAAAAGAAAAAATAGGTGAATAAAAATTCTAAATACTAGAGAGAAGTTGGAGTTTTTCTCTCTAAAATTTTCAAATTAAACCCTTATAACTTTTCCTAAGTGTTTTGAGAATGAATTTTGTGCTTGTCTCTTTTCATTCCTCCTTCTTTTTGTGCCTCCTAAAGCTTGTTAGAGCCTTTGCTGACTCAAAATTCTCATGCTCATATTCTAGTAAGTGAGGAACGTGACGCCACTAGTGTGTACGCATGAAGGTGCGTATGCACGATGTAGTGCACACACATCAATGTACGAGAGGCGAGCTTCCAATTTCTTCATGTATTTCTCTCTTTGTCCATGCTCTCTCCATTTTTTTACACAACTAATGCCACACATTCCTAAAATACTCAAGGAAAACATATTATAACATCGGACAGAAAAAAGGATGGTTAAAATTGGTGATTTAAAATTTTAAAAAGTATGTTTTTAAACATTAGATTCAATGGAAAAAATATTTACAAAACCACTAATTATGTAGAACTTTGTGTATGTTAATTAATAATTTACATTGTAATATTATGAGTTTTTGAAATTTAAATAATAACTTATTTATGATTTATTATATTTATATAAGATTTTATTTTTAGAGACTCTTTTATTTAAGACACTTAAACCTAAATTTTAGTACATTGAGTTTAAAGTTAATTAGAAATCATATAATTTTCATAAATATTTGGGTATTTTCTTATTTAGAATTTAAAGCTTTAGTAATTGAAAAATAATGAGAATTTTATATGTTTTAATTAGAATATTAAGATTTTGAGTTTAATTTTATGAATAAAGGAAAATTAATTTGTTATCTCTAATTTTAAATTAGAGTACTTATTTGAAAATAATTAATAAGTTGATAAATAAATAATTTTATTAGGTTAAATTTGGTTTCAATTCACAACTCTATCTCCTAATTTTATTAAAAATGACCAAACTACCCTTACCTAAAACTCTCAAACACACACACCCACACCTCACACCCTAACCCAGCTGCCACCCTCTCACCCCTCACCCATGGAAAAACGAAAGAAGGAGAGCTACGAGGAAGAAGAAGAAGAGAAGAGATGGAGTAGAGGAAGGAGACAGCACCAGTGGGGCTAGGTGCCACCGTCACCGTTGTCGTCGAGTAGAGAGAGAGAGAGAGGAGGAAACACGATGCATAGAGTAGCTCGTCACTGTCATGCCTCTTCGCCACTGCTGTGCCATACCATCGTCGTTAGAGCTACCACCGTTGTCGATGCGTCATTGCCAGAACCCTAATCACCGCAGTCGATGCAATAAAGAGAGAGAAGTAGTTCGTGCGGAGGAGGGATGAGCTGTAGCACCGCCGTTGAGCCACAATTGTTGCCGTTGAAGCTCCTGCCACTGTCGCAGCATGATTGCTGTTGTGGTGGTTGCTGTCACTGGTGCATGAAGGGGAAGAATCCAGAATGCAAATAGATAGAAGAGGAACTCGCCGGGGAAGGAGAAGACCGCATCGCCATGCCTAGTAGCCAGAAAACGGCGCTATGGTTGCCGGGAGTCATCACCGGAGCCGCTACCATTTTATTCCTCTCTATTCTTTTTTAATCACAGTAAGTTTTCTTGTTCTAGAACCCTTGCCGTTTTTATTCTATTATAATTTGTTGAGGATTTTGCGACGTTAATGTTTCAGGGTTGAGTTATTGTGATTGCATGCTGTGTTTGTGGCTGTCGCTGCCGCAGGGAGTCATTGGAACTACTAGAATTGCAGCTGTTATTATCGTGTTGTTGGGTTTTGACTAATCGAGGTAGGGGCTTTTTTTAAAACATATTTTATATCAAGAAAGTGTTATAAATAGATATTGATGTGAAAAATACATTTTTTTGTGATTGTGTGAGTTTTATGGATTAATCTGGACTATTTGGATGAATGTGATTTGTTTAAATGTTCAAATAATGGATGAAGTTGGATTAATTATGGTTATGAACTGTGATTGATTTGATTTGGTTGCTAGAATTCTGGATTATGTTGATTTACTTGAGTTAGTAATTATGTTATTTTCTCTGAGTTGATATTATTGTGATAATAGTTTAATGAAATGGTTTGATATTGGGAAATTGATTGGTATTGGAAATGGTTTAGAGATATTGGTTTGGATGAAACCCTTGATGGGTGGAAATTAAAGGTCTGAGTTTTAAGGGAGGTTCTACCAAAATTTTTTTGAGAATTAACTTATTTTAGTTTGATTAATTATGAAAAAAATTATTATTTTGGGGCGCTTTAGCAAAATTTAAAGTAATGCAAATGATTATTTAGGAATAAATGATGTTTGTTTCAATTAAGACTATGATTGAAAAATTTGGACTGAAGAATTATGTTTTGAGAAGTTTTAAGTGAATTTAAAAGCAATTAAATTTTATTGCTAAAACGAAATAATTTTTGAGTCTTTTAGGAAAAGTTTTGAGCTTGAAAATGAAGTTAAAGTTAGTTTTAGAA
Organism: Arachis ipaensis; assembly: GCF_059453495.1. Taxonomy (NCBI): domain Eukaryota; kingdom Viridiplantae; phylum Streptophyta; class Magnoliopsida; order Fabales; family Fabaceae; genus Arachis; species Arachis ipaensis. The sequence continues at coordinate 65,746,668 of NC_142439.1, read as the reverse complement.
AATTGGTTAAACAAAATGAATTTCATTTGATTACTTCAATTAAAGGGTTATGTTTGAAAAGTTTTATACTTTTGGTGGATTCAAAGTATTTAGATTCGATTGGTAAAATGGAATGATTTTTGAGACTTTGGAAAAGTCTTAAATTCAAGAATGAAGTTGAAATTGTTTTGAGAACTTGGTTAAACAAAAAAGAGATTTATTTGATTTTAAATAACCATGGAAAGGATTATGTTCTTAGAGCATTCTAACGATTTTAACGTAATTTTTTAAGAACCAAATGATTATGTTTTCAATTAAGATTTGAATTTGGGGAAATAAGGTAATTTTTGAGTCTTTTGGCGAAAGGAATTTGGGAGTGAGTATAATGGATTGAATTGGGTAATTGTTAGATGAAAAATTGTTAAATGGAATATAACTGTTGTAAGGATGGTGGTTTGTCTTGCTGATGCGTGAGCATCTTTCCTATCTTCTCCTAGTGAATTTGCATTTGAATTGTAAAGTTTAAGCAAGATTTAAATACTTTTTAGCCACTATGAATACTACTTTGAGTTGTGAGTAATTCTTTTTATTTTAGGTAGCATTCAAATAGATTTGACGGAGTTTTAAAGAAGAAGAGGAAGAAAGTGGATGATGTTGTCAACCCTGACCTGCTTGCACTCTAACGGATATAACTTGAGCTACAAAGATCCAATTGACATGATTTCAATGGCATTGGAAAGCTAACTTCTAGAGCTTTCCAACAATATATCATAGTATACACTTTTTCTCCATTTTGTTTGGCCACATTGGCGCCAAACTTAAGATCTCCCAAGTTAGGCGCCGGAGGAAGACAAGCACGCATAATCCATTCGGCTAGAAGAAGGGCTTACATTGCAATTTTGTGCTGCATCATCCATGCCTAACTTCAAATTCATGAATTTAGGTGCTAGTTCGAAGGGAAGCAATGGTCCCCACGCATTCAAGGATTGTTCGAAGATATTATTTATTTCTTTTGATTAAAACTTTTATTTTAATTACAAATAGGAAATATTATTTAGTTTTAGAAAATATATTTTACATTTATTAGGATTAGATATAAAATGGAAAAGATTTAGCCCTTCGGGCTCTCCTTTCTCTTCTCTCTGACCACATTTCGTAATTTACAGTTTTTCAGAATCCTTGTTTTCTCTCTGAACCATGAGCAACTAAGCTTCCACTGTTAAGGTTAGGAGCCCTGTTTATTGTATGGATTGATACTATTACTCTTCTATTTTAATTACTGCTTTGATTTGCATTTCAAGAATTTGTTTTCGTTCTTCATCTTATGAATCTAGGTGGAACGGAAGTATGACCCATATTCTATTTGAGTTCTTGTAAACCTTGGAAAAGCAATTTACTTGAACAACATCTTGAAAACAATTTCTCCTAAATTTTTAATTATTTGGACTTAACGGGATACGTGACATATAATGCTCTTATATTTTGATAATTAGGGTTTCTGTGGCACATAAACTAGTTTTGAACTTAACCCTCTAATCAAAATTAAGTGACCAAGGAATCGGCAGTTGATAAAGGTTAGAGAAGACTATAAAATTCTAAGGAATTAGGGTTTAGTCACATATAGCTTTCCATGAATTGAATCTTGCATGATTAAAATAGTTGGTAAGAAAAGTTAATCCGGAAAATAAACATCTCTGAAACCTTAACTGTTTTACTCATACATTCTTCACACCAATTTACTGCTTGCTTTATTAATTCTCTGAATTTACTGTTTTATGCAATTTAAACCCAAATACCATTTTCTACTTGTCTGACTAAGCCAATCACTCAATCATTGTTGCTTAATCCATCAATCCTCGCAGGATCAACCGTCACTCACTTGAGGTATTACTTGGTACGACTCGGTGTACTTGCTAGTTAGTTTGTGGGTTATAAATTCCGTACCACCTGCCCTGGTGAAGATGGTAGTTTTGTCCCTCTCACGTGTAGACAAGTTGAGGTTGAGGATTCCTTTTCTTGTTACTTCGGGAAAATAGATAGAAGGGTGAGGATTTTCTTTGGTTCAATTCCCAACTGTGGTGAAGACAGTGGTTTTATCCCATTCACGGTTTAAGGATAATTATCCTTGAGATAAATGTGAACAGAATGAATTATATATATATTTGTGGATTTGATTATGATCTTGATTATGTTTGATTAAGATTATGATTGAAATGAGATTATGATTGATGTTGCGGGATGGTGGTTTTCTCCCGTCCACGGTAAGGACGGTAGCTTTGTCCCGCTCATGAATAGGCAAGTTGAGGATGATAGATTCCCTCTCTTGATGTGATAGACAAGTTAAGGATGAAGGATTTCCTCTCTTGTTGCAGTGTTGATGTCGAAAAGGTAGCAAGGCACTCTCCTTCATATGATTTTTCCCTGAGTCAGGAAAAGGTAGAAAGGCACTCTCCTTTGATTATATTCCTCTTGGGGATACACAACCGAGAGACAATGTCTGGGTTATTGGATGTGTCGGTTCTGGCAGTTTAACCGACACGTGGGCCAAACTGAGCCAAACTGAGTCGAGCTAGACCAAGTTCAAGCTCAGCTCACAAAATTTGAGCTTGGCTCACAGCTCGGCTTATTATCAATTGAGCTTATTTCTTAAGCTCAAGCTCGGCTCACTAAAAGCTCATGAGCTCGCTCGAGCTCACGAGTTGCCTTAAATAATAGGAACATAATCTACAATTCTATATCAATAAATTATAACTTATATATTTTAAAAAATATTTAAAAACATTAATTTTATATATTGTTTATCTATCAATAAATTATAAATTTTTATTTATGTCCTATAATTAAATTATATATAAAAAATAAATTTTGAATTTTAAATAATTAAGATCATTATATATATATATATATTACTTTTTTATATGTATATAATATTAAAAGTATACATTAAATGCATATAACATATGTGTCTTAATATATATATGAGCTAATGAGCTAATGAGCTCAATCTCACGAGCTAATGAGCTGAGCTTATCCAAGCTCAATCTCGACTCATTTAATTTATGAGCTCAATTCCAGGCTCAAGCTTCACTCACCAGCTCACGAGTTTAGCTTATCGAGCTATTAACAGGTCGAGGTCGAGCTGTCTCATGAGCTGGCTTGAGTCATTTCTAGCCCTACTTGTCATAATTGTTCTCTATGTGTGATTATCTTCCTGATTACTTGTGATTGTGACTTGTTAGTTTAGATTAGAGTAGAATGTGGTAGCTTGTAAGAGATTGATTATATGATGGTTTGAATGCGGGGTTAATTTTGGGCTGGAAGCAGTAATTGATTGAGTTATATCTCTTGATGTGTTGTGGCGTATTTTGGGCCAGAAGCCATTACTGGGTGAGTTACACCCTTTGGTAAGTTTGGTGACTTAATGATTAAAGAACTAGATGGACTTAAGTTTGAGACAAATGTTTAGAGAATAAGATTCATAAGATAAGCAATGATCACTGCTGTAAAATAAATTCTCTTTTATATGTATCCTTTTATAGCAATTCTAAAATCCCTCTGGTGAGATCGTGTAGTTAGATTCTCACCCCCTACAGTGCTATCTTTTTCAGGAAACGGACGGGAAACCTATGAAGATTTTACTGAGCATTCGGTCATACTTTAATTGTTTTATTTTCTTAGATATTTTTTGTCACCTTTGTTATTGTTATTTACATTTTGTAAAGAGGGATATGAGTTGTAATTTTATGATATGACTTTATATATATATGTTTGTATAATTATTCTTGTAAATATAATAGTATTGTGATAATTTGTATGTATGTATGTATGCATAAAAGAAAAATATTTCCGTTTTTTTTCAAAGAAAAGTCAATAAGGTTTTCAGTTAGAGGCTTCTATTTATGATAGTTATATATAAAAGTCGTCATAATATCTTTGTTATCAGAGTGGCACAGCCAGAAGCATAACATTCTGGTGGTAAGAGTGTTGCATACATAGCTTTTAATTCAATTTTAAATTATAATATGGAGTTCACCCTTTATTGAGTGACATTGTGGTATGCACCCTTTTTATTTTAATTTATTTTTTCCTTCTTGAGAAAAAGAAGAATAATGTTAGAGAGAGAGAGAGAGAGAGAGAGAGAGAGAGAGCCTTTTTGTAATAACTTTATTTTTTCATAAAATGACTGATGAACGGACTTTTGTGTGGTCTAGAACTTTACAATAAATTCTCATTGCAAGTATAGTTTCTAAACCAACAATAATCCTTTCATACAAAATTTGGTTGTCGCAAGTAACAAACCCCTAAGAATAATAGCCGAAGTATTCAAACCTCGGGTCGTCTCTCAAAGGAATTGTAGGAAAGTGTTCTTGTTATTGGTTATGGGTTGTGTAATTTTGGGGTTTTGAGATAGGAAACAAGAGAAGTAAATTGCAAGAATTAAACTAACAACTATAAAAGCTCTTGGCAAGGAATGAGAATTGGAAGTCCTATCCTAGTTATCCTTATCAATTATGATGGGAATTATCCATTGCTCCCACTTAGTTAACCTCTAACCATGGAGGAAAGTCAAGTAGACGAATCGATTTGATTCATCAAGTCCTGGTCAACTCCTAAGGAAAGACTAGCTTTAGGGGAATCCAAATCAACTAGCAACCTTAAATTATCAATCAACAAAGGAGTTCGATAACTCAAGTGTCACCAATTACTTAACCAAGACTAAGAGGATAAATATCTAAATTAAAATCCTCCGAAGCATTTTATCAAACACTTGGAAGGCACAACACAAAAGCATAGACAAGCAATAAGGGATAATAAAATCCAAACAACCAATTGAAAGCATCAATAACATAGATTGAAGAAAGCAATCATAAATATGAAATACCTCAAATTGTAATAAATAGAAAATCAAATCTAACATGAGAATTCATAAACCAAATTGGAGAATAAACAACTTAACAAGAGAAGTAAATAAACCAAAGTACTAGAATAAATAAGAGTATAAGAGTACTAAATTAAAGGAGCGTTGAACCTGGAATTAGAGAAGAAATAAATCTAAAAACCTAAGAACTTAGAGAGAGGAGAGGGCCTCTCTCTCTAGAAAACTACATCTATAACCTAAATTGTGTGAAGTGAATGAATGATTGATTCATCAATTGAATGATTGATTGATGCCTTCCCCCTTCACCTTGGTCTATTTAGCCTTTTCCTGCTCTAGATTGGATTCAAAACTGGGCCAGAAGCCCTTCTGAAATCGCCAAGTGCAATTTCATTAAAGGAGTCAGCGTGCGACATCGGCGCATACGCGTATAGCACACGTACGCATTCCTGGGGTATTGCACGATCCGCGCGAACGTGTCTTGTGCGCGCGCGCGTCCATGGGGGCGTCCCAAATCCTTGGCTTTTCATGATTTCTCCACTTTGCATGCTTTCTCTTCACTCTTTTGATCCATTCCTAGCCCTTTTCAATCTGGAATCACTAAGAAACACATCAAGGCATCTAGTGGAATCAAAGGGAGATTACAATTATCAATTTAAGGGTCTAAAAGCATGTTTTCACACTTAAGCACAAACTAGGGGATAATCACAAAACCATGCTATTTCATTGAGTAAATGTGAGAGAAGGTTGACAAAATACTCTAAATTCAACACAAGATAAACCCTACAAATGGGGTTTATCAACCTCCCCACACTTAATCCTTAGCATGTCCTCATGCTAAACCAAGAGGGAAACAAGGGGTATGACATTTATTCAATGCAACTAAACTATATGAAAACTATCTAAATGCAACTACTTATTACGAATGTAAATGCTTAGGTCAAAACAAATCAACTTTTCAAGAGAACATATGTAAGCATAAGGGCTAAAGCAATAGGAATTACATCCAACCCACAATTGTATCGAATTATCAAAAGGATTTACAAACTTGCAAGAATATGGCAGATAATGGTGAATACATGTGATTGAGCAGTCGAACCCTCACCGGATGTGTATCCGCTCTAGTCACTCAAATGTTTAGGGGTTGATTCACTATAGTCTTCTCTAGTCATGCTTTCTAAAACTTTGCTCTTCATCTAACCAATCAACAAATATCTAGTGTACAAATGTAAACATCATAAGGTCTTTTCAAGGTTGTAATGGGGCTAAGGTAAGGGTGAGGATATATGTATGGCTAAGTGAGCTATAATTGAATCTTTAACTAACCTAAGTTCTCACCTAACACACACATACTCTCTATATCATTCTAAATTCATGCCTAGCTACCCATGATCTCACTTTTGTATTTTTAGCAGACTCATGTATCTAAATGTTCTTCTAGTTCATATCATATGGGTTGATCTTTTTATTGAACTTAAAATTTGGGGTGGTTTTATTCCCCTATTTTTTTTATGAATGGAAAATTGGGAAATCAATGCATATGGTTTTCATAATTTCACATGAGTGGCATCCAAATCTTCAATATTTGTCAATAAAATAATACACACTCTCATCAACTAAGGTTCCCATCTTTCCCCACACTTAATTGGCACACAATCTCTATCTTAAGCTAACCAAGGATTCAATTAGGGTAATTACTTATTTTTCCGCTTAAGGCTAGTGATGTGGTAACATAAAGAACAATTGGGGGTTAAAAAGGCTCAAAGTGGCAAACAAAAATAAATGAAAGGGTAGGCTATTTGGGATAAGTGAGCTAATAACAAATGATGGCCTCAATCATATGTATGCCTGAATATATACTAAACAATGGACACATAGAATGAAGCAAAGCAGAGATTACAATCATAGAGGAGGAAACACACAAGAAGAAAAATCATGGTTAAATGATGTAACCATATGATTAAGCTCAAAATCTCACAGGTTGTGTGTTCTTAGCTCAAAACATGCTTCACAAGATCTAAAATTCAAGCAAGTTCATCAAAAGTTTCCAATCAATTGGGGTGATGCCCTACAGGTAAATTCCTTGAAAAATCTTATTGTTTGACTAAGCTTATTCTAAATGCAATGTTGTGATTGAGAAATTCTAAAAATTCCTTAGTTTATCCCCTTTTTCAATAAACACAAACTTCACATGCAAAAAGGGTCAACTTAGGTCTCAACAATCTAAAATATTTTTCTAATCACAATGAAAAGCCAAACCTAGCTATATAAAGTAAAAGTGCAAATCCAACAGGCTAAACAAGAGTATCCACAATACTAGTATATACAATAATCCAAAAAGTGCAAAATAAAATAGAATAACATAGGCTAAGAGATAAATGTCTGAAAAGAAAAGAAAATGTTCACCAAAATAGAGCTATCCACCGACGATGACCTCCCCACACTCAGAATGAAGCATCACCCTCGATGCTACTGCTCGGGCTCAGGAAGGGGGTCAACAGTCGCATCTGGTTGGGCCTCAGGCTGTGGCTCCTCCGGGGGCTGCTGAGCCTCTAGGAGGGCATATTTCTCTGGAGGTGCCTCTGGCTGAGCTGGCTCCTCCTCGTGCTGCTCCTCCTCAGATGCGAAAGAGTCGGGGACAGGGGCAACTCAACACCTAGCGCTACAAACATCTGATCTACTCTATCCAGGCGTCGCATGATGCGGCGCTCAGTATGCTCTATGAAGTAAAACAGACGCTGTACCACAAGATATGTCAGCTGGGGTGCTGGTGGTGGTGGTGCTAGAGGTGCTGCTGGTGCTGAGGGTCCTGCTGTAGTAGAGGAAGAAGAGGGTCCAGCTGCCGGTGCTGCTCTGGCCTAGGCTCTAGATGGACGCCGGGATAGAGGCTTTTCGTTCACCCATGACCCCCACAGAATAAAGTCCTCCTTGCCAGTGGTGATACGTCATCCTCTCTCCAAGGAGCACCGGCTAGCTCAGCCATCCTGGTGACCAAAGTGGGGAATGGGAGTAAGCCACGGATGTGTGCTTGCTACATGTACCTCCTGATCAATCGGGGGAAGTATACCTCCTTCTCTTCCATAACACAGCCGATCAGGACGACCATGGCCACCGGGATCTCTGTAAAATGGGTGGTAGGCATGACATAGGTGGCAAAGATCTGCTGCCATGTCTTCGCCTCCCTCGATAGATGAACAAATAGCACCCCCTTGGGTTTCTTATTATCAGCATCCATCACCTAAGGGGCATCCAGGGTGGCAACAACACACTTCATCGCTATCTCTGCCTGTTGATAGGCACATGTGGCACCGGTCCTAGGTAGACAATGGAGGGCATCCTCAATAGTGGCCTCAGTAACCAGTATCTGACCGCCTCGCAGGTAAACCGAATCAAGGGTCCTTCAGAAGAGATTACAGTAAAATTCTTTGATCCATGACGTGTTCACCCTACCCAACACCCTGTCAACAAAACCGAGACCCAGCCCCTGAATACGGGCCTCAATAGAATGCCGCAGGTCGGCAGGAATGGCCAGTTTCTTCTAAAGGTTGAGGTTTTTCTTCCGATAGTTTGGGAAGCGAAGCTCGCAATACAGGTTAGGAAATCTGTCTGTGTCGGTGGGTGGTAGCTGCTGATCTGCTTTATCCTTCTCCGAAAGAGGGTTTTTAGCATAGTTGGCAAAAGGAGAAAGAGTGGGGGCTGGAGGTGTTTTCCTCTTTCTAGATGTAATCTTGGCTTTTCCTCTGTCAGCCATCCTAAAAAATAGATATACAGGACATAAACACTTAAGCCAGGTAGAGGAATAGAAAGCAAGGATTGACATATGCAAAAAACAAGAGGAAGATGCAATCATTGAGGGGGAAATAAGAAATTGTGCATAAAAGCATATAATAGGAAAAACAAGTCATGAACAATGTCATGGTCACTGAATGTGCAATAAGCAGTGTTGCAAAAATTTGAAATGCACTTAGTGTAACTAAAGCAAGTTAAGAACCAAGTGGAATTAAAAGGTTTACACAAGTTAAATTTACCAATCATTACAAAAGAATGAGCCATATTCAAGGTTCAAAGCATATCACGGGAAACATAAGAAACATGGCAATGCCAACCCAAGTAGCCTAAGAAATGAACTTTGCAGAAGTCAAGTAATTATCAAAAGTGACAAGTTCAATTCCAGGTTTCAAGTCTAAAAGTGAAACAATTACTAAAAATTTAGACAGCATTCCCGCAGTAAATCGGATGTTCCTGGATAGCAGAAAATAGCAGAAATCACATAAGAATCCAAAAATACATCAAACAAGAGAAAAGCATGGATTGCATATGCATAAGCAGCAGCAATATGTACACAGAACATCACCACACAACAACTAAGTAACTGGCATTCAGAAAGTAAACAAGAACGGAGAACTTATCAGGCCTAGAATTCTCTAACCATAACCTAACTACCTAACCACCTAGGATCAACTAAAACATGCATATCTAACTATCCTAACAATTAGAATTAAGCAACTTAACAAAATAAAAGTAACAAATAGAATTAATGAAAAGAAAAATAAGGGAACAGAGCAATGGAGGTAGAGGAACTTGGAACAAGGCAGAAGAGGAATGGAGTTGGAAAATGGACAGGGAGGAAGATAGGGGCGCCACCCAGTAGCGGTGGCAACGGCGAGCTTCGCGACGGCGCAGGGCAGCGCGGGTAGAGGTGGCGATTGGCGATGTGAGAGAGAGGGATGGAGGGGGAATGAGCGAGGAAGGGAGAATGTGATGATGGTAGTGGGGGGTGCCAGCGGCACTAGCGTAGCCACGGCGGTGGCGGTCAGTGTAACAACCCTAATTTTCGAGTACGCGAGATCATTTCTGAATACACGGATTTCTCCGAAAGATCAGTAAAGGGAATACCTCTTCTGTATCATCAAGTATCTCAATCCTCATTGTCGTTATATTATCTTTAACTCAGGACCTTAGTTGAGACAAGCTCGATAACGCGGTCACGAAGAACCTAGTTTTTGAATCGTATCGGTTAGGGGTTTTGATTCGGTTTTTCGTAAATAGTCTCAGTTTGACAAACCGGACTCGATTTATGAGAGGAGAGAGATAATAGTATAATATTATCATTATATTAGTATTAGAAAATGCTTGAATGATATTATAAGGTTGCCTGGTCTGTTTTAGTTAAAAACAGAACATCGGTTTAACCGGGCTTACGATTTACTGGTGCAGCTTAGCACCAGCACTCTCTGATGACTTTAGCAATGCTAAGGCCTCATTATACATGTTTTATTCTCATAATAAATATGTTACTAGTGTCATTTATGCTAGTAGCTCAGAAAATAATTTTTAGAGATATTTTTACAAGTGTTCCGATACACCTAGTTTTAGTAGTTATACACCTGAGATATTTTAATATTATTTTAATCCACCTCCAAGCCAACCAATCACAACTCACCTTACACCCCCAAGACCTCCAAGGCTGTCTCATTTCATCATTTTGGCCGAAAATAACAAGAGAGAAAAGAGAAAAACTTTCATGAACACTTAATCTTCAAAGCTTGATTTCTTCTGAACCAAAACTCAAATCAAAACTCCGATTTCACCAAAATGATCCTCTCTTCTTCCTCTACATAACCATGTAACTTATCAAGGATGGAAATAAGGTGAGATGGCTGTCTCCCTCCCATTTCAATTCGGTTTTCAAGGAAAACCATGCAAAACATGTGTTTTCTTGATGTTCTTCCTTAGGAATCATGCTTAACTTGACTTGAGGGCCAAGAAACGTTAATTTCCAGCAAGTCTAAGTTGAGATATCTCTTCCTAACGTGCTGAGGGAGATTTGGTCAGTTGAGAGTTTGTGGATTTAAAGTTGTTCTTGATGTGTTTTAGGAGGAAAAAGTGCTTTAAGAACACTTCAAAGAGTAACCGGATTTGGAGCAGCAAATCAAGGTAGGGTGTCACGAAATTAATCTTGATTATTTGTGTTTGATTTGTGTGAATGTTGTATAAATTGGCTGTGCTAAAAATTGGTTGCATATATGATTGATTCTTGGTGAAAATTTGGTGAAATTTTGATGAAATTTGATGAAATTCAAGCTTTAAAGTTCATGTTCTTGGGCAGCTGGAAAAACGAAACCCTAAGCTTAAATTGAGGTTCAATTTGTGTTGAAATCATGTAGAAAAGATGGGGTTTTAGTGGCTGCTAATTTATTTTGAATTATGGTAAAAATCGGTTGCTGAAAAGACTGATAAACGGGTAAAAACAGAGAAAGAATCTGAAGAATTTACGAAGAACACGAAGAACACTTTGAGTGTGATGAAGAACATTGAAGAACACCTTTTAGATCTTAAAAAGGGCAAGGTTGTAATTATTTTGGTGTTTGAGGGGTTATTCGGTAATTTCTGAAAGTTAGGGGGGTAAAAGTAGAAATATTAAAAGTTACGGGTGGTAAAAAGTGAATTTTAAAGGTTAAAAGTAAAAGTAAGTTAATTTTCGAAAATTTAATGATAAAATAATAAAAAATAATAAAATATTAAATAATAATATTTAATTAAAAATAATATTTTAATAAAAATAATAAAATAATACAGAAAAGGCAGTTTTCTGTAAAAGCTTTAGAAAGACAACTTTAAGCACATAATCTCATAATTATTTTCATAAAACACTTAGGGAGTGGTAAAAACATATTAGTGAGGTAAAGACAAATAAAAGATAAAAAGTTAAAGAAAAGATAAAAATCGAAGAAAAAGTCTGTAAAGTTTTAATGACAGAAAAACAGACAGAGACTAGTGAACGAACTAGGGCAACATAGTTAGTCCTGGAATTGCGAATAGGGTTAGGTATTATATGAAAAGTTAAACTGTTTCAGTATAGACTTAATGAACCTATACTTGGGACAGACTAACTATTCATACTGAGATTTACATAAGCTTTAAATACATACGTTAAACAGAGAAATCAGAACAGAGTAAAGAAATATAGAGAACAGAGTAACCAGAGCAGAATAAAGGGATACAGAGAAAAGAGTAACCAGAGCAAAGTAAAAAGACAAAGAGAAAAGAGTAATGTGATAAAGAGAAATGGTTTGAGTTACGATGTTGTAAAAGTAAAAGCTGTAAAGTTTGTATAGCATGATTGAACAGAGAAAGAAAGAGGTATTGCATAAGAATGTGAAAGTGATGATGAATAATGAGAATGATAATGAATGATGATAATGAGAATGATTATGTGATGATCTGCTGCGTGAAGGCAGTCAGATAAATGGTGGTACGACCACTGAGAGTGCTTTCTTGGGATACTTAGCTATAATGCTATTCTGTAAGTCAGAGGACTCTTACAGAGGTATCGAGAACACACGACTAGCATATACTCCTGTAAGTCATAGGACTCTTACAGTGAGAGCGTGTGTATGCTCCTGTAAGTCAAAAGACTCTTACAGAGAGTGTGTTGGGCAGATATAAGTTAACTAGCTCCGCCATGCAAGTCAAAGGACTCTTGCAGTGGTTTGCCTCACAAGTCAAAGGACTCTTGCGAGGGGCATTGCCAACAGGGAAGCCTTACCTGGTCAGAGGACTCCGGGTAACGTCGGGAGCGGGTATGTAACCGACAAATGAGCTCATTACCTGCGCTAGGACTAGACATGCATCATACTTGGTAGTGCATTTCCTTTGTTATGATTGTGGTATGAATGTATGTTTTCCTTGTTTGTATTCTATTCCCTGTGTCTGTTTTGTACTTTCTTGTATCCTTCTGTTTGTGTTCTGCTATCTGTTTTCTCTATCTTCTCTATTTATCTGTATCTTCTATTTACTGTTTTTTTGTATTCTGCTAAATAACACGGAATTAATGAATGTAACTAATAACCCCGACCCTACTAAGAACTCCTCAGTTCTTACCCCTTCTCTCTCCCTTCCCCCTTCAGATGGAAGCATGAGTACCCTTCCGTAGTTCGCTGACGATCATTCACAAAAAGGATTCCACTCTAAATAGTCTTCAGAGTCTAGAGTGAACTCCGTTACCTGTTTATATGTATATACTATGAGGCCAGCCAACGTCTGCACCACGCTTTTCTACAAACTTTAACCTAAATCCTGTGTACGAGATTCCTATTTTGTGGATACTTCATGAGGTACCAGAGAGACGTCCTGTGAAAAAGTCTGATCGTGCAGAGGAGTAGCAGATGATGTTCTATCTTTTGATGACGTTCCACCTGACTTGAGTTGTGAAGACTTAGAACGTACTTTCCCTCAGTTTAGTAGTTTAGAGGGACTAGGTGAGTATAGAGTCTAGGCTAGCCTAGGTGCCAGCTTAGGGACTTCTTGAACAGGTCAGGGCCTGGGATGTTGTATGTATATATATGTATTTAGTTATTATCTAGCTATATCTATGGGTGTTCTAACTAAAAGTCTATACTCTAATAAAGGCTGGATCACTAAATGTTGTTAGCTGCTTGTGATGTATTTATGTGTGGTTGCTTATAACTGTTTTATCTGTTATTATTTGTGAATTGCTTATAAATGATTCTGTTTATTAATCCAAACGTTTTTAGGAAAAAAAAAGTACCTCGCTAACTAACTACGCTTTTAACAACGAATCAGGCTCATATAATAAATAATAGATAATAATTAGGATGACAAATTGGTACCACCCAGCTTCCGGTATGTCTTAGGCGTACTGAAAATTGGGTCGTTACAGTCAGAGGCTACGAGGGGTGGAGCGGCGAGAGAGAGAGAGAGAGAGAGAGAGAGAGAGAGAGAGAGAGAGAGAGAGAGAGAGAGAGAGAGGAGAGAAGGTGGGTTGCGGCGGCGAGGTCGGCACCGGACGGTGGTGGGTGCGGCGGTTGCAGAACTTCGGAGGGTGGCAATGGAGGTTTGGAGGGAGGAGAGGGAAGTGGAGCGTTGAGGGAGAGTGGGGGTTAGGGCATGTGAATGGGAGGGTTCTCGCGTCCCTGGGGGTTATGGAGTTCAAATCCACGCGTACGCATCCTGCATGCGTGCGCGTGGGTGGGCGAAGGTGGGGAGGGACGCGGAAGCGCCAGGTGCGCCTTAGCGTGGAAGGAAATGTACGCATGGACACGTACGCGTGATGTACGCATCCGCGCAGGTTGACTTTGTGCTAAACGTACGCTTCCATCACCGTTTCCACACAACTCTCTGTTCAGAATGAAGGGGGAAACTTTATATGCGACGCATGCGCGTCAAGCACGCCCACGCGTGGTGTGCCAATATGGCACGGGACGCGTACGCAACAAGGGTGCGTATTCGTGGGTCTAATTGTGCCTCTAGCACACCAGCCATACGATTCCATCACAACTTTCTGTTCGTTGGATGGGGGAACAATATGTTCATTGACGCCCACGCGTTGCTCACGCGCACGCGTGGGTTGTCCCATTTTTTTTGTTTAAATAATGCAAAATAAAAGTAGTTATGCAGAACTGGAAATTAAAACTGACAGAAATAAATTAAAACTAATAAAAAGGAACATCATACCACGTTGGGTTGTCTCCCACCTAGCACTTTTATTTACTGACCTTAAGTTGGACATTTGGGGAGCTCCTTGTCAGGACGGTTTATGCTTGAACTAATCCTTGAATCCCCACCATTGTTTGCAATTCCAATAGCCTCCGGGGTCCCAAACTAGGCGCATAAAGCCTTCAAGCATGTTAAAGCAAGTGACAAGGCCCCAAGAGTGTTGATTGCTAGAATAAATTCTGGGGTCCCAAACCTTGCTTTTACACCCGTCTTCTTGTTGATCATCATTTTTTCACTTGGGTGGTGAGCAATCGAGATTCTCACTGAGATATCCAAACAACTTCCGAGACCCATTCAATCGAGCTCTACACCAATCCTCGTACTTCAATTTGGAAGAATGAAAAGACAAATAAGCTTAAAGAGATCCCCAATTATGTGCTTGTGGTGTTTTTGTGTCGAGCAAAAGCTTAAGACAAAACACTTAGAGTCACGGCTAGGCTCAAGGTGCAAAGTCCTGCTGATGCATGAGTATCTTTTCTATCTTTTCCTAGTGAATTTGCATTTGAATTATTAAGTTTAATCAAGATTTAAATACATTTAAGCCACTATGAATGCTACTTTGAGTTGTGTACAATTCTATTTATTTCAGGTAGCATTCGGATGGATTTGATGGAGTTTTATAGAAGAAGAGGAAGAAAGTGGATGATGCTGTCAACCCTGACCTCCTTGCACTTTAAAGGACATCACTTGAGCTACAGAGGTTCAATTGACATGAATTCAATGGCAATGGAAAGCTAACTTCCAGAGATTTCCAACAATATATCATAGCATACCCTTTTTCTCCATTTTTTTCGGCCACATTGGCCCCTAACTTGGGATTTTCCAAGTTAGGCACCGGAGGAAGACAACCTCGCATAATCCATTCGGCCATATTGGTGCCTAACTCAGAAGAAGGGCTTGCATTGCAATTTTGTTCTGCATCATCCACGCCTAACTTCAAATTCATGAAGTTAGGCACCAGTTCGAAGGGAAGCAATGGTCCCTACGCATTCAAGGATTGTTCGAAGATATTATTTATTTCTTTTAATTAAAACTTTTTATTTTAATTACAAATAGGAAAAGATATTATTTAGTTTTAGAAAATATATTTTATATTTATTAGGATTAGATATAAAAGGGAAAAGATTTATCCCTTCGGGCTCTCCATTCTCTTCTTCCGATCGTATTCCGCAATTTACAGTTTTTCATAATCCTTGTTTTCTCTCTGAACCATGAGCAACTAAGCATCCACTATTAAGGTTAGGAGCTCTTTTATTATATGGATTGATATTATTACTCTTCTATTTTAATTACTGCTTTGATTTCAATTTCAAGAATTTGTTTTCATTCTTCATCTTATGAATCTGGGTGGAGCGGAAGTATGACCCTTACTCTATTTGAGTTCTTGTAAACCTTGGAAAAGCAATTTACTTGAACAATAGCTTGAAAATAATTTTTCCTAAATTTCTAATTATCTGGACTTAACAGGATATGTGACATAGAATCCTCTTGTATTTAGATCATTAAGATTTCTGTGGCACATAAACTAGTTTTAAACTTAACCCTCTAATCGAAATCAAGTGACCAAGGAATTGGTAGTTGATAAAGGTTAGAAGAGACTAAAAAGGTGTAAGTAGGGTTTAGTCACATATAGTTTGCCATGAATTGAATCTTGCATGATTAAAATAGTTGGTAAGAAAAGTTAATCAGGAAAATAAACATCTCTGAAACCTTAACTGTTTTACTCATACATTCTTCACACCAATTTACTGCTTGCTTTATTAATTCTCTGAATTTACTGTTTAATGCAATTGAAACCCAAATACCATTTTCTGCTTGTCTGACGAAGCCAATCACTCAATCATTGTTGCTTAATCCATCAATCCTCGTGGGATCGACCCTCACTCACCTGAGGCATTACTTGGTACGACCCGGTGCACTTGCCGGTTAGTTTGTGGGTTATAAATTCCGCACTAAATTTTTGGCGCCATTGCCGGGGATGGACTGTGATTGACAACTACCATTTATTTGATTGCTTAGATTAGGTATTTTTGCTTTTGTTTTGCTTAATTTATTTCTATAAATTTTTTAATTTAACCTAGTTTATTTTTTTTCTTAATTTTTAAAATTAAGTTTGATGTTGCCTTAGTTATTTGATTATTTAGATTAGATAATTTTTCTTTTTCAATTAGTTTTATTTTATTAATAAATTCTATTTTTATTTTCTTTTTCTTTTTCCTTCAGTTTCGTCCCCCTCTCCTGTTTTCCTTTTTTCTTTTTATTTTATTATTTAGTTTTAATTTTAATTTTCCTTAAAAAAAACTAAAACTTTTGCTCTTCTTTTTTTATTTTTATTTTTTTTAATTTTCTTTTTTTTCAATAATTCAATTTATTCTCTTTATTTTATTTTTCTTTTATTTTTGTTTTCCTTTAAATTTTATTTTATTTTCGTTTTTTTATTTTTATTTTTCTTTATTTTATTTCTTTTGAATATATATATTTAAAAAATGAAAATAAAATTCTTTCTGTTCTTTTCTCTTTGCTTTTATGTTTACCACATGGTGTGTTTAATTCTCTTTAGTGTTTTATGCTAAAAAAAAAAAATAATGGAGAGAGATCACATGGGTTACTACTCACACCTAATGAGTGATTCATTTTATTGTGGAGGGAGGAACTACCCAAATTTTGGTTGGGAAAGTCAAGACCAAAAAAACTTCAGTACTCTATATTCCATTTATCAAGAATCACCATCTCCATATTCATACCAAAAACCACCACCTCTCTATTCATTTCAAGAACCATCCTCTTTTTACTCTTATCAAGAACCATCATCTCCTTTTTATTCATATCAAGAGCCATCAGCTCTTGAGCTTGTCATGAAGGAATGCATACACGATATAAGGATGAGTTTCAAAAATATAGAGAAATATGTGGAGTTGATTATCAAGACCTAGGAAGAGGAACAAGCAAATTTCTTCCCAAGAGGTACAATGCAAGATCCTATGGAAGAAAGTGAGGAAATCAATCAAAGAAGTTCAAATTTCAGTGAATTAGAGAACTCTCCACCCTCACACATGGAAGAAGAGGAAGATGCACAAACAAAAGAGGAAGCCATGCACACACTATGCTTGCACATTCCAATAATTCCGGTCCATACAGGTCCCTTTAATTCTATGCATGCAAGCTCCTGAGAAGAAAAATCTGAATGCACTGTCCACATTTAAATTGAAGTCTTCTCCCCCAACACTTGAATATGCTTTCCTTGGTCCTAATGAATCAGAGAGTTGTACGGGAGTTGCTTTTTGGTGGGTATCATTTTTTTCCTTATGTCCACTAAAGTTATTTCTCTTAACTAACTAGAAGAAGAGGAAGAAAAAGCAACAATCAACCGTTAAGCTAGTGACGTTAAAGAAGCGCTTGTTAGGAGGCAACCCAACAACTAGTATCATTGGTTTTGCTGTTACTTTGGTTTTGATTTTATAGTTATTTTGATTTTAGCATTATAGTTATTTTAGTTTTGGTTTTAAATTACTTTATCTCAATTTTTTTTAGAATTCTTCTTATTTTTTACATGTATTTTGTTCATGTAGAGTGATTAGAACAGGAACAGGAGCAATTAAGAGGAATTTTTGACACCCTGGAGTTTTTCTTTGCTTGGGGACAAGCAAAGTTTTAAGTTTGGTATTGTAGAGTGCGCTCTCTGTTTACCTTATTATCAGTGGCACCATGGGGAGATGAATGTTCTTCATGGAGGAGCACAGCCAGAGGAATGAGATGGCTACCAGCATAACTGAGGTGGTTGAGTTTTTTTCATCCTATTTCCCCTTCCGTTCTTATTTTGTTGTCTTCTATTTTCTATTGCATTGATTGCCTGCATGATCTTTAGTACTTTTAGTTTTTAGATTTAGTTTCACTCTATTATTTGCTTTTAGTTTAAAAAAATTATCTCATGTACTGCTCACTGAGCTTGAATCTAAAAAAAAAAGTGATGTATTGCATGAGAAATTGAGTTTATATTTAAGAGTAGTCTTATTTACTTAATTGTGGTGGTATTATTTGTGATTCTGAATGCATGATATGAACAGTGCATAGTTGAATTTGAATCAAAGGATGTTGGTGCATAAGGAATAGGAATTTAGAGAACTATTATGAATTCTCTGAATTAAACAAAATCTTAATCCTTGATGCAAAAGAAACAGTAAAAAGAAAATAAAGAAAAGCAAGATCTAAGGCTCTGAGCATCAATGGCTAGGAAGGTCAAATATGATTAAAAGCTCAAAGTGTTGTTTTCTTAGCCATATGCTTCTGGTGTGAATGTCTCAAGTAACCCTTGAGACAAAGCACTAAGAGTCGAGATCAGGTGGATTTAACAGAGTATGCCAAAGTCTTTGAGCACCACTTTCTAGGAGTAACTGAAAGAAAAATCAGAACTGAAAGAGAGTTCTCCAGTCAAGTTCTTGTGGTATTTTTGTGTCAAGTAAAGCTTGAGACAAAGCATTTATAGTCATAGCTAGGCTCAAGGTGAAAAGCACCAAAAGAAAAGTAACTGAAAGAAAAATGCTGTATTCAACGATTAATCTAAAGTAAAAAGGCCAGAGAATTCATAGTATTTTCAGATTCTAATTCCAAATGACAGTGACAATCCTCAGATTCAAAGGATAGTGTGATGTCAAAACTATTCGGAGTTTCAATGTTAACAACCCCACTTTAAGACAGATAGGAGCTTAATTGAGTACTCACTTCTCATGCAAATTCACATCCTAAGTTTATATTAGTTTTAGTTGCTTGAGGACAAGCAACAATTCAAGTTTGGTGTTGGGATGCGTGAGCATCTTTCCTATCTTTTCCTAGTGAATTTGCATTTGAATTGTTAAGTTTAATCAAGATTTAACTAATTTTTAGCCATCATGAATGCTACTTTGAGTTGTGTGCAATTCTGCTTATTTCAGGTAGGGTTCGGATGGATTTTACGGAGTTTTATAGAAGAAGAGGAAGAAAGTGGATGATGCTGTTAACCCTGACCTCCTTGCACTCTAACGGACATCACTTGAGCTACAGAGGTCCAATTGACATGATTCCAACGGCATTGAAAAGCTAACTTCCAGAGCTTTTCAACAATATATCATTGATGACATGTCATCATATCATGTTTTTCTATTCTTTTTCATACAAGAAACTGATGATTAGTGCTTAAATATTGAATGTTTTTGTGCTTAAATGGTATATTTTTTTGATCTTTTGATTTTATAACTCTTGTAGGAAATAAGTGGAAAAAAAGCAAAAAAACACAAATTAAGCTCAAAAAGAGAAAAGAAAAATTTTGGGGCACACTTTGAAATTTGAACACGCTTTGGAATCTTAGACCACGCTTTTAAAAACGTGGCCTATGACCATGAAGCCTTGGCATTTGTAACATGATACATTAGTATTAATATTTTATGCATGCATTACCATGAATTAATGATTAAAGCATGGATGCATGAAACATTTATTACTAATGCCAATTGGTAAATCACGCATTACTAAGTAATATAATAAAGAAAATGAAAGCATGCATGCATTTAATTATTATGCCAATTAAGAATGAAATCAATGAATGCAATGTTACGTAATTGGCATCATTAATTAATGAAGCCAATGAAAGCATGCATGAAACATTTATTATTAATTGGCAAATCAAGCAAGCTTTATGTTAATGCATACAATAAGGCGTTAATGAAAAGCATGCATGGAATACATTAACAAAGCCAATGAATTATGCATGAAACCTTTAATTATTAAAGCCAATGAATGAAATGAATGAACGCTAGCATTCATTAAGCAAGGGAACGCTACCTTAAAGCATTTGGCGCACCAAGGGAAGCACCAAGGAGTGAGCGATCATTCAAATAAGTGAACTCCACGTTCACTGAAGTAAACGTTTTCGGGACACTCAGCCAAGGAAGCAAGGCGCAGCTAGGCAACACAAGGAGCAGCTTTCAAACAAGTGAACGCCACGTTCACAAAAGTGAACGTTTTCGTGATTTTGGCTTGGAAGCAAGGCGCGCATCAAAGGGTGGCATTTAGAGGAATTGAACGCAGCGTTCATTAGAGTGAACGCTCATGAAGAACTCGCACACCACAAGGAATAACGTTTAATAAGTGAAGGTAGAGTTCACTAAATGAACGCTAGGGAACAAAGGAAGCACACAAGGAACATGCTTGGGGCAGTGAACGTAACGTTCACTAATGAAACGGAGTGCCCCACTGGAGCCAACAAGCCATTCCAACCCATTTTCATTCAAGGCTAAATCCAAATCAACCCATGTCTTTGAAGCTCCAAAGCAAGCAAAGCCCAATTGACATCACTCAAAGGCACAAGGATCAGTTAGATTAGGAATTTTATTTAATTGTAATTTGTTTTCAATTTCAATTTCATTTTTATTTTTGTAAAAGCCTATATAAAGGCATCAGTTTCATTTCATTAAAAAAAAGAAGAGGCTGGCTCTGCTAGAGAGCAATAGGAGTAGGAGTAAGATAGAATAGAAAGCTCTTTTTGATACACTTTTATTTTTCTGCACTTTTACATTTCAGGTATTGAATTCAATTTGGCTTATGCAAATTTCAATTTTCTTCTCTGCTACAATTTTCTTTCCTACTACAATTTCTTTTTCTGCAATTCTACTTTCTACAACTTGACATTTGAGTTTGTTGTGATCTGAATTTACTTTTCCTACAATTTAATTCCTCTGCAATTGTTCTGAGCTTTGATCTACTGCTTCATTTAATTTTCAGCACCCAATCTCCTTTACATTTCATGCAATTTACCTTTCTTGTCATTTAAGATTCTGTCAATTTACATTCCTTGCTCTTTATATTTCTGCTCATTTACTTTCGACAACTTTAAATTTCTTGTCATTTACATTCTGTTGCTTCAATTTTCATCCAATTCAACACTGTTAGCTTAATTAGACTGATCATTCACTAAAATTGCTTGATCCATCAATCCCTGTGGGATCGACCTCACTCTTGTGAGTTATTACTACTTGATGCGACCCGATACACTTGCTGGTGAGTTTGTGTGAAAATCTAATTTTCACCCATCAATCATAGTATACCATTTTTCTTCATTTTTTTCAGCCACATTGGCGCCTAACTTGGGATTCAGAGGAAGACAAGGACGCATAATCCATTCAGCCATATTGGCGCCTAACTTGGCTTTTCCCAAGATAGGGGCAAGAAGAAGGGCTTGCATTGCAATTTTGTGCTGCATCATCATCCACGCCTAACTTCAAATTCATGAAGTTAGGCACCAGTTCGAAGGGAAGCAATGGTCCCCACGCATTCAAGGATTGTTCGAAGATATTATTTATTTCTTTTGATTAAAACTTTTTATTTTAATTACAAATAGGAAAAGATATTATTTAGTTTTAGAAAATATATTTTACATTTATTAGGATTAGATATAAAAGGAAAAATATTTAGCGCCCTTCGGGCTCTCCCTTCTCTTCTCTCTGACCGCATTTCGCAATTTACAGTTTTTCAGAATCCTTGTTTTCTCTCTGAACTGTGAGCAACTCAGCCTCCACTGTTAAGGTTAGGAGCTCTGTTTCTTGTATAGATTGATACTATTACTCTTCTATTTTAATTACTGCTTTGATTTCAATTTTAAGAATTTGCTTTCGTTCTTCGTCTTATGAATCTGGGTGGAACGGAGGTATGAACCTTATTCTATTTGAGTTCTTGTAAACCTTGAAAAACAATTTACTTAAACAACAGCTTGAAAATAATTTCTCCTAAATTTCTAATTATCTGAACTTAACAGGATACGTGACATATAATGCTCTTATATTTGGATAATTAGGGTTTTTGTGGCACATAAATTAGTTTTGAACTTAACCCTCTAATCGTAATCAAGTGACCAAGGAATTGGCAGTTGATAAATGTTATATGAGACTAAAATGGTCTAAAAAATTTGGGTTTAGTCACATATAGTTTGCCATGAATTGAATCTTGCATGATTAAAATATTTAGTAACAAAAGTTAATCCGGAAAATAAACATCTCTGAAACCTTAACTATTTTACTCATACATTCTTCACACCAATTTACTGCTTGCTTTATTAATTCCTGAATTTACTGTTTAATGCAATTGAAACCCAAATACTATTTTTTGCTTGTCTGACTAAGCCAATCACTCAATCATTATTGCTTAATCCATCAATCCTTGTGGGATCAACCCTCACTCATCTGAGGTATTATATGGTACGACTCGGTGCACTTGCCGGTTAGTTTGTGGGTTATAAATTCTGCACCACCTGCCATGGTGAGGATGGTAGTTTTGTCCCTCTCACGTGTAGACAAGTTGAGGTTGAAGATTCGCTCTCTTGTTGCTTCGGGAAAATAGATAGAAGGTTGAGGAATTTTTTTGGTTCAATTCCCAACTGTGGTGAAGACGGTGGTTTTATCCCATTCACGGTTTAAGGATAATTATCCTTGAGATAAATGTGAACAACATGAATTATGATTATGATAAGGTTTGATTAAAATATGATTTTATATATATATATATATATATATATATATATATATATATATATATATTTGTGGATTTGATTATGATCTTGATTATGTTTGATTAAGATTATGGTTGAAATGAGATTATGATTGATGTTGCGAGGATGGTGGTTTTTTTCCGTCCACAGTAAGGACGGTTGCTTTGTCCCACTCATGAATAGGCAAGTTGAGGATGAAAGATTCCCTCTCTTAATGTGATAGACAAGTTAAAGATGAAGGATTTCCTCTCTTGTTGCAGTGTGCATGTGGAAAAGGTAGCAAGGCACTCTCCTTCGATTATATTCCTCATGGGGATACACAACTGAGAGACAATGTCTGGGTTACCGGATGTGTCGGGTCTGGTAGTTTAACTGACACGTGAGCCAAACTGAGCCAAACTGAAAGTGAGCTAAACTGAGCCGAGTTAGACTAAGCTCAAGCTCGGCTCACAAAATTTGAGCTTGGCTCACAGCTCGACTTATTAACAATTGAGCTTATTTCTTAAACTCAAGCTCGACTCACTAAAAGCTCATGAGCTCGCTCGAGCTCACGAGTTAGCTTAAATAATAGGAACATAATCTATAATTCTATATCAATAAATTATAACTTATATATTTTAAAAAATATTTAAAAAGATTAATTTTATATATTATTTATCTATCAATAAATTATAAATTTTTATTTATGTCCTACAACAAAATTATATATAAAAAACAAATTTTAAATTTTAAATAATTAAGATTATATATATATATATATATATAATTGAGCCAACTCACGAGCTAATGAGCTGCTCAAGCTCGACTCATTTAATTTATGAGCTCAATTCAAGGCTCAAGCTTCGCTCACCAGCTCATGAGTTTAGCTTATCAAACTATTAACGAGTTGAGTTCGAGCTGTCTCATGAGCTGACTTGAGTCACTTCTAGCCCTACTTGTCATAATTGTTCTCTTTGTGTAATTGTTTGATCTAATTACTTGTGATTGTGACTTATTGGTTTGGATTAGAGTAGAGTGTGGTAGCTTGTAAGATATTGATTATATGATGGTTTGAATGCTGGGTTAATTTTGGGCCGGAAGCCGTAATTGATTGAGTTATATCTATTGATGTGTTGTGGCGTATTTTGGGCCAGAAGCCATTATTGGGTGAGTTACACCCTTTGGTAAGTTTGGTGACTTATGATTAAAGAACTAGATGGACTTAAGTATGAGACATATGTTTAGAGAATAAGATTCATAAGATAAGCAATGATCACTGCTGTAAAACAAATTATCTTTTATATGTATCCTTTTATAGCAATTCTAAAATCTCTTTGGTGAGACCGTATAGTTAGATTCTCACCTCTTACAGCGCTATCTTTTTCAGGAAACACACGGGAAACCTATGAAGATTTTACTGAGCATCCGGTCATGCTTTAATTATTTTATTTTTTTAGATATTTTTTGTCGCCTTTATTATTGTTATTTACATTTTGTAAAGAGGGATATGAGTTGTGATTTTATGATATGACTTTGTATATATATCTTTGTATAATTATTCTTATAAATATAATAGTATTGTGATAATTTGTATGTATGTATGTATGCATAAAAGAAAAATATTTTTATGTTTTTTTTTCAAAGAAAAGTCAATAAGATTTTTAGTTAGAGGCTCCTATTTATAATAGTTATATATAAAAGCCGTCATAATATCTTTGTTATCAGAGTAGTACAGTCGAAAGCATAACATTTTGGTAGTAAGAATGTTGCATACATAGCTTTTAATTCAATTTTAAATTATAATATGGAGTTCACCCTTTATTGAGTGACATTGTGGTGTGCACCCTTTTTATTTTAGTTTATTTTTTCCTTCTTGAGAAAAAGAAGAATAATGTTACAGAGAGAGAGAGAGCCTTTTTGGAAATAGAATTTGCAAAAATCTGCATGACACGGTTCACCTTAGATTAACCGGCCAGACCCGAATCTACAATAAAAAATAATAGTATAGTAATATTTTATAATTAAAGAGTCAACAAGTCCTTCAAAAAGTCAAATGTAGCCTTTTGAGAACATATGATTATCGGTTCCAAAATTTAACCAGTACAATTAATATTAGTATTCTTTGGTCAGTTCAACTACACCATAATAATCTAGAAATATCTTGGTATAGAGATAATTTATGATACGAATGTCATTTACATTGGTAAAATAAATAAATTATTATATCTAATAAAGAAAAACATGTGATCAAATAAGTACCATCTTTAGTCATTATCCCTAATTTATTTTTTGACCAAGTCCAACCTTAACTCTCCCTTAATAAACTCGGCCTCATCATTCTCTTGCCTTCTAAGAAGAGGCAATATTCTTGAAAAGTATAGTATAAAAAAAAAAAAAAAAGAGACAAATGCCATACAATAATAAGGTTGTTGATTTTAATTCTTACGTATTTAAATATTTCAGATTTGTTACATATTATTTTGGGGTACCAATTAGGATTGAGATTATCGAGTGTCTCTGAATCTCTAAAAACGTCTCTTTTTTTGTTTTGTGTCTTTTGTCACATAATCTGATTTTTTTCTTCTTAAATTGAGAGTTTCTATCATTATGATTAACTTAGATTAGTCTCTCTTTTTTTATTTCTAAAGTTGCAGCTTGTTCAACGCAATCCAAAAGTAGAAAAGAGGTAAGAATAGTGAGCTTAAAAGAGGGAAAAAACTATAAATTGGGTACAAATACGAGTGTCCTAACTCAAGTAATATGATGTGTGCGCATCTTTAGTGTTTTTCCTTCATAATTTCAGCTGATTTAGTAAGAATTTCTGTTAAATAATCAATGAATTTGAGGTTAGAATTAATATTACTTTGATTAGTTGAATTTGATTAATTACAGGAAGTTTCAGAAGGAAAGCACAAAGAAACAAAATAAAAAGTGGAAACAGAAAGCTCCCTAGAACAAAAGGATCATGTGAACAGAAAGCTCCCTGGAACAGAAAGCTCCTGGAAAGAAAAAGAAAGCCTTGGCGTTGTACGTGAACAATATGGCGTACTACGTGAAGAAAGAAAAAAAAAGACTTATGGGTACGCACACATGTGTGCGCATGCACAAATAACAATCATTAACCAATCCACGTAGTACGTAGACAATTCCACATACTACGCAGAAGATGTGCGTATGCACACATATGTGTGTTTGCACAAATTGGTTTTCACGTAGTACATGGAATTTCCCATGTACGATGCTAGGGCAAGCAACAAGCCAAACTGAAGGATAACAGGGATAAAGAACTGCTTTAGTATGATCCCGAGATTGAAAAAACTCTTTGATAGTAGAGAAAACAAGTTAAAAATCAAAGAGTTAAAGAAGAAATTAAAGAAGTGGTTGAAGAAGAATTCTCTGGACAAGACATGGTAGAGAACAATGTCAATGCTCCTCCACCTAGATGGACTCTCGGCTCTTACATAAACCCCAACCCAGATAGTTGTGGGAGTAGTATCATCACACCTACTGTCCGAGCCAACAATTTTGAATTGATGCCACAACTTATCACATTGGTTTAACAGAATTACGAGTTTAGTGGAAGCCCACAGGAAGATTCTAATCTATTCATCTCCAATTTTCGACAAATCTGTGATACTGTCAAGACAAATGGTGTTTCATCTGAGGTGTATCATTTGCTATTCTTCCCTTTTGCTGTAAGGGACCGGGCTAAGCAGTAGCTAGATAATCAGCACAAGGAGAACATAGCCACAAGGGAGGACTTGGTCACTAAGTTACTAAACAAGTTTTTCCCACCTCAGAGGTTGACAAAGCTCAGAACCAATGCTCATAACTTCAGATAACAAGAATGAGAGTCCCTCTATGAAGCTTGGGAGAGATAGAAGGAGATGTTCAAAAAGTACCCTCCAGATATATTTGCAGACTGGGTCCAACTTCAGATATTTTATAATGGAATTACCCCGCCTCCGGGTTTCACTAGATAACCCAGCTGGAGGATCTTTACATATGAAGAAGACCATCGATGAAGCACTGGAATTGATTGAGATGGTGGCCAATAATCAATATCTCTACTCTTCCGAGAGGTCAGCAAGAAAAGGAGTTATAGAGTTAGATGCTTTAGATACCATTTTGGCTCAGAATAATGTATTGTCTCAACAAATAAATGCAATTACTCAACACCTAGGATGAATGTAAGTGTCAGCAGTGACTTCTCAAGAGAACTCCTATGCTGTGAGTAATGGGCTATTTCAAGGTGAGGGTATGGAGTATGGGTATTCTTCTCCGGAGCAAGTACATTTCATGGATAAGCCTCACAATGATCCCTTCTCAAAGACCTATAATCTTGGATGGAGAAACCACCCAAATTTTGGGTGGGGAAACCAAAACCAGAGGCCTAGCCAATTTAACAACACCTACCAGCCCAATCATTTCAATAACCACCAGCAGAACACCTTCAGTAACCATCACTACAACACAAACGACCATCCTGTAAATCATTAACAGCCACCTCCCTCAGATTCCACCCCACAAGACTCCCAAAGGCTTACTAATCTTGAACTTGCAGTAGAAAAACTCTCCTGAAACTCACAACAATCACAAAAAGACTCTTAGAGGCTTTCTAACCTTGAATTGGTCTTAGAAACATTCATGGAAAGTACAAGGATTAGCTTCAAAATCAAGAAGCTTCATTGAAAAACTACAAATGGGCCAACTTGCTCAACAAAGGGAGAAATCCACAAATGTTCTTCCTAGTGACACAATTCCTAACCCAAGGGAGGAGTGCAAGGCTATTTACTTGAGAAGTGGAAAGGTGGTTGATGAGAGGACTTTTGTGTGGTCTAGAAATTTGCGGATAAATCCTCGTTGCAAGTGTAGTTTCTAAACCTTCAAAAGTCCTTTCATACAAATGTTTTGGTTGTCACAAGTAACAAACCCCTTTGAAATTGATAACCGAGTATTTAAACCTTGGGTCGTCTTCTCAAGGAATTGCAGGGAGGTATGTTCTTATTATTGGTTATGAATCTTGTAAGGTAGGGGTTTTAGAAAGTAGGGAAGCAGTATGTTGAATGATAAGAAAAATAAAATAATAATAATAAAATAAACTCTTGGCAAGGTATTAAAACTGGAGGTCCTATCCTTATCAGTTGTGATGAAATTTGAATTCTAATCTCACTTTGTTAACCTCTAACTATGAAGGTAGATCAAGTGGATTAATTAGCTTAATCCTCAGGTCCTAGTCAATTCCTGTGGAAAGACTAGAGTTATTGGAGCAACTCCCAATTTTAATCACTGTATTATTGACAGCTCAAGCGTTACCAATTACTTAACCAAAGCCAAAAGGAAGAAAATATCTAAATTAAAAAGCATCAATATAAATAAAGCAAAGCAAAATTAAATATGAAAATACCTCAAATTGCATTAACAAAAGAAATTAAATCTGGCATGGATGTTCATAAATTGAATTGGAAAAATAAATAAAAATAAAGAACCTGGGATTGAGAGCCACTCCTAAAACTAAGAGAAATCCTAAATCCTAATCCTAAGAGAGAGGAGAGAACCTCTCTCTCTAAAAACTACATCTACTCCTAAAATTGTGAATATGAAAGCTTGATTATGAATGGATGCATTCCCCCACTTTATAGCCTCTAATCTGTGTTTTCTGGGCCACAAACTGGGTCAGAAATCGCCCAGAATTCGCTGGCTGTGAATTCAAACACACTAATTTTCGTCACTGCAACGCGGCCGCATGGAGCACACGGTCGCGTCGCCTAGAGTCAGAGAAACTATGGCTTATTATATATCAAATCAAAGCCCCGGACGTTAGCTTTCCAACGCAACTGGAACCGCGTCGTTTGAACCTTTGTAGCTAAAGTTATAGCCGTTTGAGTACGAAGAGGTCAGGCTGGATAGCTTAGCAATTTCTCCAACTTCTTGTATTCCTTCCACTTTCGCATGCTTCCTTTCCATCCTCTGAGCCATTCTTGCCCTGTAATCTCTGAAATCACTTAACACACATATCAAGGCATCTAATGATAATAAGAGAGGATTTAAACATAGGGAACTTAAGGCCAAAGAAGCATGTTTTCAATCATAGCACAAAATCAGGAAGGAGTTGTAAAACCATGCAAATAGTATGAATAAGTGGGTAAAGAGTTGATAAAATCCACTCAATTGAGCACAAGATAAACCGTAAAATAGTGGTTTATCAACCTCCCCACACTTAAACATTAGCATGTCCTCATGCTAAGCTCAAGAGAAGCTATAAAGATGAAGAGGAATGTAAGAAAGTATGAAATGCAACCTATCTATATGAATGCAACTACATGCTAAGATATTTCTATCTACTTGGTTAAAAGTAAATAAGCTCTTTAAGACAAACATAAACTAGATTTCACTAATTCAATTCATACAATAAAAGACAAGTAAACTTGTAAGAAGATAGCTCATGAAAGCAGGGAACATAGAATCAAGCATTGAACCCTTACTGGTAGTGTATATCACTCTAGTCTCTCAAGTGTCTAGGGCCAATCACTCTACTCTTCTCTAATCATGCTTTCTAAACCTTGTTCTTCATCTAACCAATCAATAAATATTTAATGTACCAATGCAAACATCATGAGGTCTTTTCAAGGTTGTAATGGGGCTGAGGTAAATGTAAGGATATATGCATGGCCAAGTGAGCTATAATATGAATCTTTAATTAACCTAAGCTCTCACCTAATATACATATACTCTATATACTTTTAAATTCATGCCTAGCTACCCATAATTCCCACTTTGTATACTTCCCATACTCATGTACCAAATTTTCTTTAATTTTTATCACATGTGCATTGATCTTTTATTAAACTTAATATTGGGGTAATTTTGTTCCCTTATATATATATATATTTTTTTTTTCTTTTTTTTCTCTCTCTTTTTTTTTTTGAATCATAAAAGCAAACATAACTTATCAATGCACATGGATTCTCCATTATTTTTCTATTTTGGTTTTTCATGAGTAGGTTCCCAAATTTCCAATATTCAAATAAATTAGAAACATGATACATTCCCTTATTAACTCATGTTCCCACAGTTTCCCCACACTTAATTGTTACACAATCCCTATCTTAAGCTAACCAAAGATTCAATTGGGATATTTAATTATTTTTCTGCTTAAGGCTAGTGATGTGGTAAAATACAGAATAAATGGGGATTAAAAGGCTCAAGGTGGCTGACAAGGGTGATTTAAAGGGTAGGCTTATTTGGGATAGGTGAGCTAAAATCAAATAATGGCCTCAATCATATGCAAGCATATAAATACACTAAATAATGGACATATAGATTGGAACGAAATATAGATTATAATCATAGAGAAGGAAACACACAGGAATAAAATATTTATGGTTAAAGAATGTAACCATATAAATAAGCTCAAAATCTCACAGGTTGTGTGTTCTTTGGCTCAAAAACCGTGTTCCAATTACAACTTCAAACAAATTTAACACAAAAAAAATTTTAAATTAGTGATATGCTATAAAATTTCTTGAAAAAAAATATTACTTCAACCAAGTAGTAACTAAATGCATAAAATCAAATAAACATGCAATTAAATATGCAAATACAACAACTAACAAGAAAAAATAAAACATTGGTGTTTGAGATAGGAAGGTACTAACCCACGGAGATCGGTATCGACCTCCCCACACTTAAAGATTGCACCGTCCTCGGTGCATGCTAAGATGTGCAGGTGGACGGGTTGTTTCAACTGGTGCTTTTCTAATCAAGGAATGTGCTTGATGAGCGGATATTTTATACGCTTTTTGGGGTTAATTTCAGATAGTTTTTAGTATGTTTTAGTTAGTTTTTAGTTTATTTTCATTAGTTTGTAGGCAATATTCATATTTCTAGACTTTACTATGAGTTTGTGTGTTTTTCTGTAATTTCAGGTATTTTTTGGCTGAAATTGAGGGAGTTGAGCAAAAATCTGATTCAGGCTGAAAAAGGACTGCTGATGCTGTTGGATCCTGACCTCTCTGCACTCGGAATGGAATTTCTGGAGCTACAGAAGTCCAATTGCCGCGCTTCCAATTGCGTTGGAAAGTAGACATCCAGGGCTTTCCAAAAATATATAATGGTCCATACTTTGCTTAAGGATAGACGACGTAAACTGGCGTTCAACGCCAGTTCCACGTTGCAGTCTGGCGTCCAGCGCCAGAAACACGTTACAAGTTGGAGTTCAACGCCAGAAATAGGTTACAGCCTGGCGTTGAACGCCCAAAACAACCCAGGCACGTGAGAAGCTTTAGTCTCAGCCCCAGCACACACCAAGCGGGCCCCAGAAGTGGATTTTTGCACTATCTATCATAGTTTACTCATTTTCTGTAAACCTAGGTTACTAGTTTAGTATTTAAACATCTTTTAGAGACTTATTTTGTATCTTATGACATTTTAGATCTGAATTTTGTATTCTTTGACAGCATGAGTCTCTAAACTCCATTGTTGGGGGTGAGGAGCTCTGCTGTGTCTCGATGAATTAATGCAAGTATTTCTGTTTTCCATTCAAACATGCGTGTTCCTATCTAAGATATCCATTCGCACTTCAATATGAATGTGATGAACGTGACAATCATCATCATTCCCCCACGAACGCGTTCCTGACAACCATTTCCGTTCACCGTAGAATGAATGAATATCTCTTGGATCTCTTAATCAGAATCTTCGTGGTATAAGCTAGATTGATGGCAGCATTTAAGAGAATCCGGAAAGTCTAAACCTTGTCTGTGGTATTCCAAGTAGGATTCAATGATTGAATGACTGTGACAAGGTTCAAACTCGCGAGTGCTGGGCGTAGTGACAGACGCAAAAGGATAGTAAATCCCATTCTGGTACGATTGAGAACCTGCAGATGATTAGCCGTGCGGTGACAGCGCACCTGGACCTTTTTCACTGGAAGGTTGGATGGTAGCCATTGACAACGGTGATCCACCAACACACAGCTTGGCATAGGAGGACGTGCATGCATGAATCAGGAAACAGAGGAAAGCAGAATTTCAGAAGACAAAGCATCTCCAAAACTCCAACATATTCTCCATTACTGCATACAAGTATAATTTGTGTTCTGCCCTTCTTACTTTTTACAATTCAAATTAAGAATTATTATTGATATTATGTCCTGACTAAGAGTTACGAGATAACCATAGCTTGCTTCAAGCCAACAATCTCCGTGGGATCGACCCTTACTCACGTAAGGTATTACTTGGACGACCCAGTGCACTTGCTGGTTAGTTGTGCGAATTTGTGAAGAATTGTGATTTCCAATTTCGTGCACCAAGTTTTTGGCGCCGTTGCTGGGGATTGTTTAAGTTTGAACAACTGACGGTGAATCCTGTTGCTTAGATTAGGAAAATTTTGTCTTTTGGGTCAGAGTCTTTTATATTCTTTTCAAAAAAAAAATTTATAAAAATAAAAATAAAAATAATATTTTTTCTTAGTTATTAAAAATATTTTTCAAAACAAGTGTTACATTTACTGCCCATTTGGCTAGAGCGTTGGTTTGTGTTCTTGGTAAATTGGGTACCTTCTTTTTAAAATTCTTTTTCAAAAATAATTTTTACGTTAAATCTTGTGCCAAACTTTAAGTTTGGTGTTTTCTTGTTGATTTTTCTTTGGTTTTCGAAAAATCTTATTTTGGTTTTTTAAAAACTTTAAGTTTGGTGTTCTTTCTTCATGTTCTTGTGTTCTTGTGAATCTTCAAAGTGTTCTTGAGTTTCCCTTGTGTCTTGATCTTAAAATTTTTAAGTTTGGTGTTCCTTGGTGTTTTCCCTCCAAAATTTTCGAAAACAAGGAGCATTAGATCTAAAAATTTTAAATCTTGTGCTATCTTATTATTTTTCTCTCTCCTCTTTAAATTCAAAAATATCTTTTCTCTCTATTTTAAAGCAAATTTTTGAAATTTACCTTTAAAATTCAGATTTTTATTTCAAAATTTAAAACCTTTTTCAAAAATCATCGTATACTTTTCAAAACTTCCTAACCACTTTCTCTCTCCTCATTTTTTCGAAAATCTTCACCCATTTTTATTTATTTTATTTTAATTTATTTTCGAAATAAATAAATAAATAAATAAAAATAATTTTTTTATTACATCATCTCCCTTTCTCCATCATGGATTTAAGTGGAAATGAACAGTCCAGAAGGACTCTGGGGTCATATGCTAACCCCTCTACTGCTTCATATGGGAGTAGTATCTGCATACCCTCTATTGGAGTCAGTAGCTTTGAGTTGAATCCTCAGCTCATTATCATGGTGCAGCAAAGCTGCCAGTATTCCGGTCTTTCACAGGAAGAACCTACAGAGTTTCTGGCACAGTTTTTACAAATTGCTGACACAGTACATGATAAGGAAGTAGATCAAGATGTTTACAGATTATTACTGTTTCCATTTGCTGTAAAAGACCAAGCCAAGAGGTGGTTAAATAACCAACCTAAGGCTAGCATAAGGACATGGAAACAGCTGACAGAAAAATTTCTGAATCAATACTTTCCTCCAAAACGGATGACACAGCTAAGGCTGGACATCCAAAGCTTTAAACAAAGAGATAATGAATCTCTTTATGATGCCTGGGAGAGATACAGAGAGATGCTACGAAAATGCCCCTCTGAAATGTTTTCAGAATGGGTTCAGTTAGACATCTTCTATTATGGGCTTACAGAAAGAGCTCAAATCTCTCTAGATTACTCAGCTGGTGGATCTATCCACATGAGAAAGACAATTGAAGAAGCTCAAGAGCTCATTGATACAGTTTCCAGAAATCAGCATCTGTACCTAAGCAGTGACCCTTCCATGAAAGAAGAGGTTAAAACAGTAACTGCTGAACTCAGTCCTGTAGAACAAGCTGCTGAATTCAATCAGCAATTGGACTTTCTAACACAACAGTTAGCCGAATTCAAAGATAGACTACAAGAGACAAGGATGGCTAATATAAATATGGAAGAACAATTGAAGCAAACAAAACAGCAGCTGTCAAAACAAATAACAGAAGAATGCCAAGCAGTTCAATTAAGAAGTGGGAAAACATTAAATATCCTACCTCAAGGCAGCAGGAAGCCAAGGAATGAGCAAACCACCCAAAATCCATCTGAGGACAGTAAGAGCCCAGGAAAAAATAATTCTGGCGTTAAAACGCCAGAAATTGGGTGGAAGGCTGGCGCTGAACGCCCAGACCATGCTCAGGACTGGCGTTCAACGCCAGAAACAAGCAAGGAACTGGCGTTGAACGCCCAAAGGAAGCACAGTTCTGGCATTCAGACGCCAGGAACAGATGAGAAATTGGCGTCTAACGTCACTCCAGCTTCCAACTCTGGCACTCAAATGCCAGAGAGGGATCAGACACACACAAGTGCTGATGACAACCCCTCTAAAAAGGCTTCTTCAACTATTTCTGTAGGAAATAAACCTACAGCAACCAAGTTTGAGGAATATAAAGTCAAGATACCTTATCCTCAAAAACTCCGCCAAGAGGAGCAGGATAAGCAATTTGCTCGCTTTGCAGATTATCTCAAAACTCTTGAAATTAAGATTTCGTTTGCAGAAGCACTTGAGTAAATACCTTCTTATGCCAAGTTCATGAAAGAGATCTTGAGTCATAAGAAGGATTGGAGAGAAACTGAAAGAGTTCTCCTCACTAAAGAATGCAGTGCAGTCATTCTGAAAAGCTTAAAGATCCCGGAAGCTTTCTAATACCATGCACATTAGAGGGAAATTGCACCAGGACAGCTTTATGTGATCTTGGGGCAAGCATCAACCTAATACCTGCATCCACTATCAGAAAGCTTGGTTTAACTGAAGGAGTTAAACCAACCCGGATATGTCTCCAACTTGCTGATGGCTCCATTAAATACCCATCAGGCGTGATTGAGGACATGATTGTCAGGGTTGGGCCATTCGCCTTTCCCACTGACTTCGTAGTGCTGGAGATGGAGGAGCACAAGAGTGCTACTCTCATTCTAGGAAGACCTTTCCTAGCAACTGGACGAACTCTAATTGATGTCCAAAAGGGGGAAGTCACCCTGAGAGTTAATGAAGATGAGTTTAAGTTGAATGCTGTCAATGCCATGTAGCATCCAGACACACCAAAAGACTGCATAAAAGTTGATCTTATTGACTCAGTAAAAGAGATTCAGAGATTAACATGGCTGAGAGTCTCGAATCAGAGTTGGAAAACATCTTTAAAGATATTCCACCTGATCTAGAGGATTCAGAGGAATTGAAAGAGTCTCTGAAATTTCCTCAGGAAGAAGAAAAACCTCCTAAACCCGAGCTCAAACCATTACCACCATCCCTGAAATATGCATTTCTGGGAGAAGGTGATACTTTTCCAGTGATCATAAGCTCTGTTTTAAATCCACAGGAAGAGGAAGCCCTAATTCAAGTGCTAAGGACACACAAGACATTTTTTGGGTGGTCCATAAGTGACCTTAAGGGCATAAGCCCAGCTAGATGCATGCACAAGATCTTATTGGAGGACGATGCTAAG
The DNA here is from genome assembly GCF_059453495.1 of Arachis ipaensis. Lineage (NCBI taxonomy): Eukaryota > Viridiplantae > Streptophyta > Magnoliopsida > Fabales > Fabaceae > Arachis > Arachis ipaensis. The sequence goes on along the minus strand of NC_142439.1, from coordinate 65,711,286 downwards.
CCAGTGGTTTAACCACAGAGGCGGCTAAATCCAACCATGAAGGAAGTGGTGCAGAAAGAGGTCACTAAATTACTGGAGGCTGGGATTATTTATCCTATTTCAGATAGCCCCTGGGTGAGTCCTGTTCAAGTTGTCCCTAAAAAGGGAGGCATGACAGTGGTTCATAATGAAAAAAATGAACTGGTTCCTACAAGAACAATTACAGGGTGGCGCATGTGTATTGATTACAGAAGGCTCAATACAGCCACCAGAAAGGATCATTTTCCTTTACCATTCATAGACCAGATGCTAGAAAGACTAGCAGGTCATAATTATTACTGCTTTTTGGACGGCTATTCAGGCTACAACCAAATTGCAGTAGATCCCCAATATCAAGAGAAAATAGCATTCACATGTCCATCTGGAGTATTTGCTTACAGAAGGATGCCTTTTGGGCTGTGTAATGCGCCTGCAACCTTTCAGAGATGCATGCTCTCTATTTTCTCTGATATGGTGGAAAAATTTCTGGAAGTCTTCATGGATGACTTCTCAGTATATGGAGACTCATTCAGCTCCTATCTTGATCACCTGACACTAATTTTGAAAAGATGCCAAGAGACCAACCTGGTTTTAAACTGGGAAAAATGTCACTTTATGGTGACTGAAGGGATTGTCCTTGGGCATAAAATTTCAAACAAGGGAATAGAGGTGGATCAAGCCAAAATAGAGGTAATTAAAAAATTACCACCACCTGCCAATGTCAAGGCAATCAGAAGCTTTCTGGGGCATGCAGGATTCTATAGGAGGTTTATAAAGGATTTTCCGAAAATTGCAAAACCTCTAAGCAACCTGCTAGCTGCTGATACGCCATTTGTGTTTGACACAGAGTGTCTGCAGGCGTTTGAAACTCTGAAAGCTAAGCTGGTCACAGCACCAGTTATCTCTGCACCAGACTGGACATTACCATTCGAATTAATGTGTGATGCTAGTGATCACGCCATTGGTGCAGTACTGGGACAGAGGCATGACAAGCTTCTACATGTCATTTATTATGCTAGCCGTGTTTTGAATGATGCCCAAAAAAATTACACAACCACAGAAAAAGAATTGCTTGCAGTGGTTTATGCCATTGACAAGTTTAGATCATACTTAGTAGGATCAAAAGTGATTGTGTACACAGATCATGCTGCTCTTAAATATCTACTCACAAAGCAGGATTCAAAACCCAGACTCATAAGATGGGTGTTACTTCTGCAAGAGTTTGATATAGAAATAAGAGACAGAAAAGGGACAGAAAACCAAGTGGCTGACCATCTGTCCCGGATAGAACCAGTGGAAGGGGCGTCCTCCCCCTCTATTGAGATCTCTGAAACCTTTTCAGATGAGCATTTGTTCGCCATTCAGGAATTACCATGGTTTGCAGACATTGCAAACTACAAAGCTGCAAGGTTCATTCCCAAGGAGTACAACAGGCAACAAAAGAAAAAATTAATTACTGATGCAAAGTACTACTTGTGGGATAAACCCTATCTCTTTAAGAGATGTGCAGATGGAATAATCCGTAGGTGTGTGCCTAGAGAAGAAGCGCAGAGGATCCTATGGCATTGCCATGGATCACAATATGGAGGCCATTTCGGAGGTGAGCGAACAGCCACCAAGGTCCTCCAATATGGTCTCTACTGGCCTACACTCTATAGAGATTCCTGAGAGTTTGTACGTAACTGTGACAGTTGCCAGAGAGCTGGTAATTTGCCTCATAGTTATGCCATGCCTCAACAAGGAATCTTGGAGATTGAGTTGTTTGATGTATGGGGAATTGATTTCATGGGGCCTTTCCCACCATCATACTCAAACACTTATATTCTGGTGGTAGTTGACTATGTATCAAAATGGGTAAAGGCCATTGCCACACCCACCAATGATACTAAAACAGTACTAAAGTTCCTCCAGAAACACATATTCAGCAGATTTGGTGTCCCTAGGGTACTAATCAGTGATGGGGGCACTCACTTCTGCAACAAACAGCTTTACTCTGCCATGGTCCGGTATGGGATTCGCCATAAGGTGGCAACTCCATATCATCCACAGACAAATGGGCAAGCTGAAGTCTCTAATAGAGAACTAAAAAGAATCCTGGAATGGACTGTAAGTACCCGTAGAAAGGATTAGGCACGAAGCTTGGATGATGCTCTGTGGGCTTACAGAACAGCATTCAAGACTCCCATAGGGACCTCTCCTTACCAACTTGTGTATGGTAAGGCTTGTCACCTACCCGTGGAACTGGAACATAAGGCCTACTGGGCAACCAGATTCCTTAACTTTGATGCCAAATTAGCTGGAGAGAAAAGATTGCTCCAGCTGAATGAGCTAGTGGAATTCAGATTCACTGCTTTCGAAAATGCCAAGCTTTACAAAGAGAAATAAAAAAGGTGGCATGACAGAAAGCTGTCATCTAGAATCTTTGAACCAGGACAAAAGGTTCTGTTGTTTAACTCTAGGCTCAGGCTATTTCCCGGGAAACTGAAGTCCCGGTGGAGAGGACCATATGTGATTACAAGTGTATCACCATATGGTTATGTGGAGCTTCAAGATAGTGATTCTGATAAGAAGTTCATTGTTAATGGACAGAGAATCAAGCATTATCTTGAAGGCAATGTTGAGCAAGAGTGCTCAAGGCTGAGGCTAGATTAAAAAACTCAGCAAGGTCCAGCTAAAGACAAAAAAGAAGCGCTTGCTGGGAGGCAACCCAGCCATGGGGCATCTCTTCCTCTAAGCATTTTGCCCTATTCTTGATTTTATTTGTTTATATAAAGTTCATTGATACTAAGGTAAGGAGTCAATTGTATAAGTTTACAGGGTTACAGAAGGATTCTGCACACAAAACAGAGAAAAAGAGCTCACTGGCAAGAAAACGCCAGTAAAAGTCTGTTTTGGGCGTCCAACGCCCAAAAGAAGCATCCACTGGGCATTGAATGCCAGTAAGGATAGCCATCTAGGCATTTAACGCCAGATTTACAGCGTCCTGGGTGTTCAGAAAAATGCCCAGTGACAAAGGAGTTCCTGGCGTTCAACGCCAGAAAAAAGCAACAGCTGGGCGTTGAACGCCCAGGAGAAGCAGCAGTTGGGCGTTGAATGCCCAAAACATGCAGCGTTTGGGCATTCAAACGCCAGGATGGTGGGGAGGAGGTAAATTCATTTTTTTCTTCATATTTTTCATTTTAATCTTAATTTTCATGTTTCAATTCATGATTTCTTGCATAAACATGTTACAAACCCTGATTTCTAAAATCCCTAATTTCTAAAAACCCCACTTTAAAAATATCAAATGTATCTTAATCCATAAGCACAAATCCTTTTTTCTATCCAATTCAACTCTTTTTCAAAATTTTCAAAACAAATCTATCTCTTTTCATTCAAAAATCTTTTCAACTAATCAATATCTTTTTCAAATCTCTATATTAACTATTGAAAAAAAATCCAAATTTATCTTTTTCAAATATCTTTCATATCTTTTCAATTTTAAGTTATATCTTTTCTTATCATACTTATCTCTTTTTAAATCATATCTTCTATCTTATCTTTCTCCCTATTTTCGAAAACCCACCCTCGTCCTTTTTAAAAACACATTCGGCCTCCTTCCTCTCATCCACCATTCAACACTAGCTCTCCTTCTATCCCTCTCCTTTCTTTTCTTTTGCTTGAGGACAAGCAATCCTCTAAGTTTGGTGTGTTTATCCGTGATCACTAAACCATACCCACTAAGATCATGGCTCCTAAAGGAAAACAACCCACTCCAAGAGGCAAGAAAGAGAGTTTTCCAAAACCACTTTGGAATCAAGGGAGGTTCTTAACCAAAGAACATTCAGACCATTACTAGAAAATAATGGGTCTAAGATATGTGATCCCGGAAGTCAAGTTCGATCTGAAAGAAGATGAATATCCGGAGATCCAAGAGTAGATTCGAAACAGGAACTGGGAAGTCCTAGCTAATCCTGAAACGAAAGTGGGAAGGAATATGGTTCAAGAATTCTATGCTAATCTGTTGCAAACAGACAGGCAGAGAATATCTGGAGCTGCCCTCTATGACTACAGGACTGTGGTCAGAGGAAAGATTGTTCACATCCACCCTGACAAAATCAGGGAGATCTTTAAGCTACCTCAGCTGAAAGATGACCCAGACTCCTTCAATAGGAGAATGATGAGAACAAACAAGGGCCTGGATAAGATTCTAGAGGATATATGCATCCCTGGAGCCAGGTGGACCACCAGCACGAAGGGTGCCCCAAGTCAACTCAAGAGAGAAGATCTCAAACCAGTCGCCAGCGGATGGCTGGACTTCATTGGGCGTTCTATATTGCCCACCAGCAACCGTTCTGAAGTCAATATTAGAAGAGCAGTGATGATCCATTGCATTATGTTGAGAAAAGAAGTAGAAGTTCATCAACTAATCCCATCTGAATTCTACATACTTTCCAACAAGTTCCAAGGATGCCAGGTTGGCTTATCCTAGCCTAATCTCTATGCTCTGCAAAGATGCTGGAGTAAAGATGGGAATAACAGAGTATATCTCAGTGGAGCAACCAATCACTAAAATCACAATGGAAAAACAACAAATGCAGGATGACCCCATCAAGAGGAGGGCGCAAGAATTCCTACCAGAACTCCCTCAATTTGAATACTGGGAGCATCTTGAGGCATCTGTCACTAAGTTGCAAGAAACCATGGACCAATTGAAGGAAGAACAGCAAAATTAAAACAGCATGCTTTGCAAACTGCTCAGAGAACAAGAGGTGCAAGCGCGTGAATTAAGAGAACTAAAGCGTCAGAAACTATCTCTTGAAGGGCCAAGCACCCCATAGACTAAAGAGGCATCCGCTTCCCAAAGTCAAGGTTGTTGAGTTCTGATCTTAACCTTAACCCTGTGATAACTTTTTTTCTATTATTTGAGTTTCACCTTAGGAGTCATATAATGGCAATTAGTATTTATATTTTGATTTTATCCCCAATTAAGCTATAATTTATTTTTCTCATCATCATAAAACATGAATAAAATAGAAGATTTTCTTTAGAACAAGGAGGCAATAATTTTCGAGTTTTTAATAAAACAAATTCTAATTGTTTACATGTGGTGGCAATGCTTTCTGCCTTCTGAATGAATGCTTGAACAGTGCATATGTCTTTGGAATTTGATGTTCTTGAATGTTAAATATGTTGGCTCTTAAAAGAATGATAAACATGAGACATGTTATTGGTAATCTAAAAAATCATAAAAAATGATTCTTGAAGCAAGAAAAAGCAGTGAATACAAAGCTTGCAAAAAAAAAAAGCAAGCAGAAAAAGTCAATAACCCTTAAAACCAAAAGGCAAGGGTAATAAAAAGGATCCAAGGCTTTGAGCATCAGTGGATAGGAGGGCCTAAGGAAATCAAATCCTGGTCTAAGCGGCTAAACCAAGCTATCCCTAACCATGTGCTTGTGGCGTGAAGGTGTCAAGTGAAAACTTGAGACTGAGCGGTTAAAGTCAAGGTCCAAAGCAAAGAGAAGAGTGTGCTTAAGAACCCTGGACACCTCTAATTAGGGGCTTTAGCAAAGCTGGTTCACAATCTGAAAAGGTTCACCCAATTATGTGTCTGTGGCATTTATGTATCCGGTGGTAATACTGGAAAACAAAGTGCTTAGGGCCACGGCCAAGACTCATAAAAGTAGCTGTGTTCAAGAATCAACATACTGAACTAGGAGAATCAATAACACTATCTGAATTTTAAGTTCCTATAGATGCCAATCATTCTGAGCTTCAATGGATGAAGTGAGATGCCAAAACTGTTCGGAAGCAAAAAGCTACTAGCCCCGCTCATTTAATTAGAATCTGAGCTTCACTCAAAAACTCTGAGATATTATTGTTTCTTGACTCATTTGTATTCTATTTTATTTATCTAGTTGCTTGAGGACAAGCAACAGTTTAAGTTTGGTGTTGTGATGAGCGGATATTTTATACGCTTTTCGGGGTTAATTTCAGATAGTTTTTAGTATATTTTAGTTAGTTTTTAGTTTATTTTCATTAGTTTCTAGGAAATATTCATATTTTTGAACTTTACTATGAGTTTGTGTATTTTTCTATAATTTCAGGTATTTTCTAGCTGAAATTGAGGGAGCTGAGCAAAAATCTGATTCAGGTTGAAAAAGGACTGCTGATGCTGTTGGATCCTGACCTCTCTGCACTCGGAATGAAATTTCTGGAGCTACAGAAGTCCAATTGATGCGCTTCGAATTGCGTTAGAAAGTAGACATCCAGGGCTTTCCATCAATATATAATAGTCCATACTTTTCTCAAGGATAGACGACGTAAACTGGCGTTCAACGCCAGTTTCATGTTGCAGTCTGGCGTCCAGTGCCAGAAACACGTTACAAGTTGGAGTTCAATGCCAGAAACAGGTTACAGCCTGGCGTTGAACGCCCAAAACAGCCCAGGCACGTGAGAAGCTTTAGTCTCAGCCCCAGCACACACCAAGCGGGCCCCAGAAGTGGATTTCTGCACTATCTATCATAGTTTACTCATTTTCTGTAAACCTAGGTTACTAGTTTAGTATTTAAACAACTTTTAGAGACTTATTTTGTATCTCATGACATTTTAGATCTGAATTTTGTATTCTTTGACAGCATGAGTCTCTAAACTCCATTGTTGGGGGTGAGGAGCTCTGCTGTGTCTCGATGAATTAATGCAAGTATTTCTGTTTTCCATTCAAACATGCGTGTTCCTATCTAAGATATCCATTCGCACTTCAATATGAATGTGATGAACGTGACAATCATCATCATTCTCCCACAAACGCGTGCCTGACAACCACTTTCGTTCACCGTAGAATGAATGAATATCTCTTGGATCTCTTAATCAGAATCTTCGTGGTATGAGCTAGATTGATGGCAGCATTTAAGAGAATCTAGAAAGTCTAAACCTTGTCTGTGGTATTCCAAGTAGGATTCAATGATTGAATGACTGTGGCGAGCTTCAAACTCGCGAGTGCTGGGCATAGTGACAGACATAAAAGGATAGTAAATCCCATTCCGGTACGATTGAGAACCTGCAGATGATTAGCCGTGCGGTGACAGCACACCTGGACCTTTTTCACTGGAAGGATGGATGGTAGCCATTGACAACGGTGATCCACCAACACACAGCTTGCCATAGGAGGACGTGCATGCGTGAATCAGAAAACAGAGGAAAGCAGAATTTCAGAAGACAAAGCATCTCCAAAACTCCAACATATTCTCCATTGCTGCATACAAGTATAATTTGTGTTCTGCCCTTCTTACTTTTTACAATTCAAATTAAGAATTATTATTGGTATTATATCCTGACTAAGAGTTACGAGATAACCATAGCTTGCTTCAAGCCAACAATCTCCGTGGGATCGACCCTTACTCACGTAAGGTATTACTTGGACGACCCAGTGCACTTGCTGGTTAGTTGTGCGAATTTGTGAAGAATTGTGATTTCCAATTTCGTGCACCAGTGCTGATGGACTTGTTTGTCTCCCCATGTAAACGTCTTCCGGTTCTCTTTCTGGTGGCCATCCTGAAAGAAAAAGGGAAGAAAGGTAACCCAATAATAGAGATAAGAAAATAAATGAAGTATGGTTGGGTTAATGCCAAATGAAAAGGGTCCCAATTACATGGTAGCTACAACATGCAAGTGAGAAAATAGTAGAAGTACATGGCAAATCAAGAATGCAAAAAGTTGCAACAATAGGGGAGAGAGTGTGGGTAAGGAGAGATAATATAAATTCATGTCAATGTAAAAGTAATACAGGTATGAAAGATTGGCATTGATATAAATAATATTACCTAACCAGAATAAAACAAGTCACTAAGCACCTAAAATAATTCAAGAGAAGATGCAACAGTGAAATAAGAAAATTTTAACACCAAAGGAAAAGTAATTAATTTCAGAAAAGAAAATAAAAAATATGCACAAAATTAAGATGCAATGAATGAAATATGCAAATAAATTAAGTAAAATAAAATAAAAGATAGGAAGAATGAGAAGGGAAAGAAGAGAAAAGAAAGAAATAATAATAAGGGAAAACAAAAATAAGGATTTAGGGAGAAAAAGATATGATAATTGGCAAATTGGGAAAACTGTGCGGCGCAAGCGACGCGGTCGCGTGGGGCACGCGGTCGCGCGACTTGCGCTTAAACTCAATGACGCGGTTGCGTCGGTCAAGCGGTCGCGTGACCCGTTTTATGCTACGGGCGCGAGGGCAGCCTCGCTTTCGCAAAACTCTCTGTTCAAAATCATTAATTGCCAAATATTGGGTGACGCGATCGCATGGGGCATGCGATCGCACGAGTGGCCACTTTGTAGAATGTGACGCGGCCGCGTAGGGCACGCAGTCGCGTGAGATGGACTGCGCGTCCAGCGCCAGTCCAGCACCAATCTGGCACATCTTTCGGCTATGCACCATTATTACGTCGAAATCCTGGTCACGCGGCCGTGTGGGAGGCCATTATTCCCATATGACGCGGTCGCATCGGCGACGCAGTCGCGTGGGACAATTTGTGCCATTGGCATGCCTCAAGCCCTGCTCCTGCGTAACTCTCTGTTCGATTTCTTTTCCTCCTAACGCACTGGTGACGCAGACGCGTCAGCGACGCTGCCGCGTCACGTGCGTGCTTTTTTTTTATTTAATAATGCAGTATGCAGAATGCAATGCTAATATGAATGTTATGCAAAATTCCAGGTTCAATACAATAAAATAAAATAAAACTCAAAAATAAATAAAACTAAATAAAAATGAAAAAGCAACGATCATACCATGGTGGGTTGTCTCCCACCTAGCACTTTTAGTTAAGGTCCTTAAGTTGGACATTTGATGAGCTTCTTGTTATGGTGGCTTGTGCTTGAACTCATCCAGAAATCTCCACCAATGTTTGCATCTCCAGTAGCCTCCGGGGTCCCAAACTAAGCATGTAAAGCCCTTAAGAAGCTTCAAACAGATTCTTAGGCTCCCGGGGTAACAAGTGTCAGAGCAGATTCCAGGATCCCAAATCTTGCTTTTACACCCATCTTTGTCGGGATCTGTATTTTTCCAACTGGGTGATAAGTAATTTGAATTCTCACTGCAGCTACCAAACAGCTTCCTAGACCCATTCAGTTGAGCTTTACACCAACCTTTGCGTTTAAACTTAAAGCTTCCAACCATGATGAACCTTGCAGGACAATTCTTACCACTGGCCATCTTCCTCTTACTCTTAATGTTACAAAGAGCTCTAAGTTGACCATCCGTCTCCAGTAGCCCATATTCAAGTGGAATTAGAAAGCTAAGGGATATGAATTTTACCCACTTGAATGTTGTGAAGGATGATGGCAACTTAGGGGGAGGTATTTTTAATGAAATTTCAAGCTCCACTCCCTTGTGCTCTTCTCTGATAATTACCACCTCTTTGCAAGCTTCTTCAATTTCAACCTCTTCCTCTTGGTAGCTTTCTTCCAATTCAATCTCCTTTTCATTGCTTTCCAAGGGCATGGGAGGTTGTGCTTCTTCTTCTTGAATCTCCATCTCTTGATCAACCTCTTCCAAGTCTTCAACTGTGATATGCCTTGGAGGTTGTACACCCTCCTCAGCATCAATTTCAAACGTCTTGAAAGGGGGTTTTATAACCTGACTTTCCCATGGAGGTTCAGCATCTCCTAAGTCTTCAACCACTTCTTCCTCTGCAACTATTATGGCTTCCTCCACTTGTTCCAATACAAAGCCATGTTCCTCATTTTCCACCGAAGTTTCTAGTGTTTCCTTCATTCTTTTCTCTTCTTTTGATTCTCCACATGTAGCCATGGGAGTTTTTTGAGTGCTCAGATATTGGGAAGCTATCATATTTATTAACTCGCCGAAGGCGGCCGCGAAATTTTGCACACTCTTATTCATCCTTTCTTGCCTTTGAAGAATAACACGAAGTCTGTCATCCATTGGAGGTTGGGGTGGATGTGAGGATTCATTGGTTGGGAGAGAGGGTTCATAATAGGAAGGTGGTTCATCTTGATAATGATATGGAGATGGTGAATATTGAGGTGGTGGTTTATGAGAGTAGTTGTGTTGGAAAGGTGGTGGTTCTGTGTATGGTTCATTTGGCTCATAAGGTGGTTGGTATGGTGGATGTGGGTTAGGGTCATATGGAGGTGAATGGTGGAAAGGGACTTGTGAGTATGGTTGTCCAAAGCTGTGTTGAGGAGAGGGTTTATAGGCATATGGTGGTGGTTGTTGATAGTCCATTGGAGGTGGTTGTTGCCATGAGGGTTGATCAAATCCTTGTGGCTCCTCCCATCTTTGATTCTTCCAACCTTGATGCCTGTTCTCATTATAGTTTCTATTCCTAACAACAACATTGGAATCAAACTTGAAGCGAGAGGGGTGAGAACTCATAGTTAGTTAATAAAAATTTTAAAACAAAAATAAAAATAAATTTAAATTAAAAGGTTATTTAAATTTTGAATTTGAAAATTAAATTTTGAAATTTTAAATTTAAAAATTTTTTTGAATTTTGAATTTTTGAAATTTGAAATTTGAAAATTTTTAAATTTGAATTTTGAAAATTTTTAAATTTGAATTTTGAAATTTGATTTTTGAAATAAGATACGATAAATTAAAAATTTTAAAATAAAAACCAATAACCTCTTAACTTAAGAAAAAGCAAAAATAAAAACAAATAAATAAGCAAAAATAAAATATTTACAATAACCAATAATAAGGCACACGTTTGCAATTCCCCGGCAACGGTGCCATTTTGATGAGAGGACTTTTGCGTGGTCTAGAAATTTGCGGATAAATCCTCGTTGCAAGTATAGTTTCTAAACCTTGAAAAGTCCTTTCATACAAACGTTTTGGTTGTCACAAGTAACAAACCCCTTTGAAATTGATAACCGAGTATTCAAACCTCTGGTCGTCTTCCCAAGGAATTGCAGGGAGGTATGTTCTTATTATTAGTTATGAGTCTTGTAAGGTAGGGGTTTTAGAAAGTAGGGAAGCAGTTTGATAATGTCAAAAGGGGGAAGAGAGAAGTTTGAGGATATTTGAAATTTTGAACTCTTGAAAAAGAAGAAGTTTGAGGATTTGAAAAGAAGAAATAAGTTTGCGAAACAATGTTTTCAAAAAGACTTCCGCTAAGCAAAAACTTTGATATCTAAATCGTTTTCTTTGATAAACGCCCTTTAAGGGAACAAATGCACATATTTAGGGGGAACTCCTGCAAAATTTTTTTTTTGTGAAGTCTTCTCCAAAGCTTTCTATAAAACAAAGTGCATTATTGTTGCTTTCAAAATCATTTATAAATGCATATCCTCAAAATTGGTTTGTCATTATCAAAAAGGGGGAAATTGTAAATCATGTTGCTTGTATGCGAAGTTTGTATTCGTAGGTTTTGATGAATGACAAACCAACAAACGACATGAAAGACAAACCAACAAACAACTTGAATGAACAAGCATATTGAAAGATCAACCAACATTCAACGTTGAGGAATGAAGAGTTGAAAGCAACACAACAACAACAAGAAACTCAAGTCCACAACATTTGAAGACAAGTATAGTGTCTTAGGACTTAGGTAACTTCTTGTTAAGAACCAATTGCTAAATCTCTCAACACACACTCACAAAATGTTTTGATGCACATCTTGCAATTCGATGCTAGCCAAATGGTTTAAAAACTTGTTTTCAAAGGTACAAAAGCATAGGAATTGACTCCAACAAGTTTGAGATCAATCCTAAGTATTTTGAAGTGATTTTAAGCCATTCTTTAAGGTTTGCATCGATGCACACTCATCTTGCATCGATGCAAAGCATGCAACGACTTGTTGCATCGATGCAAAGATGTTTGCATCGATGCAACCTAGCTGAAAATTCAAATTTCAGCTTCAAAGACACATTTGCATCGATGCAAAGTGTTATGCATCGATGCAAATGATTCAAAAACATAAAAAACGGCTAGTTTTAACAAAACGGCTCCATCCCATTAACTCCCCAACGTTTCTAAGGTTTGGGAAGTCTATAAATAGATGGATTGAAGCCTTATTTCATACAGGTGAGTATTTGCAAACTATCTTGTTCATATTCTTTCATTCTACACATTTTTAAGATGTTATAATACACAATTTGAGAGAGCAATATCAATTGGTTCAATAGTGCTAAACTTGTAATCATACACTCTTCTAGAGAGTACTCATTTCATCTCAACAATTCTTTGAGAATTGTTTTCTTGTAACACTTTGTAAATTGGAGTGTGATCTCCAAGGTTGAGTCAAGAGTTATAAACACTATAGTCGGTGAGGATACCAAAGAAGTATACTAAGTACTCAAGGCAAATCGTAGAGAAGGAATCTCTAAGTGGAGTGGGTTAGTATACGAGTGGTGATCATATACCGTGAGGTGTTAGAAACTAAGGACTCGGATTGTAAAAGGTTTTGCGCGAGCACCTTGAAGCTTGGCAATAGTGGAACTTCTCAATAGCGATTGAGAAAGAAAGTGGACGTAGGACAAGGATTGTGCCGAACCACTCTAAATAGCGTTTGCATCTCTCCAAACTCATCTCTTCTATATTATTGTCTTTTACCTTTGAGCAAATAAATTGTGATCGAAAAGTAGCTTCGTAAGTACTTAAGAAATAGCTTAAGTCCGATTGGTGAAAAGCTTGATCAATTTATTTGAGTTGGTGTCTATTGGAAAGTAAAAGCTCCTTATAAATGCTTAGCAATTGAGTTAAGCTCTTGGAAAAATACTAGTACAATAACACTTTTGTATATTGTCTTTAACTTTCGCAAAAAGATTCATTGTTGTTGAAATACTCAATTCACCCCCCCTCTTGAGTAATTGTGCATAGGTTCTACAAGTGGCATCAGAGCTTAACCCTTTGAAAGACTTAACCGTTTAAGGGAAAAGATCATGGCAAGCACAAGCTTTAACAACAACAACACTAGTGAAGGTAACTCAACCGCTAGACCTCCTCTTTTTAGCGGAACAAATTACTCTTATTGGAAAAATAAGATGAGAATTTGGATCCGTTCTCAAGATGTGAGAATTTGGAAAGTGATTGAGAATGGAAATCACATTCCAACAAAGACAACAAGCGCTAAAGAAGGAGAAGTCTCCGTCTTAAAGCAAGTACCGAAAGGAGAAAATGAATATAGTGACGATGATTGGAAGAAAGTGGCAATGAATGATAAAGCCATCAACTTCATTCATTGTGTACTTAACGAGCATGATTATATGAAGATCTCTACATGTGAAACCGCTAAAGAGATTTGGGATAAACTCCAAATCACTTACGAAGGAACCGACCACGTTAAAGAATCAAAGGTATTTATGTTGGTTCATGAATGGGAAAATTTTAAAATGAAAGATGAAGAGAGCATTGAAGAAGCTCTTGAAAGACTCTCCAAGATCTTCAACAACCTAAGCATGCTTGGCACAAAATACAATGATAAACAAATTGTGACCAAGGTGCTTACAAGCCTTACACCAAAATGGAACTCCAAAGTGAACGCCATTGTGGAAGGAAGGCTCTATGATCAACTTACATTTGATCAACTACGAGGTAATCTTCTCACCTATGAAATGACTATGCTAAATAGACAAAAAGGTGAAGAAAGCAAGAAGAAAAGTCTCGCCCTTAAAACAACATCACTACAAGAAGAGAGTGATGATAATGAAGAAGAAGGAGATGAAGAATTTGCATTCTTATTAAAAAGATTCAATAAGTTTGCAATGAAGAAAAACTTCAAGAGCAAAACAAAGGTACCAAAATGCTATGAGTGTGGAGAAGTTGGACACATTAAACCCAATTGTCCAAAACTTCAAAAGGAGGACAAAAACAAGAAATTTAAGAAGAAGGAGAAAGCATACATATCATGGGAGAACGAGGATGAATCCGACTCCGATGACGACGAGGTTGCAAATCTTTGCTTAATGGCAAGCGAAGAAAAGGTTAGTAATGACAACTTCACTTCTTTTAATTTACAAGATGAATATGATGCCTTACTTGAGGTGTACACAAAACTTACCCAAGATTATTCTCTCCTAAAGAAAAAGAATATGGATCTTTTAAAATAAAATGAGATGTTGAAAAACGAGAATATCAATCTTGGAAAAGATAAGTGTAGCACAAGTAGTGATCCATACAAATCTTGTAAAATGCATGAAAATGAAATTACAAATCTTAAGAACACTTTAGCTAAGTTCAATGAATCTTCAAAGAACTTAGATAAAATGTTGAAAAACCAAAAGCATGTTCATAATAAGGAAGGTTTAGGTTTTGAAAAAGGAAAATTTAAAAATACTAAAACTCCTATTAGGCAACCGCAAGCCCAAAAGGAAAGCATGCCTAAAAAGAATGAAGCCTTTAAACATCTTCCTCAACATGCTTCATTTAGAAATTATAATCACAATGC